>NC_137214.1:25481048-25908548 GCF_949987685.1 Ammodytes marinus | reverse complement strand
AGGACCGCAGTGACAAATTACTACTGTTCTGTTTTAAGAATGTGGTCACACTGCATAGATGTCTTTTACACATGGCTGAGATCCATACGCGGCCTGTGGCTGATGGAAAGTGTTATGTGGGCACATTTGCATGTAAATAACCAGTTAAAAAATGGGGGTCAGTTTGTTCTGTAAATCTAGCCCATATGCGTGTTTACTCACATATACAGTCCACGTCTGTCACTGCCGCTCTGCCTTTATCGCCCTCCTCTGTCACTCAGGACATCTCCACTCATCCGAGCCTCCTCCACACACACACACACACACACACACACACACACACACACACACACACACACACACACACACACACACACACACACACACACACACACACACACACACACACACACACACACACACTTCACAGTGATTTGATTCCGATTTATTTCCTTCACCTTCTCCAACGTTTCTCTCTCTCTCTCTCTCTCTCTCTCTGCATCTCCTTTGTAAATGGATCCTCTGCCCTGGCCTGCATTTGCATGGGTGGGAGCCAATAAGGCGTTTTGCTGGAAGGATGCGAGAGAGAAAGAGATGGAGAGAGGAGACTCTCATTTCCATATATAACGAGGCCCCCTTTTTTTTGAAGGCAGCCAGGGAAACAGAAAACACAGGAAAATGGATTTATTTATGTATGGTTTTGTCAGAGATTTCCCCCAGCGGTTGAAGTCAATCCAGGAAGCCAATTATGCGTTGGATTGCCAGTGTGCGAGGGAGAGAGAAAGAGAGAGATTTCTTTTCATTTTTATTTTGTCTTTTTCAGCTCACCGGGGCCTCTATATATCCCTAGAAATGAGGGGAAAAAAGGGGCGGCTGGTGAGTTGCCCAACCGAGTCAATGATGATGAGGACGGGGGGAAGAGGAGGTTAGGGCCATTCCATCAGCATCACTTCTTCCTCGTGTCTTTATTTTTTTGTTGCTATCAAAGCGCCCATCCTTTCATCGTTCTCCCTACACATCTCGTGCTCGGCTCGGGGCCCGATTTCCTTTGAGCAAAAAACATACCATCTTTCCTTGCTTTCTTTCTTTCTTTCTTTCTCTCTCTCTGTAAACGTCAAGATAATAGGAACAAAGAAAAAACTTGCCAAAAAACCAGAGGCAGCGCGAAATAACTTCAGAGATGTATTTCGGCATCACCAAAAATCAAACGGGACTTAGCAAAAAAAGAGGAGGGTGAGGAGAGAGAAATAAATAAAGGTATCTTATATTCTCCAGGATTGTGTGTTATTTCTTTTTTTTCCGTTTCTTTTTTTCCGTTTTTTTTCTAATCTGCCGTGCAAAAGAATTAAAGCATGACGTCGCCGGGGCTGTTATCTCTTGAACGCAGCACAAGAGAGAATAGGCGACGGGCTGAATAATGAATCAAACACACTCCGAATCCCTAGTTCCTTTTAGTTTACCTTAAAATAATGATGGGGCCTATACATCTCATCACACTGCTATATACTTTCAACATAAACAAGTTGAAACTTTCATGAATGGAAGGAAGTGCATTGAGGTGGAGTGGAGTGAGTGTGTCTCTCTCCGTCCTCTGTTTGGTTTCTTAACCCCAGGACTCTGACTGATGTTGTTTTGCAGTTCTTTACACCGCGGCTCGCCCACTGACATTTTGCATAATGTGAACGGAGCGACTGACTGCCGACTGTAGGATGATCTAAGCAGCAGGACGGCTGGAGACGAATGCTGCGCGCTCTCCGGGGGTGTCGGAGGGGGGGGAGAGGGGGGGGGGGAGTGGGGGGAGCCAGCCAGCCAGCCTGATGGATTGGCTGTAGCTCGGGGACGTCAGGACTTAATCACGTTTCCTGTATTTAGATCAGTGGGTTCTTTATGCCCGATGGTTGTGAGGGCATCTGTCTGTGCAACAGAGGGTGAGCAGAAGGATGTGGTGATGTACGTGCAGTGTGTTGTAGTGTGTAGCATTGTTGTAGGCTTTAGCATATGCACAGGGACTACTTTTATACAATTTTTTTCAAACATTGTCGGTATTGCTTTGAATGCCGACAATGGGGAAGAGAAGCCAAGTTCACAGTCACACTGAGGGAGGAGCACAGCTAGATGCAAGCCTGTTATACACATGGAAAAATATTTTTCCATACATTACTACAAGAATCATCCCCAGCCACCCCATCGCTCTATTGAAGCTATGTATAGTGTTCATGCTGAGCGAATAAATGTAAAGCCAAGACTCCATGTTATGTATGGTTGCACCTTTTCCGTCGAATGGAAATGTTATTCATGTCTTCGGCTTCCTTTGAAGACACCTTTTAACATTCTCAGTGATCCAGGTCGCAATGCGTCTCAAGGTGCTTAGTCAAAAGGTAAATGGACATGCTTTAGAAGTACAGCACTACACTGAAAGCTATTTGGACCTATTTACCCTTAAATTCAACCTCACAATCCTTGTTCTCTCTCAACAGAGCCCTTGCTACTTGTCGTCTCAGTAGTGTGTCTCATTTTTATAACTATTAAGGATATTTAATGACATATTTTCCAATGAGTTTGGTTAAAGCCCAAATGCGTAAATACACTTGTTTCAAAGGAGAACTGCATTCAAATCTTTATATTCATCAAATGGAATCAAAATGAATCTAGTGCTGAACTCCCGTATAGTTGGAACTCCTCTGAGATATGACTTCAAAAGAAAAATGTAAGCAGCAGAGGCCCAGATTATTGGTTATGTCACCAAAACCTTGGATCCCAAATTACCCATAACTCCCAAAAACTAATAGTGTCTTCCTCCGCCTGGTAAACACCCTCATCTTTCACTCGGAACAAACAACTATTACTCCATTTCTACCTGAAATTACAACCATTTATTGTACATCAAAGTGCAGACTGTGAAGGACATATATTACATTTAAAAACTAAAACAACTACCTTTCCATAATGCTTCCCAATGGATAATGTGTATTATTACACACATTTAACAGTGGTCTCATATGTCAGTATAAGGTAAAACATGGCTCTGAGCAGAAGAAAAAAGGCACACTCAGTTGGAACGTGACTTAAAGCTCTACTGATGAGTCCACCAGAATGACCAGTATGAGCCTAAATGCCTCCCTTCAGATGGATGTGTCTTTGTAGGCACGCTCAATGGCTCCGCGGGCGAAATTTCTGTGAAAAATTGTGAAGTTAATGGTTGCTGCCTGGTTGAATAATGGTTCATAACAGTTGGAAGGAGGGTAAGGGCTGATGCAGTGGCACCTTAAGCGGCTGCTGTTTAACATATGGCTAGGTGCTAATGGAGCCCTCCAGTCAGGTCCTGTCTGTATGGTTGACTGCCAGCGGTGAACTTCCAAGCCACAAAACAGCAGCCGCAAAAGCCGTGAGACGTGAGACTTCACAGTTTTCCGGGGGAGAAGGTAATCTGATGTTAATTATCACGGGGTGCCAATAAATCACTCACAAGCATGTCATAAACATGAAGGGGCCCTTCACGCATCATTATAACTTCATGGAGACCAGCGAGTGAGAGTGAGCCCGTCGCCGCGACACCCGCCGCTTTGCATAAAAAGTCCCTTCATTACCCCCCCGCCCCCGTCATTTCATTCACATGACAGCGTGGGCTTTTCTTTTAACAGTCACCGTCATGTAGTTTTTCTTTTCTTTTTAACATTTTACTCGCGTCATGGATGTAAAATCACAAAGGGCCTCCCGAGTCAACCGTATAGCTCCACAAATAAGTCCATACAGTAGCTTTATTGTGGGCGGGAGGACAGAGGCTGGGGGGTTATTATAGACTTCTCAGCTCTTTATTAATCGAATACCTAATTAATTAGTTTGGAAACATTTGATGAAGTGATTTATTCAATTTGGTTTTAAATGATCCATCCACCTTCTTTGCACATCTTCTTTCATGTCACTATGCTGGGAGAATGGTTCCTCTCCCAGCATGCACTAGGTGAGAGGCTGCCAGTCTGTCATAAGGAAGAAACAGGTCTGGGATTACAGATAGTAGTTAGTATGCATATGAAATGAGGGGAGCTGCACCCTAACAGCCAAGGATACATATCATCAGTTGAGGCCTTATCATTTGGGTTGATGTCAGCCGTACATCAATCCCAAGTCCTGGTCTCTTTCTGGAGTTTTCAGCCACATCACATGGTTTTGATGCTCAGGAGCTACATTTGATCGATAGCACTTACAAGTACTTAAAAGAGCTATCAAAATTCATTCAAATGAATCCAACAGTCAATTCCACTTATTAGCATTTTCCATAAAGCTTTTAATGTGTAATGTGGCTAAAAAGTGTATCGATAAAAGCGGGTCAGCAGTATTTCATGTGGAAAATAATAGCAGGATCACCAGCTCATACCATAATAACATTAAGACACGTTTAGCAAATCTGAATCAACTTGACACCTTCGGATGTGGTCATGGCCCACAAAGTACAGTGCAGAAATTCAGAGTGAAAATAAGCAGGAAAAATGAGTTTCAATGTCAGGCTTTTGTCTTCCATTAACTTCATCTTTCTCTGTGTTGGCTTGGTTCCTTCTTGCGATCAGGACTCTTTCCAGAGAGCCATTTGGGTCCCCGGAGACAGCACTGGCAATGGAAAAGGTCAAATGAAAAACTCAAAAATGGAATCAAAAATATCTTCCCTCCATGTCCTCCTTCCAGTAAATCTCCATATCTAACGAGCGTGGAGGTGACTGTAAGGACCTGGCTGTGGTGAGCGCCAGCCAATTAGAGCGTCCAAAGAAGACAAGCTCTCTCTCTCTCTCTCTGCGTCCTCTGTCTGAACATCTGGTTTGAATCTGTGTCCGCCTGCTGCAATGTTGACCGTGTTGACGGGTCTATTAGGAGCCTTGTGTGTGTGTGTGTGTGTGTGTGTGTGTGTGTGTGTGTGTGTGTGTGTGTGTGTGTGTGTGTGTGTGTGTGTATTTGACCTGATACAGGAAATGACACGGCAGCAGCAGGTACACAGGCTCTCCCGGAGCACCCGTCCGAGCCGATCAAACGGAACCTGAACTAACCGTGAATGCCGGCAGACTTGTGTTCAGGGACTCGATCAGCTGCTGCTGCTGCTGCTGATAGTGATGATGATGGTGATGAGAGCCGCTGACTTCCAACATGGCTGCCAGAGGGCGAGCTATTCAACACTGCTTGAAAGAAAAGATGGTATCCAAAGCCAGTGTATGTGTACATAAGCCTTTGAAAAATTAATATCGCATCGGGTGTTGAGGTCTGGCTCGAATATAACAACAGTATTTTTTGTGGTGCTAATCTTCTTTTAAACCTAGGTCAATGACCTTAGGTCAATTTGACTTAAGATGGGTTCCAGTTCTTGGCCTTCTGCAAATGTAGGATAATTTTGCAAAACAATATACAGTGTTTTCATTGTATTATTTAAACGGTCTAGTGACCCCTCAGGTTTATCTCTGGACCTCGTAGGGGGTTGCAATCCTTATATTTGGGCGGTAGCCTACCTTCAGCCCAGTGATTTTAAAGTGCAACTATTGGGTATGAAATTGTGTGCATGTGTTGCGATGGCCTAAGTATGAATCCTAGTGACTTTGGAAATCCACTTATTTTTCATCCAATGCCACCTACAGGTCTTAATTTATACCTGACCAACACCCGATCCCCTAAAACTAATGAGCTCCTTAATTAGCTAGCATAGCAGGCTAATTGTTTGCCCAACTGCTGGTAAGGATCTAACAAGACCAACAGGAGCCCACAGCCATGTTAGCGATTAGACACAGCAGTGCTCAGCATGGAAATAGGACCACAGTGATCATGATAAGAAAAGCTAAGCTGGCTAATTAGCGCTGAAGACAAAGTACAGCTCTGGCTTATTTGAAAGTCATTAATTCTTCAGATATTCGGTCATAATTCACAGTTTTAGACAAATTCAATGTTTGATGTGATGATGGAGCTAAATACAAATTATTGTATAATTCAAACACACGATCATCTGTGTGGCTGTACACTCTAGCTGTCTATACTTTAAATGTGCTGAGCTGCCTTTGTAAGTTTAAGTTGTTTTGATGATAGTTTTTCACCTGGGCCCAGTTGATCCACAGTTGACACAATTGATGTTCAATACAATACAATGAATAAACTCTCTTCTATTGAGCCTTACTTACAAACAGAGCTGTAATGAGGCCGCTGCTGAGTCGACAGGTCCTCACTGTGATTTACTGTCCGAGCTCCCATCAAGAGCAATTCTCCCAACACACACACACACACACACACACACACACACACACACACACACACACACACACACACACACACACACACGGACAGACAATAGTAAACAAAATGTTAAAATGAATCTGCACCATCCGTCACCCCTTTGCCTCCGTTGGTCCAAACTTTCTGCTTCATTTAAACCTAGAGTGCGTCGTATCTCTTTCTTCCGCTGGAGGAATTGTGTGCCACATTGCATTCTGGGTGTAATGTGCCCCGGGGCAGTATTAGATTTAGCCGGTATCAGCCTTATTTGTTCACTTTACCCAGTCGAGTACACGGCAACTTACACGCTGTACAGTGCAACTCCTCATCCACTTAGCACTCCAGCAGATAAGAGCTTTTCTTTATCTTGCTTATCTTGCAATAGATAAAATAGACTCAGAGGCCGAGTGGAAATGAGATGTGGCAACAAAGCGCATCTTTAAACGAGGAGGTGTTTCTTCATTTCTAATAATGATGGCCTATATAGAGCGTGAAATTCTCCCAATGCAGTGTGAGATGAAAGTGTGTGTGTGTGTGTGTGTGTGTGTGTGTGTGTGTGTGTGTGTGTGAGTGTGTGTGTCTGATAGAGAGGTACACCAGCATCATTTGAGTGTGAAAAGCATTCGGTCCGAATAAGTTAGCGCATCTAAATGAGCGAAAGGAAGGTTGCGGAGGGACAAACCTGAATCACATTTTCTGCATCGCTTCACCCGTTCACTGGGACGTGTGTGTGTGTGTGTGTGTGTGTGTGTGTGTGTGTGTGTGTGTGTGTGTGTGTGTGTGTGTGTGTGTGTTTGTGTGTGTGTGTGTGTATGTCTATGTGCATGTATGTGTGTGTGGTCGGTTACAAAAAGGTGTGTCCACCCTCACCAGGCCAAATGTTTGACCAGAATAGCGTGGACGTACGGTTTGTCACCCACACCGCCATCTGACCTCTGAGAGTCAGTTTAGTTTTTCCTCCTCTTCCCCTTCTGCTGCTGCTGCTGCTTCTTGAGATTTTTACGCAGACACTGTTTCAGAAATGGCAGACACTTTTTAACACCTGAATATGAGTTTAGAATTCCTAACTATAGCCTTCTGCTATGTGAATCCAGAATACTACGGCAGATACATACTGAAATGCAGAAAAACAGAACACTTTTTTTTTCTTTTTAATTAAACTGAAATCCCACTGACGGTGAATTGGCCTGAGTAAGAGGTAGTGGCAAACTCCTGTCCAAAATCACCATGCATTCAGTATTATGCCAGTGATCACGGAGAAGAGTAAGACAGATAGCGCTGATGGAAATGAGTTGTGAGATAGCAAGGACATAATAATAAGCCCTGCAGCCTTTTGCTTATTATGCATGCAGCTGCGCATGTAGACACATGCAAGGAGACACAGTGCAACATGACATGAATCCAGAAGGAAATGAATGAGTAAGAAGGGAGCACAAAAAAAATCAGCCTGCAGCAAATGACATTCAAAAGACATAAGAAAGTGTCCGAAATATAACATATAATCCAACAATAAGTCTTTCTTATTTAAACATGTTGGACGGTTGGCATTATAGTTTTGCGAATATACACATAAACATACCATAACAACATGAACATATCTGTGAATTGACCAAAGAGATGGGTCATTGAGAAACTGACATGCCCCCGCCTCCTAATCACAAGCTGATTGAATGACATATTGTATTTCTAAGAATATAAGGAAACCCTGACTACAATCAAACTTGGAGGGTTTGGATAACATTGAAAGCAATAAAAAGGAATTCCTCTGTTATGCTGTCTTAACTATGTGTGAACCAAAGATCAGCTACACACCAACAGGACCCTCTCTTTCTTTTCATCTTTGTCCTTTAAGCCCTTGAGCCCAGTTGTGACCGAAGCTTCAGGTTCTTTGTTCACCTGTCACTCTCTCTGAACCAAAGACCTGACTGGAAACACAATCGCTTTCCTTCCTGTTTTAATTGGCTGTCGCCGCTTGTGTTCTCTCGGATGGGACGTTTTTCTCCGTCAAAGGTGTAATATTTCCCATCCTCCCTGACGCACTCGAACCCCTCTTGTTCGTACGTCCTCTTGTCAGTTTTTAGTTATTCGAGCCTCTTTGTGAAGGAGCGACGGGCAGGTTTTCATTTCTATTGACGGTCGGTGAAGATTCCTGAAGCATTCGCCTTCCTTTTATTCCTCCTCTCTTTATTCTTTCGCCCTCCTCCGCTGTCGCAGACGTGACAGTTGGCTCTGAAGCTCCATGACAGCGTTTTATTTCCTTTTTTCTCTTATTTTAATTAATTTTTATTTGTCTTGTCTTGTTTGTGTCTGCTGGCAAATACGCTGCAAAACATCTCCACGTACCCACTCCTTTTATTCACTGATTCCCGAGGAGAGCAATTAAAGGACTTTACTATTTTTTTTTTACATATATTACACATCCTTTATATCACTGACGACTATTTCCCAAAAGCAGTGTAGGATTGGTTTACTTGGGTGAGCCTTTCAGTCAAATCCACGCTGATGAAGATCCGTTGAGACACTTCTCAGTCCATTTGTTTAAAGAAAACGTAACATCATTAAATATATTAATACATGTAAATTGCATTAACCGAAGTGTGAAGATCATTTTGACTGCGGCGCCTCAGAATCACACGAGCCTGCCTCAGAAAATGATGCTAAAATCGGGAATTAAGTTTCATCAAGCGGAAAGAAGGAAAAAAATGGTGAATGGTGGTTGGTTTTAATCCAACAACCGGGGGTTTCAGAGATTAAACACAGTCCCTCAGAAGGTAATTAAAACATTCTATATATTTGAACATATTTATTAGCATGTATGTCTTGGCTCATCATTGTCACCCTCTTAATTACCATTAACTGAATATTTTAGTCCTGATCTATGTAGTATTTCGACACATGTCGTGCACAATAACTGCGGTAACACCTTAAGTATCTTTTTTACATTTTACGTCAGTATTAGTGCTGGTAGAGAGTGCACAGGGAAATCAGTGATTCCCAACCCGGTGCACATGTAACCTGGGTAGTACTTCTTCCAACTGCCTGATTTCCATTGGAGACTGGGGTGTCATATCTGCCTCACTTTTGCAAAATCCCCTTTTTGTCCCCCCTCATCTTTCCAAAACCTAATTGATTTTCTTTATATCGTCTCCTATACTAATATTATCTTGCTCCTCCCACCACAGAAGACATGAGTGAAGATCTGAGTTGATTATAGTCACAGTGTACTGTAACATAATTCACTTCTACAGGGATGTGTTGGTACATCCAGCACAAACTGTTGGGAAACATTGCCCTGAGCCCACAATACACACCTTTAATCTTGATTTTAACATTTTGTCAGGATTTGAAACACCTACCCCAGTCTTGTTAAAGTTACCACTTGCTGCTTTCAGCTGTCGGCGCTATAGTCACATGTTTTTCTGTCACACAACAGAAGCAGCAGGGATGCTACAGTGCCAAAAGTATAAATCAAGTCACTCTATAGAGCAGGGATTTTAATCAAATTGCTCTTTTCCTGGAGTGATGCAAAACTTGATTACAATCTTATAATATTAGTGTTGCAATATTGTAAGCGTGTTTGACCAATTTATAGTGAGATTTAAAAAACTGTGAGGTTTTGGATCACAAACTTAATGAGGAGTGTGTGTGTGTGTGTGTGTGCGTGTGTGTGTGTCTGTGTGCATGTGTGTAGCAGACATATGGCCTCCCTCTTAACAAGATGCTAACCAGCTTTGCACTACTGCATCCAAATGAGCTACAACACACACACATACACACACACACACATACACACACACACATACACACACACAGACACATACACACACACACACACACACACACACACACACACACACACACACACATACAGACACAGACACACACACACACACACACACACACACACACACACACAGGTAATATATGGCTTTGAATGTGCCTTCTGACCCCTCTGCAGTAGTTTAAGTGCAAACTGACTCTACATAGGACATGAACGTGATTGTGTGTGTGTGTGTGTGTGTGTGTGTGTGTGTGTGTGTGTGTGTGTGTGTGTGTGTGTGTGTGTGTGTGTGTGTGTGTGTGTGTGTGTGTGTGTGTGTGTGTGTTAGTTATCAGGGCGACCAGCAGCTCTGTAGCACTGATCCATCCCATAAGTCACTGGGGCTCCTGCTGCCTATTGATCTGGCAACCCTCCCTGACACCCACACACACACACACACACACACACACACACACACACACACACACACACACACACACACACCAACTCATCGCCTGCCAACTCGTTCGCAGAAACACTGTCCATACAGATGGTCTGAAATGATGAAGAGAGCAAGAGAGATAGAAATAAAGTTGAGTCATCAGCAGCTCCCCCTCCTCTTTCTCCACCTTTTCCTCTCCAATAGACGATGGAAACTCTTTACTGTTTGTCTCTGAGCTACAGTCCATACAGAACATGAAATGAATTATTAACCCACAGTGTCTTAATTGAATGCAACTCAAATCAATTAAGAATAAAGACCCAATGAAATACATTATCCAACTTGAGTCCAACTGAAAATCTCAAATATCTCCCCACTTTTTAGTAAAATGTATTCTACATTCCACCATTTTGAAACAGGGATTGACACAGTTTTGGGACATTGTTGTGGTTGTTTATGACACTGCAGCTAAATATTACAAATCGAAAATTACATACATGTCATATTTCCATCATGTTCTCTTTTGTTTGTCTTTTAATGACATCATATCAAGGCACGCTCCGGAGATGATGGAAACGCAGATTAATTAGCATTTTTCCTTTGCTAATTTGGGTAAATTTGGGTAAAATTTGCATCACATCTGGATGGAAAACTGGCTTGTGCCCGTGGGGTGGGTTTGTGCGTGTTTGTGTTCAGCTCTGCCTCTGATTAAACCTCCTCTTTTTCCTCTCATTTTGAGACATTATCAACTTGCAGGGACACATGTTTGCGTGAAAAAAATTCACGCCTCATTTTGTCTTTCAATTTACTTTGTATGTAATCGCACCACCTGCTAAATTTGCTTAGAGTTCTGTCTCCACAGTAACATAGAGTCACAGAGTAATGGAGGGAGAGGCCACACCTGTCTAAACTGAAGCTATTGTTAGTGCCTGCTCACATAGATATCACACCAGTTGACAAAAACATACCTACATGATATAGTGAGTCATTCTTAACGGTTTCTTGTGTTGATACTAATACATTTGATGAAAACCATCCACATCAAACCGATTTCTTAGCAAAGATATCTCAGTTTTAGTTGGATTTAATTACAATATAATACTACGGGAAAGTAAACAGTCACACATACAAACTCATCTGTACAGGTTTGAGTCACACACACACACACACACACACACACACACACACACACACACACACACACACACACACACACACACACTTTAAGTTTCTGTCCAGATTTGACTCCAGGCGTTGTGCCAACCTTTTGACACTAGTGCAGTAGCTTAGAGACTCACGGAGGGACAGTGGGAGAAAGGTGTGTGTGTGTGTGTGTGTGTGTGTGTGTATGATGGGGTCAGCTGTAGCCTGAAGCAGAAAATCACCTCTCTGGAGTCCCTGTCTTCTCTCATTGCTTATTCTCTTTTCTCTCTCATTGTCCTTGGTCCTTTCCTCATGCCATCCTTACTTTACTTTACACTTCTTTGTTTCTTTGTGCCTTTCTGTCGATCCATCCCTCCACGTTTATTTCGTTTTCTCATCGTATGTCCCTTCTCCGTCTTGTTTTAACCCAATTACGCATCTGCAACACTTTATACCTGACATATAAAGCGCTCATGTTGTAGTAGAAGTGTCATCGCTTCAAATCTGGATTTCCAGTGGGACACAAACCTGAAGATATGGACCTACTCAACTCAGCATCGAGCTTAATTCATTGTAGTGTATGGTCAATGGTTTAACTGTTGTATGATTAGCTAGATTTTGATTTCACACTGTTTGCAACATTTATACAAAGATGGACCCAATACGTATTTGTTTTATTGTATCAAACTTTCCCTGGAACATCTTTTTTTTTTAAACACAAACTCTCATACAGAATGACTAAAGATTTTGATCTCAGCAGGTCTGGTCCCTCTCCCTCCCCGCTGGCTGTAGAGTTGGAACAAAGAATGGAGGGATATCAGACCTGAGAGACAGAGAGAGAGAGAGAGAGAGAGAGAGAGAGAGAGAGAGAGAGAGAGAGAGAAAGACCGAAAGATACAGGTAGAAGCTTCAGGAATATGGAAAAAAATAAGTGAGCAAGCATCAGAAGTAAGGGAGGACAAAAGCTGAAAAAACCAATGGACAAGAGTAGGCAGCAATATGGGCCCAACATATAGATACAAAGCAGACATATGCAGGCAGAAGATTGATATAATACAATGAAAGATTATGAAAGGATAGAATGATGCCACTCTATTTTTTTTTTTCTGTTGTACATGTACTGTATAGTTCTGAATACCTCCACAGGTTACCTTGTCTCTATCCCATTATTCTGTTTGAATGGCTGAATGGGAATTAACATTGGATGTGGAAAATATTCGGAACCCGCAGATTCATCCAAAATCAACGCCAATCGTAGAATACTTGGAAATATAGTTGTCACTTTTTTTTGAGCACCATTGCTAAAATTAGGAGCATTTTGACTGAGCTGGAGATGATCATTAACTGCCTATAGGACACTGTATTTTCACCTGTCTCAGCAAGGTGTCACTGGGCCCCTGTCACAAGGGTTTTTAACGAGGATGAAGAAACCGATTTTTTCTTAACACCGGTTTCAGAGCTCTGCATGTTCAGACACCTGTCTCCATTAAAATAAGTCTGCAGTCCTGCGTCACCTCTATTGTCGAGTGATCATGGCTTTTGTGCTGTTTTTGTGATCTAGACATCCAACCTAAGGCACTTGTACTATTTTTTTTTTTAAGATATTTTTTTGGCATTTTTATGCTTTATTGATAGTGTAGAGACAGAGTTGAAATGGGGCAGAGAGGGGAGTGACATGCAGAGAATGACCGCGGGCTGGAATCAAACCCGGGTCCGCTGCTGGCCAAGGCCCATGGGGGGGGGACGCCCTACCAACTGAGCTGAGGGCGCCCCCATTTGTACTATTTTTGTTTCCATTATGTCTTTTGGACCCACTTTAGACATGCACTTTCTTGTTATATCTATTTTTTGTTTGTTTTGCATTTATAATGAGTCTGTGTCTTCACTGTAAAGGTATCTCTTCTAAAACAGGTATTGAATACAGAAAATAAACCTCACTTCTTTACCGCAGTGTAGGTGCTTCTCTCACCAGCTGTAGTTGCACTGAACCAGTTATTCCACATGAAGTTTATTTGGTGAAGCAGCTTTCCTCGAGAGAGAGAGAGAGAGCAGCATCACCGAGCTGCAGCCTCCATGCATAGTGACATACTTGACTTCTTGTTTGAGGACTTTTACTTTTAGATTTCCAGTAGGGAAAAGGGGAAAAAAAATACACACATTATTTCTTCCATAAAAAAAAAATACAAAAAATCTTCTGCAGACTTCATCTCACTGTAGAATATGACAAAGTCTGACGAGGGAAGTTTATCTGCAGCCGTTCCTGATCGTCCCGTTCCTTTTTTCTTTTCTCAGTCAAATTATCTCTCGGCACAGTTTTCAGTCCCCCTTTTCAAGACGGTTTGAGGGTCCTTAGAACTGCTTTGTTTCAGTGTGAGGAATGGGGAGTATCACCGTTGAAATAAAGATGTGTTCCGATGTAAATCTCTGGTGTCGTCTGAATTTATGGGTTAACATAAAAAAGGGACCAGTTATAATTCATTACATTCCTCGTTTTTGCTCGAGTGCTTCCATGAGCACATGGCGAATGAATCGTCTCTTTATGTGTTCCAGTTTTTTTTTTTATCCATTTGGTTCTTGTTTTGTGTATCTAATATTTCTGAAAGGGTAAAATACGGACACCAATAACGCTAAAGAAATATGATCATCTCATTTTAAGATACTTGAAAGACAAACAAGAGATTTTATTGAGCAGACACTCGGAGGCAGGCAGTAAGCATTAAGGGTTTTGCTTAAGGACCCTCACTGGACTTGCCCTGCCCTGACCGGGAATTTAACCTTGGTTTCCCATGCCAAACGCAGTTGCGATACCTACTGAGTGTTCCAGCTGAGTAACCTATACTTATAGTTTTTACATGGTTTTCTATTGTATTCTACAACAATATAATCACCCAAGTCCATTCAGACCTCAGCATTTTGCCCAACAACAATACAAAGCTGACAAATCTTTTTTTTAGCTTAGATAAAGTGGAAGTTCCCCTGAGATCAGGCTGCCTTGATTTATTCTAAACACGACCTAATGTCACCTGCACCACTTGTCATTGTGTCCCTGCTGCTCAACATGCCTGTCACATGCAGTTTTTCTGCGGCCGGTCATATGTGTCGGCATCAATCTGTCTGCAGCGTGTGAGGAATAGCACGAGAACGCATCAATCATCCGCTGCTTTACTGTTACTGTCGGATCAAACAGGAAGTGGCTCGGAGTCGAGCGGCTGACGGCCGTCACAACCAACACAGGCAGTGTGTCTTGAGTCATGAAAAGACACAAGTGATCAGGGAGAAGACATGAAAAACCTGCTGCTGACAAACAACAATATACACTTTAATAACTGATGGATGGAGAAAGTCTATACTAGTCACAATAACAAGCTAAAACAATCACTGGAGTGAGAAAAAGTGACATCTTAGTTCTTCATATATATATACAGTTCTGTGAAAAATTAAGAGACCACTCCAAATATTCAGTGTCTCTAGTTTTACTATTTATAGGTTTATGTTTGAGTAGAATGAACATTTTGGTTTTATTCTATAAACTACTGACAACATTTCTACCAAATTCCAATACATTTCTTGACATTAAGAGCATTTTCAATAAGTTACGTAAAGATGAAGATTCATGGAAAATCAAGACTGGTCTCTTAATTTTTACAGAGCTGTACCTGTATATCCATATTAAAGCAAAACACTAAATGGTGTTGAGGGTGGGACCTCAGAAAAGGCCAAAAAAACTAAATCAAATGCTTTTAGCTCTGTATGCTCAAAACAGAGCAAAGAGAAATTGATTGAACAAAAGACTACAGTATATCTAGAGCATCACATTTATAAATAAGTCATTAATAACAGCGACTATGAATTATTCAGTCACACTACTCGAGCACATTCACCACATGCAGCTTATGTTTATGGATGGATTTAGAATGGTTACACCTTTATTACTTTAGTATTACTACTATCTTACTACCATTGTATGTATGCTATGGTGTATACATAGTCTATAGTGCATATGTTGTATAAAGATATGTCCTAAATACAGTGTAAACAATAAATAGTACATCTGCCACCACATGTAGTACAATACGGGCCCCAGTATTTTACAGTCAGTATGTGCAATGAATCACATAGTACATTAAGTTCCTCTCATACAACATGTAGTACAACAGCATACAGCGTATGGAGTGCATAACAATCTCAAAGTACATGCACTTGTTGTCACACGACCAGCAGCTCTGTAGCTGCACACACACACACACACACACACACACACACACACACACACACACACACACACACACACACACACACACACACACACACACACACACACACACACACTTTGCTGGATGTAAAAGAGCAGATCTCAGTGCGTTTTCATTGTGACAGATTGTAACATCCCATTAATAAACCCCTAAACCCCTGTGCCCTCCACCCCACCCCTCTTTATATGATCCCCAAATGCATCCTGGGAGATGGCAGCAGCAGCTACAGCCACGGGCTGCGATGCTGCAAATTTATTCACTTTTGTAGGATAATTGAATTTTTCCTTCATAGTAGGCCGATTCCACTGGGGCGTTAGTATGTGTGTGTGTGCGCGTGTGTGTGTGTGTGCGTGTGTGTGTGTGTGTGTGTGTGTGTGTGTGTGTGTGTGTGTGTGTGTGTGTGTGCTCACAATCTTTTTTTCCTCTGCACTATTAATAATTGACTGGTTGGCATTTCTCTCACTGTGCAGACCTCACCGCTAATTCAGTCCTCTTTCCAGATCTGATCTCCGTTTCTTTATTTTTATTTTTTTTCATTTTCCGGTCGGTTGATGTTATTTACAGTTGGGACAAACGCTGATGCTTCTGTCATGGGGAGGGTCTCTGAGTTTGGTTCAATGTCTCTGCTTCCACGTTTGATGTGCGAGTGTGTGAGTTAACTTCAAGCGACGGGCGTAAACAGGAACACTTTAAACCTACAACATTAGTGATTGGTTTGATGCATGGAAAACAACGTTGACAGGTCCGTGAGTCCAGCCTGACAGCCAATTCACACATGTGTCACCGTCTCTCCGTCTCAGCAGCAACATTAAAGGGAACGCTCTGTTTTCTTTCAAAACAATTTTGCAGCTTATTGCGTGCTGTTATGTCCATCACGTTTCACAGCTTCATAACCACAAGTCATCATCACAACACCAGCCTTCAGCTGGGTTAGCCTTTCAATGTATTTTAAGATATTTCCCTAGAATAAATAGTTTGTCCAATGGAAGTCTTAAAGTGGCACATTATGTTTAACATATTTATATCTAACTGTATGTACAATTTACACACACACACACACACACACACACACACACACACACACACACACACAATTATTTACAGCTTTTCAATCCACGGGTGTGATATTGCAAATTATTAGACCAACATCTGAAATATTTTTAGGGTCATTTGATACCACAGATCAAAGGGGCGGCCGTGGCTCAGGTGGTAGAGCGGGTTGGCCAATGATCGAAGGGTTGACGATTCGATCCCCGCCCGGCCACCTGTGTCATGGTTGTTGTGTCCTTGGGCAAGACACTTCACCCACCTTGCCTGGCGTGAATGTGTATGACTGCTGTATGTTTGAGATGGTGGTAGGAGGGGCCGTTGGCGCGGAATGGCAGCCACGCTTCCGCCAGTCTGCCCCAGGGCAGCTGTGGCTACTATCGTAGTTTACCACCACCGGTATGACTGTTTGTGAATGAATGGAACCCTGTAAGCGCTTTGAGTCCTAAGGGAATAAAGCGCTATATAAATCCTATCCATTATTATTATAAAGGTGATTATTATTGTTTGTACAGCTAAATGCTTTTACTTTACTATGACCTATATGGAAACGTAACTTTTTAATGTATTTACTATCTGAAGGCAGTAGCAACTTGGGAGGAAAACAAAGTATATTTTAATGATGAGCTCAATAATCCTCAGCAAAGAAACAGAAAGACTGTTAGCCTAGAACAGAACATAATGTTTAAGCAATGCAAATGGATTTTTCTCACTGAAATGCACCATGGGAGTCGTAGTTGGCACCTCACCTTCAGTTTTTAAGTCCACAGGGATCTTGTAACTTCGACTTCTTTTGAACATTGATCCGAATATTTTATAACAGTTGTTCATCTTGTATTCTGATGAGAGTTTAATGCCCAGTAATACTGCCTGTCGCTCCATTAGCAGTCTAACTGACGTAACCACGGTTCAATTGACTATGAATACTTTAAAACAAGAAAGACAGAGTTTAATGCAGCTTTCTTTGGTCTTTTGGAAATTGGACATAGTGGAAGAGAAATAATAGACTCCCAGATGTCTATAAACAAAACGGATTCTCAGATAGACATGAGACGGTAATGGACAAAGGTGAAACTACCAAACTCGGAGAAGGGAACGCTGGCACAAAGAGGCCCATTATTTTCTTTTATCAGGAAACATTTCAGTTCACATTATTTTTGTCCCGGTGTGAAAGAAAAACCTTGACAAAGAAGTTTTAACTGTGCAAAATATTGTTGCCAAAACACCATCTTTTACAATATGGGAGTAAAGCTTTTGACAATTTTCTTTCATCCAAGGAAATCATAGAAACCACTGCAGATTGGCTGTTTGGACATCTCCGCTGAGCTAGAACAGGGTAAATGTAGCGTGCAGTTAAATCTGGCAGCAAAACTATATATACATTATACATAAATGGGTCTGGAAACGAGAATATACAATCATTGTTCGGCTAGTTGGCAATCTAGCTCAGTAAACAAGACACAACAAAAAGAACTCTCAACCGATCCAGTTCAAATGCCTCACAGTTACTAGTTTATAGTACGAGCATCTATTGCATAGAATTACCGAAGCGAGCAGAAGTATGTGAAGAAACAGCAGCTGCCAGATCGAAGTTTGTGTATTCGGGTCAGTTTGTACATTCAAAGCAAAGACAAAAAAAAACAATGTTCCAAAGCATATTTAATGAACACTCTCTCAGTTTTACACACTCCCACTTATATATTCTCTCTAACACACACACCAACCCACACCAGGACGCAGTGGTCAAATATTTATAGCTAGGAGAAGCTGCAGTGTTATTGTACTTTATATAGCTTTGAGCGCCTTGTATTGAGCTCCTTCATTCTCTCACACCGCTCACAGATACAAAACAGTACAAATAAATGATTCATTAAAGGTGCTACGAGGAAGGTTTAAATATTTCTGAAACTGTTCCTCGGATGATCATAAATTACATGTAACAGTAAACGAGACCATCAGTGCAAAACAAAAAATGCTATTTTGTCATGGGTACGCTCACTCAGGAACTACAACTGGCGTAGTAAAACACTACCACTTTTTTCCAAAGGGGGCGCAACAGTTAAGACAAACTGAAGAAGACCTGGAAGACAGGAAACTGAAATTAAGTTTTATAACAAACTATTATTCAATGTTTTCTAGTGATCTATAAGTGGTCTATGCACAAGAGCGCTGTTTTTTTTCCCAGCAAATCTCTTAGTTACAAATAGATTGTATGAACTGAACCAGTGAAATGTTTGCAGATCAAGAACAACTGTATTTAACATTTTCGATTTTGTCTATGTCATGATATGACACAGCCCACTGCCTGCTAGTAGATAGACAAGGTCCACAAAATCTAGCAAATTACTTTTCAACGTGAACTAAATTAAATTGATATCAAATGGGTTTGGAGGAACATGAACACATCCAGCTAGAAATGATAGGTACTTAGCTTCAGTTTAAAGAATAGATGGCAGAGATTTGAAAGAAATGAAGGCCTGGAAGAGGCTGACGTTGACTCTCGGTTCATCAAATTCCATGTGTTAGGTCCATCTGTGCTCTGCCAGAGGTTTCACTCCAGTCAAGGCGGAACGTATACTGCGCCAATGGAGCGCATAATATGAAAAAAATACTTTTTCCGGATAATAACGAGCATATTTTGGAATGAAAAAGCCATCCGTGTGAATCTCATTACCCATGATTTCCTGAACTCATATTCTGTTTCGGGCTCATCCCCAGTTCAAACTTTAAAACGAGATTTTAAATTCTAGTGGAAGACCCAAGATATTGAATATGTAAAGTTGACATTTGGGCGGAAATGTTTATAATAATCATGCCCAACACACCTAGAATATTTCCTTTTGAGTTGTATAGTCATAGAAACATGGACTAAGTGTTCGGTTTTTTGACCCAAAATACTCTGCAAAAACAAGCCAGCACACATTATATAATGTTATAAGTGACTTCCAAGCAATATATTAAGGGACATTTGAAGTGTTGTGCCATTTGAAATACTAGGAGTGCCACTACAATGTTTCTCCAATTCATAGTTGTTCATTAATATACATATGTAATGTACATACTGTAATATCCACAAAACCCTTTACTTTATTTAATAAAAGGAAGCTAATGTTCTGAAATGTTTAGTGTTGTCTCAAGTAGACACATTACAATAATTCCATCTAAAGAGTAAAGTCTTTAAATTATGATGTAAAGCAAAAGTAATCTGATCAGAGGACATAACAAACACATAACAATACTAACTCTTCATTTTCACCTGGTTGGAATAGAAGGCATTCCGATCCCCCAGCCTTACATTTAAGTGGACAATTCACATTGGAGAGGCTTCAGAGACACAGGCATGTCTAGCACAAAGAGAGATCACAGTTTGCAACAGGAACAAACCACACATCACATCGCTGTAATTGGCTTTTAAAACCACTATCACCCTCACAACTATTTCACCTGACAGCACCTTTTATACGGCTGTGGCCCTGTCTACAACCATCTGAGACCAGCAGCCAGGCCTCTATACCGCGGGCTGAAAACTGTCCCTGTGTGTCGAGCCGTGCAGATGCTGCAACTGCTTATTGATCAGCTGCGAAGTGGTGTTTAAAATATAGATCAGACCTGAATCGACAAAAACGGGCAACCGAGCAGGCGGGAGAAATGTGAGTGCAATTGTGAATGTTAGTGGGCAGCAAAGAGGGGAGGGAGGCATGGGGCAGTAAACTAAGCAATACATAATATGCATTCAAATAGATAGAAATACTATGCATTGGAATATCCTATATCATGATGGCATATCAGTTTTTGCATTGCACTTAGTATTCCAAAGAAAAGTGGTAGAAAAGGAAAGACGCAAGAAAGGTAGGACTGCAGGAGGGTTATCAGAAGGTGAAGGAGATTACTTATGTAGAGATTTTTGACAAAAAAAAAGAAAAAAATCAAGAAGGGATGATGACATATCAAGGCAAATACAGAGGGGGACGTCAAAGCAAGAGATGAAACGAGGTTAGAAAGGAAGAAAGGAAATAGAAGACTACTCAGGAAGGGCAGCAGCATTTGAACTTGTAGTCTGATTTTTTGGTTCAAAAGGAAAATGGAGAGAAAGAAAGGTAACAAAAAAAGAATGGATTAAAGCTCTACTTTGTAACTTTGCTTTTTGGACTGAATTTTGCGACACCTCTGGTAGAAAGTTGTCATTACAAGATATTGTCCTACTGCAATTCCCAGTTATTGGGGTTGCGTAGGCGGTATCGTCATAATTTCATCATAAAGACAAAGCAATTGTTAGCCAAATATTTTTCTTTTTCTTTTTTAAACTGGAAAGCAAAGAAGGAGAAAATGAAGGACCTACATACACAACTATGATGTTAATTTGGATGACGTAACTTGAGTATTTGTCCAGCCAGAAATGGAGTTTAGGATGGGAGTAGGTTAAACAAAAAAAATTATCAATTATGTTGTTATGAAATGAAGAAAAAGTAAGGTTGGAATTCAAAAAATGAAGTAAAAAGGAATGAAGCTTGCATCGCATCAGTTGACAAGACTGAGCACACATAGCCTCCATCACAGCAGTGTAAATATGTCCAACATGGCTGAGCAACTGTGTGCCACCACTGTGTGGACAACACACACACACACACACACACCCTCCTCTCCTCTTCCTGTTGTTTTTTGCCTGCTTTTTATTCCTCCGCGTCGAGGGAAGGGGATTTGTACCTCGCAGGAAATGGAGGTGTTTTTATCTTTTTGGTGGGGGTGGTTGTGGTCGTGAGGGGTAATTTGAAACATGTCAGTCAATACGTCGATGTCACTGTCAGCAGCAGAGCCACCGAGGAGCTGTGACACGGTCCCTGTTAAAAAAAACAAGAGAAAAATAGAAAGCCCATCAGAGCGAGAAGAAAAAAAACACGAAAACTGAAACAGAGTACAGCCTCTTTTAATTCTTCCTTTTTTCAGCTTTTATGGTTTTTCGTTGTGCCTTCAGAGAGAAGTCAGAGGGTGAATTAATTTTGGATGTAGAAAAAAGAGGACGGGGGGGGGAGTGGTTGTCTGTCTAATAACTGTTCTGTGTGCTGAGGCGGGAGGAGTTTTGACTTCTGAGAGCATCAAATGTTCATGTTTGAAAGCAACACAAAAAAAATATTCTTCTTCATCACCCTCTCATGCTAATTAGTGAAAAAAAAACAGATGACATTTAAATATCTATAATTCTATATTATTTGTTTCCCCCCGTTCCATCTGTCTTTGAGATAGATAAATGTGTGTCTCCCTTCTCCCTTCATTTTCTGCCAGGCCCGACTTATCTAACCCCTTCTTTTTTCTCCGTTCTCTTTTCCTCCACTTTCATCTCCCCCCTCCATCCCTCTCTCCCTCCTCCCCTTCGTCCTCTTTCCCAGCTCTGTGTCGATTAATTAATTGCCGGCTAATTTAATTTCTCAAAAAGTAATAACTTGTTTAAGCATGAATAAAGACTGACAAGGCAAAGTTCTAATCTGCCCAAAGTTTAATTAGAGGCGGCAAGGTTTCCACACAGAGCCCGACTGGGGGGTCAGAGAGAGAGAGAGAGAGAGAGAGAGAGAGAGAGGGACAGATGGAGGGAGGGAGGGATGGAGAGGCAACAAAGAAAATAGAAGAAATCATGACAAGAGAAGAATAACAAGATTCCTTGGAAGTAGCAGACCGCTAGAACTGAACGTTTGTCTTCATGCTTGAAAAGTAGAATTTCCTGCTACAAGAAGACACTAGTCAGAGCAGTAAACGGGCAACATGGTCCTCTGGAAAGACTAGAGCGCACGCAATTCCTTTGGTAATATGATTGTTTCTATTTTTTTTAAAGGAACAGTTCAGCATGTTGGCCTCCTTGTGCGGTCTTTTCTGCAAAGATCACTTCTCATCTTATGTCTGTGTCCCAAACACATAGCTTCAGGGTTCAGGTTGTGGTTAGCTTATTGCGTATGGAAGCAACATCAACAACCCTCAAGCTCACCTATCTGATAGTGCAGCTTACAGAGACAAACCAGGATGGTGTGTGTGTGTGTGAGAGAGAGAGAGAGAGAGAGAGAGAGAGAGAGAGAGAGAGAGAGAGAGAGAGAGAGAGAGAGAGAGTACAATCATTACTGAACTGAACATTGGCGGTCTCAAGCATGAATACAGATTTAGGCTTACATCGACGTGTGTGCTCGCTTCACCGCTCAGTAAAAACAACTGTTATTATTTCACAGAACAACGTAAATGGCAAACATGGTACATAATGTCAGGCTGGAACATGATTACAGATCACAGTCGGAGGTATGATACTCAACGGGGAAGGTAGATTGGCCCTCCGAGGTCAAGTCTCTCAGGGCTTTGTTCGGGAGCACACAATGTGTCATTTGAAGTCCGCGTCACATGCAGGACTGTATATATATATATATTTATTTATTTTTTAATACAGTCTGTAAGAGGAAAACGAATAACAGCATTTCACAATAGAGAAAACTATTGAGTCTCTGCTGTATAGGGAACTGTCAATGAGGGAGGGATTTCCAAAGCTCTGTATTTTCGTTAAAAAAGTCATTTTTGGGCCTGATTCATACACAATGTTATCTTCATAGTGTCCAATTCATAGTTTGCTACATGTCCACTCCAGATGGTTGACTCAATAAGAGGAGTACAAGGAGAGGCATAGAAGCCTCAGTTTAGTAGAAAAAGAAAAACGTAAACAAGCAAGACTCCCAAAATGAATATGACATTGATCAGCCCATAGTGACCTATTCTAGTAGATGTAGGGGATGGGAAAAGTACATGGTTTGACAGGTTTCAACACACAGTATTGTCTCTAACGTGTCTTTCAGTTAAGTCAAGACGGACATTTTAAGAAACCAAATTATCCTAATCGGACCATTCAAACGCATGAAATAACGTAAATGTAGTCTGATCCCAGCAGTGTTGGTTATATCCTCCACACTGGACATATTCCTAACACTAAGGTATTCTTGTGTGTGTGTGTGTGTGTGTGTGTGTGTGTGTGTGTGTGTGTGTGTGTGGGGGGGGGGGGGGGTCTGTTGGCGTCAGCGCTGATTGCAGCGGGGGATGCAGCAGCACGTCGTTGTGCTTTCTCCTGGAAAGTCTTTGAGCGTTTCAGAGCCGGTGCACCTCCTCTCACTCCTCTATTGTTTCTTTAAGATAAATTGGAGCCATTGTCATCAAGAGAGAAAAGGCATTAATTGAACGTTTTCCTGCAGCAGCTTTAACTGCAACACAAACACACACACACACACACACACACACACACACACACACACACACACACACACAAAACCCTGCCTTCAAAGTAATTAAACACATTAACACTTCAAGCAGAAGCAGAAAAAAGAGGAGCTCTCTTTTGTGTACATTGGGTTCCATTTATCACCCAGGAATGAGCGGAGAGAGGGGAAGCGCAAGGATTTAGCATATCTCTGCGACTAAAGTGATGGAGCGGAAAAGAAGAAGAGGGAGGGGAGAGGGAGAAAAGGAAAAGAGAGAGCCAATCCGCCTGGGCTCTTTACTCTATAGTCCACAGCGTAAAATGTCAGATACTCATCTGGAAATTATTTTCATTTCATATTACTGACATCTTCCCAAGCGGGGGGGACGACTCTCTGAAATCTAATTAGTTTGACCGGAAAATGGTGACCAAGGTATAGCGGAGTGTATTATGCAGAGTGAGAGAGGCCATCAGGGTGAGCGGAGGGTCCAGGGGGGTTAACTGGAACTCAGGAGTGCAGATAAGGGGCTGCAGGGGGAAGAACTCAGGAGGGCTGCTCCATTTTAAAAAGCCTTGACTAATAGAGGCAACCTTGAACTCAGCGCCACAGCCCTCTGACAGCGGCGCCGTGCCGACCCTCGCCGGGCTACTGTAGAGAGGCTAGGAGAGATAGCATTTCAGTCTCAAGGGGTTACCCCAGAACTTCTCAAACTTACAACTAAACCCTTAAGTACTGACGAGATACCCGACCAAGGCTACTGCAACTTTCCCAATTCTGTGGTAAATGGAAAACACTAACAGTTTAAAGTCCTTATAGCATCCTCATGAGGCCACAGTGTTCATCACACCATTCAAAGTTAAACTCCTAGAACAATCCTGATACTGATAGTTTAGTTATTGGGGTTTTATTGCCACTGCAAGAACTTCATGTCCAAATATTTGGGCAGACAAGCATGACGATACTGGGTGATTATACAGCACCCTGGATGACATCATGTTGTAGGTCGAATGCCACCATTTTCAACATCATCCAGTTAGGGCAACTACAGTATAGGTTTGGTAAAGATGGTTCTGGCAAATAAATGATGGTTAATGAAGGGCAAACAAATATATGATGATTTATATGTTAGACATCAAGAGAAGTCAGACTTGTGGGAAGCGCCCTAGACTCAACATAAACCTAAAATAAAATAGATAATACCAGGTCTACCAAACTTCTCATGAAACTGCATTGTCTGATTCTGCTGTCACCTTTTTAATGAAAATGTAAACATAAATTTGTCCTGAGGTTTGTGCTAGAGTAAAGGTCATCGGGTGATTGCAATCGCTCAGGTAAATCCTCTGTGATGAATAAGTGTACTCATTTATGGAAATCAGATAAGATTTTGATATTTCTTGTGTACATTTTGAGCTGACAATGGCAGGAGAGGATAGATGACGAGGTCATCAAAAAAGTGTCCTCCTGTTACAACCATGAATCTTTGCAGCACAACTCATGTGGTGATACATCTTTATCATCATGCTACAAATATTGCAAGATTGAATAACACTTCAGATCAAAGTCTGTATGTCACTAATGGAGGTCAGCAGCGCTAACAATTTTTTTTTTTCTCAGCAGGCTTCATAAGCATCTGATCAACCTTAATATTTCCTTTGATGATGATGTGGGCTTGTTGAAAAGTGGCATTGGCTTCGGACCGCTCATGTCAACCACTAGAGGAAGGCCTTATTAGCCAAAGCTGTTATTGATCTTTGATCTTAGCCACGACCAACCCCTAACCGACCCAACTCTTCTTCGTTCCATGCTCACCAATTAGCTCCATCTCAAACCAGAGCCAATTAGTTCTTGTGCTTAATTAGGACGAACAAGACCCCCATCAGCCCAGTGCTTAATCCCCTGATTAGAGCTACACATCCCTATGCCGAGGGCTTGTGGACACAGGGTCAGATTGGTCCCCGCTTTGATTTTTAGTTATTGACTCTTATGTTGAGTGCATATTGAAGAGCGCTCACAGTGGTACCTACACACACATTTTACTCATATGGGCATGTTGTGGTTGTGTTACATGCAGGAACACAGGCATACTGGAAATGACTGAATAGTGATAACGGTCTTTTCTTACTTCAATGGAAGAAAGAAGAAGGCCTTGGTTGGAAACAGGTTTATATCATACGTTCATTTCCTATTTTTCTTGTTCTTGATAGCAAAGTGTTCCATTCTTTCGCATTCCTAGTTCCTGTATTAAAAGTGCCGTCTGTCTTGTCAGTATTTGCCATTTAGCAAACCAAACACTTCCTCCGCGTTTATCTCTTGTCTTGATACATGTATCACAGTGTACATTTCCACCGGACTTATTCCATCAGTCATGCCATGGTTACACTGCCATACTCATATTGATCATTCAAATGTATTACTTTGGCGTCTATTGGGTGTTAGAGCATCTTTGAGTGTATACAAAAGCTATATTGTATTCTTATCAACACATTATTGTTAATCCTACTTCTTCTACTGCTGGCATGTTTTTGAACGTGCCATCATCTCTTATATGGTTTTAATCCCTAGCCTTTATACTTTGCTGTGTTTTCATCGTCAACCATGTCATTTTTTCAGATCAAATCACATCTGAATGGGAGCTAATTCACATAATCACATACATGTACATAATGTATGTTCATTATGTGTAATTATGTTGATGTATAATCTACATTTATTTTAATATATTTCATACATGTATAATATATGTGCAGTCCTAGTATGGATATGATGTGTATGGCATGCTTAGCAAAGCATACTTTACTTTTATTTTAGAGTATTGGTGAAACAGACGGGTTGTATTAAGGCAACAGTTGGATCAAATTATGCCACTGTAAAAGAAGGTGAACTACCTGTTTACCTCCTCTTATACTCATAAACATCACCTTGTTCAAAGATGGCTCCCCTGGGAAAGACACTCACACTGACACACAAGTGTCAACAAGCATGTCTAAGTGACAGACAGAGAGAGAGAGAGAGAGAGAGAGAGAGAGAGAGAGAGAGAAAGAGAGAGAGGGAGAGAGAGAGTTGAGTCTTCCAGGAGAAACAGTTGAACTGATTAAAATGAGGGTGCTTGGAAAAAACACAACGTAAAGCGTGCTGACATGACACATATCGGGCCCTTTCAAAGATACATTTATTTTAGAATGCACCATCATTTTTATGTTCTAGGTGGTTAAAGGGGGCATGTTATGTAAAAGACTGTCCTCTAATGGGTTTTAGAAAGACTTGATGATGGCAAAAGATGAACAGCCTGAGGGACACTCTAGACATGGTCCAAATAATGTGGTCATTGGCTCCTATCTAACCTCCCATTCACCCCACTCTCTCTGTGATCTACATCGGGGCACACTACCAGCCGTCCCCCGGAAAATGTAAGAAGTTAATTTAAGACAGGGGACCTCTACAAAACAGCCTCAAAATCAGAGAGAAAAGCAGGTCTAGTTTTAATGTAATCATCATGTCATTTGGTATTCTGCTATAGTGGTGCGTATTCCACTACAATTGTTTTACTTTATTTTTAAATGGCCACAAACCAGATGTAACACATGGAGCCTGGAGCTTTTCGGGCTAAAACACACCCAAAATAAAGGCAGGAGACGACAGTGGAAATTAGTTTTTTTTTTGTTAGTAGAAGCAAATGTGAAATAAAATAATGATTGGATAAGACACAACATGTTGGATGACAGGGATTTTTCAATCAGAACACGATTCCACAAAGAGAGGACTTAGAAGTGGTTTAATGAAGTTTCCCCACAGGCTTGCAGTCCAGCTCAATGGGGCAGCTGCTGAGTCCTCTCCTGTTGTTGTTGTTGTAGTGAGTCAAGTCAACTTTAGATGTTGTTGAGCCGTGCAGCGCTAAGGGCCCTGCGCTCTGTAAAACCTCCTGCTGACACCACGTTCAGAGGCAAAGCACTTATTATAAAGCAGCTCTGAACCCAGCAGCCACACTCTGAACATGACTTAACATTTTTGCAAGCACCTTACTTTTTGCATGGGAAGTGCTTAAAAAGTAAAAATCCAAAGCAGCGGCGGCCGTGAGAATGTGGGGAGGGGATGGCGAGAGAGAGAGAGAGAGAGAGAGAGAGAGAGAGAGAGAGAGAAAGAGAGAGAGAGAGAGAGAGAGAAATAAAAACAGTATAGGAGCACGGTCACTACTCAGCACTCCCAGGGATTAGACTGTACATATCAACCCCGCAAACAGGCAGAAAAGCCGACCGAGCTCCTTTTTCGACAAAAAAGGGGGCAATGAATTTAAATCATGCATGAAGCAGAGGGCATTTTGGGAAATAAGCGCCATTTCCCGGGAGGATCTGCACCCCCCCTCCCCCCTCCCACATACACACACCCCACACGCCTCCAGTATCAAAGACTGATCTAATGTCACGCACAGAAGAAAGGTTACTTTCTGCATACCCATTGATATTTCTGCTTCCATCGCTGACCTTTTTACATTCTAAGCTGTGTTTTTCTTTTTTTTTTCAATGCGAGCTCAGCCCTGCGACCCTCTCTCTGTCAGTTTCTGCCTCTCTGTATGGCTGCCTCAGAGGCTCAGCATTACATTGAACATCATATAAAACAACATGACATGAATAGAAAGTATTGAACTGGGAAGCACCTTCTTATTATTCACAAAACCAATGTATTAAAAAAAAAAAAAAATGCTTTTAAACACCTTCTGTGCCTGTCACCGCTCATTGTGTCATTTCTCCCAGGTGAAGTGAAAAGCGGAACGGTGTTGTTGTTGTGTTTGCCTTAATTGGCTGTTGGTGCAAAATAATTAATGTGAGCAGGCTTTTCTGTCCCTTTTTAAATCAGCTGATCCTGTTTCACGCTCAGCAGCCGCCATTGGTTGTACGGTTTACGTCTTTCGGCAGCAAATTAAGCGACGATCCTGGCACTTTGTGAACTATTAGTGACTTTAAAAATACTCACTAAGCTTTAATTAATTTCCCTTCAAATGGGGAGCTGTGTTTGTGTGTGTGTGTGTGTGTGTGTGTGTGTTTATGGGGATAAAGAGATAATGACAGTTTTAATCAGCGCCGTCTGCTCTTGCCAGCCTGTACGCAGATGAACTGTGACATTGCACTCTCAGGTTTGTTGGTTTTTAAGTGGGAAAAAAGCAACAATTACACAGAGATCTTTGCACAAAGCAATGCCAAAGCTTATGACTGGAAAACCTTTATCCGTCCTCTGCCAAACACAGCTTTAATTACAGTCAGCTTTAACTCTGAACTGTATTATCTCAAATGAACTCCTGCCAGGCATGCATTGAATCAAATCTCAGAGCTCACACAAGCGTCCACTCCATAAATGAGACAAAATGTCAAAATAAACCTCATAGCAATCAATAAAGTAGAAAGACATAGGCACTTGATCTTCTGGCAGCATGTATCCATAAAACTGACTGAAATCCAGACTAAAAGAGGCTAGGTAAAGTAACCATACCAGTTATGGAGTAGCTAGTGTAGAAAGTGGAAAATCCAACAGCTTTATACCAATGGGATTTTAGTTTTGCTTTGTGTCTGCTGGATATCTAAGTAGGCGTCACTAATGTGTTAGCCATTTTTTTCTTAAACACACATACTGTATCTTTAAACACACTCCTTAAGGGAGTTCTGTACATCAAGTTCATCTCCATCTCTGAACTTTTTGTCCTATAATGCTGTTGCTTCCAGGCGACTCATCCTTTCCTTTGTCTCTTCTTCCTTACAGACCTCAGGCCTCTTCCCGACGTAACGATGACTGGTAACTGCACCCACGAGTGCACCGAGTTTGGCCACTCCGACTCCTGCTGGATGCCCGGCCAGCCTTCCCCCAACCACAAGGTGGTGTCCAAGAACGCCCCCATGCTCACCACCTTTGTGCCTTATCAGGAGATGGACGGCCAGGAGCAGCTGATGGCCAACGGCGGCCGCCCCAAGCCCCCCCTGCCCACGGAGGAGCGCGGGACGGGCAACGGTGGTGCTGGTGGCGGTGGTGGCAGCACTACTAGCTCCAGCAAAGTGGCCAACCTGCGGTACATGACACCCTACAGCAGTGCCTACCCTGGGGCAGGAGACTCCTCCGCGAAAGACTGTGGGCTGGAGGAGATCCCCCTGAGCCAGGCAGTGGAGTTCCACTCTGCCACCACTCCCACCGGCCAGACCTCCAAGAGAGAGATCTACCTGTGAAGGGCAGAAACCAGCTCTCCAACCTTAAAGAAAAAGCCCCCAAACCCCCTCTCTGTATACACTCCTCTTCATCCACCATCCACCTGTCGCTGCTCGCCACCCACCACCTACCCTGTCCCTTCACTGCCGCCCCCTGTGCCTATTACTATGACTCCCCTTCTTTTTTATAAGTGCATCCACCGTACAAAGGCTTTAGACCCTCACCCCCATCTTGCCCACTGCCACCACCACCACCGCCCGCCGCCGCCAACCCCACACCTCTACAAACCAATCAAGTGTAAAATAGAATGAATTCAAATCAAATGAAGATAAAAACACGCGGCACTCCCGCTGCGGAAGGAATGTAAACTACACACCACATTGTTGTGATAATTTAATGGGAAACTATTTAGCTACTCACTCGTATTTGAGTTGGATTTTTGTGTGTTGCTTTAGGCTATGTTGCTGTGTTGGAACAGAAAAAAATAAATAAATAAAAAACACCTTCGGGGGTAGAAGGAAAATAACTAATTGTAAATCCTACTTATACTGTATAATTCTATCTATCCTATTTGAATTTTTTAGATTTGGATTTGTTTGATATTGTATTTTCTTTTTAATTTTTCCTCTGTCAACTCCGGAAGCCTCCAGGAAATACATTTCTGAGCGCAGTTGCATCAAATCAACCCGGGCTCGTCTTTTACCAGAAACAGCTTGTCGTCAACGTAAGACTTTTGTAAAAATGCAGCTGTTTTCCGATCTCCAGAGTTTGTTGTTGAGAACTTTTTTCAGGTCTGTTAAATATTTTTTCGCCGTGAAGAGGTGTTTTTTTTTCTCCAGTGTACAGAGCTGTATATACTACAAACAGTGTAAGAGGAAACTGCTGTGGCTGTGAGTTCGGATCCGTGGCGGCCATGTTTTTTTGGGATATCTTCATGTAGGATTGATGGACTGGAAAACCCCCATGTACAGAGGAATGACGCCACGCCGCTCAACCGTCACACTGCAGGAATCTGGACTCTTGAGCATCACCGACGGTGCCGAGTTAAAACACAAGTATTTTTCTTGATTGATTTTATTTGTCTCTCCTCTGCAACTACCCAGTGGGATTTGTGTTCATGAGAGGAGACATATCATTAAAGGTGCACCGATACCAATTGATTTAGAAAGAAAAATAAATGTCAGTGTTTTAAGTCGATGTGCTAAAGCTGAGTATCCGCGTACGGCGTACCGATCATATGAATGCCCTTGTCAGTAGTAAACTTAACAGGAAGGTGGCTTGATACATGTATTCTCAGAAAGCTATCCAAAAAAAGTGACATGCATAGTTAAGATATCTTGCTTTAGTGTTGAAAACGGACATCACAATTCTTAATTGTTCGACATCATGCAAAAGAGTTTGGATTTCTGACTTCCAAAATCTTCCGACAACAATAGATCTTCTAGCCTAATACAACAACATTATGAATACGTTGTGCAAACCGAAGTCAATCCTGAGTCCTGCAAGTATCAATTCCTCTATATTTCACAGCAGTGGTGGTAGGGTGTGCTGTTTGTGGTAACTGAAGTGAATTTTTCCTTGCTGAGTTTTGCAAGCTTAAATAAATGGCTCTCTGGCTAACTCCCACCTCTTTGCGTCCCTCGGTGTGATGCTGAGACATTCAGTGTTTAGCAGAAGTATTTATTAAACCTGTTGGCTCGGTGGAGCAGGGGAGGTGGGCCACAACGCTTCCATGTCTTGCTGCTGCAGTCACACACCAGAATGCAGGATTAATAACACCTGTACAGGCTTCAGTCCACTAACACCCACTCCACACAGCACAGCAGAGAACGTCTAATTACAACCCCAGGCTCTGCACATTACCGGCAATAATTTGCGGCAGTAAAAAGCGAGCTAGTTTGGAAGTTCATTCATTTTGAGCCCCGGTGTTAATGGCCGCAGAGGGTAATGTGAGATTTCACCTGTAGTGATGCACACCAGCTGTGACTGGATGGATGAAAGGAGAGGCATGGTGAGAGGAAGTGTTCTGCATGAAAAATCCCTTCTAACAAGTCATTTAGTCTCTTGTTGAGTCGTAAAGTCTGAAAAGGAAGCAAGGAATGGCCCCATGGACGGAGATTATGTTTCCAATACAAATCAGGTGATATTGAACGACACACCTTTGATAACCCGTGTTGATTCAAAAAGTTAAATTGATAAAAGACCTACACATACTCAAACACTACAAACTGTAACATATTCAGATGGTCTTAAGGAGACCTGAACATATTTCTTGGTATGTATATTAACAATACCACACATGCATACATATCATCAATAAAATATGATGACACCCCAAAATATGAATAATTTTTAAAAATCTGTGGCTCCTATAGGGTAGCAGGTGATTTCATGTTACAGAATAGTATTAGAAAGTATTAACACATTTGATGCATTGTGATTGTAGTATTACCTTAGGTGCTATACATGATATCTTATCTCATTGAGACAGGATGGGAGTCCCCAGGATTGTCCCACTGTCCAAAGGGAACCCAGATGTGGTTGATCTGGAGTTATGTAATGCTATATCTACAGTTGAAGTGTATGCATAAGATACTGTATTAGATCAAATTGGAAATCAAGCTTATTTCTTCCTAGTAAATGAATCTGCCTCATTGTGTCTTGTTTAGTTTATTTAAACAACCTGAAACAAACAAAAAGCCGGCCGTGGGAACAAGTGGGATTATCTCATCCCCTGTTGGCAGAGAAGTCTCGACGGTTGAGTATGAGACTAAATTACTTGTCTTTTGTTTTTTTTGCGGCTTGTGTGATGTGAGAATGCACCCTCCAGAAACACAGAGTTGAACATCAAAGTGACGCCGGCGGGCTGTGACGCCTTCAAAGTCTAAACAGGCAGCAAAACAGGGCCATCTGCAGGGTTGCTCTGGGGTCGCACTGTTCCGTTTTATTAGGAAAACAATCGCCTTCACTTAGCGCATTGGGCTGCTTTCATTCCTGCTTTTTTTTCCTCTTTCCGTGATCACCCATTTCATTCATTTCTTAATTGGTTTTTATTGTAGGCACATTTATTTTTGATGTATGGAAGCTTGATGTCTTGGGTTGCGTGTGGCTTTTAACGCGATTCAACACACGCCTTCTCCGGTCTCTGAAGGTGATTTGAATTATTGTTGACGTATCTGTACACAAACACACACACACACACACACACACACACACACACACACACAGTCACAGTATTCCCCTGCAAATAAATCCACCATCATTCAACCAACGTTCAACCCTCCCAGTGACAAAGATTTAGAGTTCACCGGCGCCACCTCAGTTCCTCGTGCTTCCCGTCTCCCTCTGGTGATTTAAACGCCGCCGCTCACAGCGCTGATTGATTATTTACAGTCCCATCATGAAGGTCCACAATGACTTTCTTCCTTCCTTTTCCCCTTTCCACGCCTTGCTGTTTCATAGTAAACAAGTCATTTTTTCCCCCTCTCCATGTGACCTGCCCGCACACGCCCGGCTCCTGGCCTGTGGACTCCCATGTGGCTGGTGTGTTATGTTGTCGAAGGTAAAGATAGAGGAGAGAGGTGGAAGTCATATAGCGTGGGTTTGACCTCAGGTCTTTGGCACCAATTAACCCCAAAAGAAGAAAAGCAACCTCTGGAGACCCCTGGTGTCCTTTGGTGACCTATGGCACGGCTGTTGGCAAGAGAGCAAACACAACTCTGCTTGTGTGTGAGTGTGTGTGTGTGTGTGTGTGTGTGTGTGTGTGTGTGTGTGTGTGTGTGTGTTCACAGTCACTTTGAGATTATTTTTCAAATGAATGGTATGAAATGGCATTAAAGGTTTGTTGTTTCCCATTAGAACATTAGGAGTGAAATTCACTTTGTGGCCAAAAGTACGTGGACAAGCTGCTTCCCAATTCTCAGAGTGCAACATGTGATAGTGAAACCATGGTTTCTCTTTTCTTGTTTGAACATTGGTAAAGTCCAAGACTGGTGTTGAGAGATGAGGCTTGATTTGCAGTCGGCATTTCTAAGGTCCAATTGGACAATTCTGCAAGTCACAAATTACATCAATCTAAATTATATTGGACATTTGTAATCCCAGCCAAGTTTAAGCGTACAGTTACATAAATAAATTTCAAACCATCTGAATGATTTTGTTTACAAAGTACATTTACAACACATAGTGTATACTGTATGTGTGTCTGTATGCATAAAGATGTGCATAAGCTTTGCCCTAGAGACATCCTCCTGTCAGACTCCAAACACTGCCTGCTCCCGGAGGAACACCTGAAGCCCCAGTACACCCCACCCCCCCCCCCCCCCCCCCCACACACACACACACACCCCTACCACCACCACACAACCACTCCCTACCCATCAGCCCCCAGGAGAGTGGCTGTCACACACACTGACATTCTCATGGTGTATATTCAGCAGGTGTCTCTGCCTGCACAGCGACCACCTCCCATCCTGCTGCCTTCAAATTCACTTTCAAATCCACTTCAGTGACAGAATACATATATACTATATAAATATATATTTGTATGTGTTTCTTACATCAACAAAGTACTGAAATCGTTTGATAGAAATATTCCAGCGAGAAAACAGTCAAGAAAAATAGCGAGCTAGAAGTAATAAGACTGGAAAGTAATGCCTCATCTTCCCGTGGAGTTTTGGTCAGCTGCTGCTTCAAATATCTTCGTCTTTCTCATAAATGATCCCTCAAATACTTGTAGGGGAAAATAATTTGATCAGAAATATCAGAGGAAGCTACAGTTTTTTCTTTGCTTCCCCTCATGTTAATACACCAGTTCATCAATCACTAATAAAATGCAGCTTACCTCGAAACAAAAATGCCTTGTGTATTTCTTAACACACTCTTGTTAATAATCAAACTTAGTCCTTCATTTAAAATGCATTTCTCAATTTTTAAAGTGTATGTTTTGGCACTAAAACACTTGGGTTTGCCCTTGATGTATTATTAACTCGGGGCATAGTGCGCTGGTTCACTTCTAAAACACTTGTTGATTTATGACATAACTGCATTAATGTCTTATGAAAGTGCTTTGGTGTAGTTTTAAAAGCATATTGGTTTACTACTGACAGGCATTATTTATGTATGAAATCCACAGCTGTACTTTCGGAAGCAATGTTTTGTTTCCTCCAACACACAGACTGCGTCTCAAATTGTTTTTTTCTCTGTAGAGACGTCCGATTCTTAAAGCTGCTAGATCAAAAAAAACTTTGTGTCATGTCAAAGGAAATGCTTTCAAGGATGGACCCGCCATTGTGTGTCTGCATGATGAGGACGTAAGAAGCTGATCACTTACATGTGTCACATATTGTGTTAACTGTTTGCTCTGCTGCCCCGTGTGGCCATACAAACAGTAATGCAGCTTTAAGAGATACGTTTGACCCAATCTTTTTTCTCTATGGTTTGTACTTTTCCTATGAAAACCTTTCGAATGATAGCAGCTGGAAAACAACAACAACCCAAATTGTGGGTGACATTTTGCCAGCTTTTGTATGCCATGTTTAATTTGAGTTAGTAGAGTAATATTTGGATCACTAACTTGAATGTAAGAAAAAAAGACAATGCCTTGGTCCATGGGCTGAATCCATAGATTATGTATGGACATTTATCAATGTAGCTACCCTATACATTGCAATGACATCAGGGTTAGAATCAAAGTATTTCATAATAATTTCAGAGTGAAATGGCAACAAGCTAGAGGTCTTTGGTGAACTTAGTTTGACATATTCAGAGAGAACACAACTTGAGACGCAGCCTGCATTTGGTTCTTTTGCTGTATTTTGTCTTTGATTTATTTAGCGTGAACACTGATCCACTTGTGAAACTCTTCTGGTCTCTATATGAATCATGTTGTTGTAGCTGTGAGTTCAGTTGTATGGTGGAATCTGCTCCTAAGTGACAGTGAAACATGAATGTTTATGGTCTCTGAGTCCGTGCAGTTTACTGAAAGCTCCACTTTCACAGCAGGATTTGTTTTATTCAATGTTTTTTCCCTCGCCTCCTCCTCGGTCCGACTCTGTCAGTGATATTATGAATCTGTCAGTTGCATTATGACTCAGTCATATCATATTTTCTCTCTTTTCTCTGTCCACTTATATTTAGTCTGGAACAAGTTTGTACCTCTCATGATATTGCTGTGTTTATGTTTGGGACTTTTGCAGTGATGGTTTTATTTGAGTTGCAGCTTTGGTCTAAATTAAATTGTAATTTTTAAAAACTTCCGCAGTTCTAAAATGGTACCGTGTTCTCAAACATCTATGACTGACAGACTTTCTAGTATGGGTTCAACTCCAAAGAGGTGTAATCCTATCCTACATTTCCCATAATGCAACTCAATGACATGACTTTCAATCTAATCAGTGCAAAAGTCCAAAGTAAAACACCAATAAAAACATGAGAGCTACAGATGTAAACACGAGAGCTACAGATTGAATTTGTGTGATACATTTTCCAGTATATTGCTGTTTTTCGGTTGTGTATTATACGGAGGCTGGACTCTCTGAAAATGAAGCTTCAGCTGAGCATGAAACAAGCCAACTTTATAAATATTATACATTTTTGTTGTTGTCGCAGTTGTTTTATCAATGTTATGAAATCAGCACTGCTATAGACATACTGTATAAATGGACGTTGCTGTTCTTTACCAGACGCGACGGTGTAAATGATGTTATCTGAGTGGGCACACTGGACTGTGTTTTCTTTTCAATGGTCCATGATAACTAACAACTAATTCTGCTCTGTATCTGACACAAGTTCAAAAGTCAAACAGTAACATCAGTTGTGTCACTCCAAACCGAACAGTCAGGCCTCTCGGGCTGAGTTTTAAAACTGTGGAAGCTGAGAGTAGCCTTGGATGCTAATGCTAATATTAGGATGTTAAATAGCCCGTGGTCATGATGTACAGTATCCCAATCACAACAATTCTGGTTTGATTTCCCAGAAGACAACTAGCTATTTGAAATAACACAAGCACCACGTTAACTTTATTATTAACCTAGACAAGTCACAACCAATAGTGTGTTACTTGAGCCTACTAACGAGCCAGAGTGGCACCTATTGTATTCTGTAAAACAGACTACGGCAGACAAATTGACCCCATGCTGAAGTATCACAGGCATTGTTCCTTTGAAATAAATAAAAGTAACATCACATTCATGAGATAATGGTTGGACATCTTAAGAGTACAGGATATACGTTATTTTTGTCAAGTCTAAAAAAAAATATGAATTTTAGGGAAATCCTTAAAAAAGTCCTGAAAGTTTAAAACGTGCGTTATCATTGTGTGCACAACATGTAGATAGATTAAACCATTTTGAGATGGGATTAAATGCAATGGTTATTTCGCAATGACAATTGTGCAAGAGAAGTAGTGAAGTGAAATATAACAGTGTCCTCAACACAAAAAAAAAGATAGTTATTGTTATCCGAGATGATTTCTAATTACAAAGGTAGTCATGGACACGAGTGCACTTTTTATCTCGAAAACTAAGATAATTGATTTGTGATTGTAAGAAGACAATGTTTAGAATATTGAGTTAATTTAGGAGTTTTCTTGGACAGAACAGACCTTAAAAAAATGACGGTGGTTAAGAGATTCCATACTTTAAGGATGGAGTGGCAATTTCCTTTTTTTAAACTAAAATAAGAAAAGCAGGACAGAGTTGCCGAATCACTTTTGTCTTTACAGGAAGTCCACATTTGTAGCCTAATTGTTGGTTGGTTATATTTATATAGGAAAAATGCTAGTGATGCCTTGTTTTTTGTACAGTTTTATGTACATGGAAGTGTAGGTTTTTAAAAAATAAAGATGAAAACAATATATATATTCAAGCAACGTGAAGGAAACCTGAACCTGTAGGATTATATTGTCTAAAGTACCGTAGGCTCTATTAAATGTAGGCGTGATGAGTCAGGCTCAGAGCGGAGGACGAGAGCGTCTCTCCTCCCATCATCCACCGGCTTTACTGCTGCTTCCCTTTTCCGTTCTCTCATGTTCGAGTCCGAACAACAACTGTACACTTTCTTTGGTTTTCTTTGTGTTTCGTTGTTTTTCTTTTTGGTCTATTGATTTACTAAGAGGAAGTCAGGTGATGTGTTTGTTTGAACCTCATCTGTTCTCTTTTAATCAGCATCCGCATGTTCTGAATAAAAAAAAAATGTGGTCTTTTATTTTTGCTGAGCAAATCAAAGAAATGATATCTTGTAATTACTCCTTCCTTATAGCTTTACAATAAAATACATTCAGTAAAAGGAAGAAGATGGCTGGCTCTCTGTCTTTGTTTGTATTGTGTGTGTCAGGAACGTAACCAGATTACCATACATGGAGATCACTGTTGTCTGTATTTAACTAACATCGCCTTTTCCCGAAGATGTCCCTAGTGTTTCATTGACTTAACATCAAGTTAAGTTTATAATCACACTAGCAGCCCTTTGAGGCTGTGCATAGGCACGACGCCAGGATGCTAATGTATTCAAAATGTGTACACGCCTATGTTCAGCCCTATGAGTTTAGCATGTTAGCATAATAAAGTCCATCATTAATTGTTTTATGTAAATATCATGGTTGTCCATCCAACTGACCTTGAAAACCGCAGCTGTCAAAATGATCTCCTCTTCTTGTAAACACACAGATTTTAAGTGATTTTAATCAGCAGTTGTTTCCAACGCTCAAGAATATAATTATAATCTCGACTCTCTGGCAAACGCTGTTGACAGGCCCTTAATGCCCCCCTTAAGGTCCCTAATCTCAGACTGGAAAATGAGGACATTTGAAAATTGTATGCCATATCGGCTCTCTTCAGAATGGGATCATTCATACTCAATTCACCTCAAGGTCGAATTAAACTTTCCCTCGGATTCTTAACTTTGTGATCTTGAGGATAATTCTGTAGCTGAAAGCGATGAAACCAACCAATTGAATGATTGTATCCGTTATTAGTCAAATCAATCGATATTGACTGGTTTGTTAACATCCACCCATATAGTAGACACAACAAAGCCTTTCCATTGGGTCAAACCAATTATTTGGAAGGGGGTTTTAGATTGACAGACCCTCAGCATGGCATACGTACAACTTTCAGTAGCACCTTGGGTCACGAAAACCTGTGAATGAACCCTGTGTCCCAAATGGAAGAAAAAGCATATTATTCAGTCAAGGTTTCCCCCCCCCCCCCATCTGATTCAGACTGTAAACAGTTCCCATCCCAACCTGTTTCCTAGACTGTGGGCTCTGCTTTCTATGCAGTGTTCTCCTGATGTTCTTAAGAAGCCCTGTAAATGCCTCGCCTCTGCTCCATTCGCCATTATTGGATTCCACTTCAGGAAATTGACTCCTGAATCCACACGTTTCAGTGTGTGTCTAGCCCTAAAGCGAGACACCTCCCAATCACATTTCAATAAAAACAAACTCCCATGTACGCGACTGCCGTGTATATGAGAAATATCAAAAGCACTCAGCAGAAGAAGGAGAAGAAGGCGCTCGTGACATACTGTGCTTATAGCGCTGTTGCATCGCATTACAGCAGTACATTGAAATTTGGGGGCGAAATGATTAAATTCATTGCCACACAATGTGGCTGGGAACAACACAAAGGAAATATTATCACAGCTTGTTTTGAAGAGGATGGCACAGTTGCAGCAGGTTGCTTTTCCTCTGCCTTCTTTTTCCCCAAAGGTTTCGTCACTTTACCCCATGTCTCGTCTCGTCTCGTTTTTTTTTGTTTGTTTTATTTGACTCATATTCCTCCTCCTCTCCCCTTTATTCACACTGTCTTTCATCTCATCCCTCTTTCTACTCCTTTCCTCTATGCATTCCTTTCCTTGCCTCCTCTGTCAGTTCATCCTCTGATCCCCTGTTTTCTCATTGTGATTCATTAGATTTCTAATATCCCCCTCCTTTCTTCTTCCCTCCTTTCTTATCTTTCTCTTTTGTCCCTGCTCCACCTTTTTGTTGCCCTCTATCCTTTCCTCCTTACTTCTCTTTTCTTGTTCCTACACTTTCAAATCTTCATTCAGTCTTCCACTCTTCCCTTGTTTCATCCTTTCCTTCCTCTCCCTCACATCCCTTGTTACCATAAAATCATCTTCCTCTTGTATCCTCTCTCTATTTTCTCTATTTTTTTATTTCATCCCAACTACTTCAGTCATTTCTATACGTGGTTCATATTATCTTTAACTGCATTATTTCATATTTAAAAAAAAAAAACCTTCTCTAATAAGAAAATAGGGAAAATAACACTTTGTACATACAACCACACAACGAGCATCCTCATCCCCTCTGCTGTTATGAAGATAATCTTGTCCAGGGCACTGGGAAGACAATCGGCGGGCCTGCATGGCTCCATACTTTCATCTATCCTGTTGTACTATCTTTCTGTATCATTACCTCCATCTCATTGTCACCTTTGTCTGTATTTTCTTTCTTCTTTGATTTTGGTTTCTGTCTTTCCCTTTTTTCCCTTTCCTTTAATTATTCCATCAGTTATTGCTTCCGCTCCTGCCTCCTTCCTTCTTCCCTACTCTTCAACAGCAGCTTGGCCTTCATTTCTCCTTCATTTTCGCACTCTATCTTGTTATCTGCTTTAACCCCCCTGGTCCTCTTTCATCTTAAAGCCATATACAGTGCGTAACTTATGTCGCCCCTAAGAGGAATTCTGGAAAAATTACAACAACACTGTCGGCGCATCTACTTACATGAGTTAAGCCTTCTGTGATCGCACATAATTCCTTCTGCTGTATGTCCAGGTTTCTCACAATCAATTTTGTGTCAACTCGTTTGGAAATGGCTTGAATGTGACGGAAATTAATTTATATGAAAACAGTTACGCACTATAGATTTAATTTACCTGTCCTTTAGCCTGTCCTTTTTTATTTATCTCCATCCCTTCCTTCCATCCTTCCGTACTTACTTGTCTCTCCTTTCCTACATCCTCCCTCTTGTCTGATTGTTTCTTGGACTCCTCTCCTCCCCTCCTCTATCTATTCCTCTCTCTTAGTGTGGCTATTGTGGAAGCAGGCATGTAATGTGAACCTTTAACAGGAAGTAGATGATGATATAATAATGTAAGCCGAGACTGTATTGATTCTCGGTTTTGAAATCAGGTCACAGCAGAAGCGGCAGGGAATGGGAGAAATTAGAGTCGAAGAACGGAGCAAATGGAGGAAGTCAAATATGCAGAGGCAGCAATTTCAAGGTGATAAGGGAAAATGAAGACCAGTGTATGAATGACAAAATATGACTCAGTTAAAGGACCGTGGAACGTATTGAGTTTCTTGGAGAATGTTAAGATCTCCAGGAGAAATTTAATATAAAGTTTTTATATTCCATTTTATTCAAATGTACTGCAGCCCAAAAAAAGGGGGACGTTTCAATTTCTAGATAGTCAGACATATTTTCTAAGACACTCGAGATCCCATATTTCTGCTAAAAAGTGCCTTCTGAAAGCCTCTTTCAGCCCGAGTTGTGGATGACGAAGAGATGGAGGAATTGAGAGGAGGAGAAATGGAGAGGTGGACAGCGCTATTGTGTGGTCAGGAAATACATATTTGGCAGAGAGAGAGAGAGAGGGAAAGCGATGGAGCGCCAAGAGGACAGAGAGAGTTTTGTGTAATTGGTATTAGGCAGACTGTCAGGCAGGCGGCGGGTGGGAGGTGATGTATGGATGGAGGACATGTGCAGCTAGAAGTGAACATACACTGAGGAAGAAGAAGCAGCCTGAGCTCTGCTGCTGCTCCAATGCAGTGATACTAATGAGAAAGTGATGATGCAATCTGATGCATAAACAAAAGAGGAAAATACCAGCCTCAGAGAAATATGTGCAGTTAATTTACAGGAGCAGAAATGTTCCATAGGAAAGACCATGCAGAGTGGATTATTAAGGAAACTTTACTATATTTTAGTTGATTTTCCACAATAGCTAATATTGTGGAAAATCATCCTGGCAATTTAAAGGTGGAGTCAGCTATTCTAATCCGAAAAAGAGAGGATATACTGTTCACTCAAACTGCTACCTGCATACATTTGCGCTGAAACAAATATGGTGTTTTACAGCTTAGGCTCATTAACGGCAATGTAAACAAAGGGTGTCGGACATAATTTGGCGACTCTGCTCCAACCAATCAGCTATAGGGAGCGTTCATGACGTTAGTAAAGTCAATATTGTTCAGGTAGTAAGTGACGTGGTGGTAGTAAGTGGTCGTTTGTTTTGGTGGCCAGTTTATATATAGTATCAACAAGCTTTCTCTTGTATGGATGGGTACAACTTGAAGCCTGATATAAATAAAATAATAAATAATTTGTAATTTGGTTGTGTTTGGGCGACTAAAAAGGTTAGTAAAATATAATGATGAAAGTCGATGATGAATACATTGTCAAACATATGAAAATAACTGTACGATATTATTTTGGTTTGTGCTTTTACCATTTTTTTGTGTGTTTAAATTCAACATTTTAAGTGGAGGACAACCACTTTTGGTATCGCCTGTACCAAGAATGGACATCCTCCTCCTTGAGAGTTGTGTGGACGGACATCTGAACCAACCACTGATCTCTGTAAAAAGCATGTCCTTTCTTCCCTCTAAATGTTGCGTGCATATGTGGGAGATAAACCGGGACCTTATCAGAGCGCTCCCAGCCACAAGTGTTCTCATTGAAATGCAAGGCGTGATGTTTAATCATTATAAGCGAGATCTGCGGCGGCCCGGGCTAATCTCCATTTTAACATTTCACACAGTGCCTGCAGTTATGTGCATTTTTTGTCCTACCTCCTTCCGCTGAAATGGCGAACAATAGCTACTTTTTTCACAGCAGTGAAGTGGCGGCGGAGGGGAGGCAGAGCGCCCGGTTCGGCAGCGTTAACGGCAGCTAACAAACTTGACCTCGATGGGTTCATGCAAATGCACAGTTAGAGGTAATAATGGCTGCCGCTGCTAAAACACGACCCTCACTTGAACCCCGCTTCAGAGGAAGACGAACCGCCGGAGTTAGCACTTAGGAAGGAAGACCACCTCCAGGATCATTATGTTTTACAAACTGCCATTTACATTAATGCATTAATTATGGTTTTATGCAGCTTATTAGACATGAAAAAACATGAAATAGAAGAGAAGGGAGCTCCTTTTCTCTAAGGGGTGAGTGTATGGTTGGTTTGAATGGTCATATTTTCTCACCAAAGGTACACTGTAAGTCATTTATAAATGCATAGATGTGCAATCAAACTTGTGTCTTTAAATCATGGCGGAAAAAGGGTTTTTTCTAACAAATGCAACATAAATGAATTTATGTATGGTTTTTGTAGCAGTTTGTTGGCAAGGTAAGTCCATTCAGCTCTATAATAATTGGTTTGATTTGATGTTTGTTCTCTTCTGTGAGTTTAATTAGATTTTATTGATGGCGTTATACTGTATTTGCAAATAGAAGGTTAACATGATTTTTTTCTTATTCAGCTGCTTGTATTTGTTGTTTCGGCAAAATGACTTGGACACCCCATTATACTGCCATCAGTGACAGGCTGAGTAGGAGATTGCCCTGCACCCGAGAACACAATGTGTACCAAGGGTTAAAATTGCACAAAATGTTAACAATGCAAATTTGGAGTTACCTACAATATGATTTCTATTTCAGCAGTTGCTGATCAGTAATACACTTGCTAGCTCATGTGAGAACTTACCAAGTCTTACCAATAATAGCTACTAAAGGTAATTATCTTGCTAAGAGTTGACTGATTAAGTACTAAGCGGACAATGAGCACTGCTTGTTGAGTCTCTTCTTGGGCTAAGCTAGCCGTCCAGGGTCAATAAACCTCTTGCTTGTTGAATCACAGTGACTATAGTTTTCTATTTGTGTTATAAATTATGTGACACGTGTAAGTGGAGGATTCAGAGATGTTGGAAGACACCTTTGATGGAGCTGAACTGAGTAATGGAAAATAATTTAACTAATGTTATTACTTATAATTAGTGGGCTACAGTAATGTAATTGCTTTAAGCCACTTAGAAGACACATCATGTATATAAAATAACTTTGGGCTTGCCAAATGTTTTATCATCTTTTGGCAGAAGGTTGGGAAGGGCCTTCCCCCTCCTCCAGCTTCTGCGCTTAGCTAACACATCCTGCACCAGTGTGTCCACTAACCGCCCAAAGTGTCAATGTAATGGAGCTTTCATTGGGATTAGCAACTGTTAACGTATAGGCTAGTCATTGAATTTCAATTTGTTATCTAAAGAGCATGGCCTGTGTCATGACATGGCAATGCACATAGTCTGAGCTCTGCCAACACCACATTGTTGAACATACATTTGTGATTGTTTTTGTGATACACCATTATGCCAATATATAACATACTCATATTTTAACATAACATAAACAAATCTAAACAATGTAGGCAATCCAAGTGGTGTTAAGCAGTTCACAAGCTTTGTATTGTGAAACATAAGTACCTTGAAAGGAACACAAATCAGGCCCCCTTTCGGCAGTAATTGTATGATATACTGTGAGGTTTGTGATGGATGGACAGAGAAAACCCACAGGCGGAGGCTTAATGCTCTGCAGTCTGGGACAGTACCAGACCCTCTCTCACCCTCCACCCCTTCTCCCCACATCTCCCTGGTGTCTGCGATGTCCGTGGCCTCTCTCCATCACTGTCGGCCCCAGGGCAAGCCGCAGAGGAGCCCGCTGAGGAGGGAAAACAGTGTGAAGGGGACGGACGGAGGCATAAGAAGCTGGAAGGAGGGATGGATGGATGGATGGATGAATGGGGAGAGTGATGGGGAGAAAGAGAGGGGGAGATGTTTCCCCTCGGGGCCTCCAGGGGAAGCGCGTGTATCAATCACTCGATGGGAGGAGAGGGTGATTCTGACGGATGATATCCCCCAGCACGACGCCTGCTCCTTCAGCCCCCTCCTCTCTCTCCTCCTCTCCTAAGACCCTGCATGGATGAACTTCCCCCTCTCATTTGTGGGTCTATCTGTCTGTCCTCTTCTTTTTTGCTCTCCTCTGTCCCTGTGTGAATGGACATAACAACATCCACACTCTTCTCTTCTTTACAATCTGTCCCCTCCTCGTTACTTCCTGAACCCAACAATTCCCTCTTTCCTTACTTGACCCGACCCGCTCTACTCAGTGGAAACGAGGCTGCTTTTAGGGCAAATTTGCCATACAGTATACATTCAAATACTGCTCTTAGAGCATCTTATAGTATTTCCATCTAACATTAATTGGCTGCTCTTAGGGCAACGTTGCTGCATATATTATAGGGCATTTATATATATTTTTTTAAGTTTTTTTAGTAACCACAAGCCTACCCATTTTTTTTAAATTAACTACTCAACAAAAGCAAATGTAGTAGTTACTAAAAAATAAAAAAAACGATGTACTAGATAATGCATAACTAACCTATCTAGTAGTTACAAAAAAAAACTATGTAGTAGGTAATGCACAACTATGTAGTAGTTACTAAAAAAACTGTAGTAGTTTAGTAGTATACTATATATAGTAGTAAGAAAAAAATGCATCAAGTGTTGGATCCATAACATTTTCTTGGAGAGATGCCCCTTCTTAGTGTGTCCCAACCAATGTTGAAACAAAACCTAGGCCCATGCGGGGTTGTCTCTCACCACACTATCAGCTCCTCCTCCTCCATTGGGTCTGACAGCTGTCAGGTGGCCCGGTGGTTTTTTTTTGTTGGCCAAATCGACCGGTCGGTGTCATGGTTCAGCTCTGCAGTTGGAACCTGCAGGAGGAGCAAGAGCTGTCAAGACCAACTCTAGGGAGGCGCAAGGTGCTGTGAGGAGGCGCTAGATGATGTGGAGAGGCCCTCGCTGAGTGAGGAGGGATACAGCAGCGGAGCAAAAGGCAAAAAGGAAAAATGCCAAGACACTACATTTTGGCTGACAGCAAAATGGCCGCAAGAGAGGAGCAGAGGGTACAGAACACAACTGAAAGAATGGAAAGATGTTAACAAACAAAAAGTGTGAAAGGTATAAACAAGAGAGAGAGAGGAAGGAGAGGAGGTTTAAATAATGGAGGAGACGAATAAGCCACAAGAGGAGCGATTACTAGAGAACCAAAGATTAATCCTATCTCCATGGCAGCCAGCATCCTGAGCATCAGCCGCTGTCTTCATCATCAATATCATCATCAGTGGGCCAGTAATAATGGTAATTCATAACCAGCAGTGATTGGATACATACATCATCTGCATCTGGACCTCCACAGGTAAACAGGGCTTGAGATATATCCCTGGCCGGTCCGGTCCGGGCTGCTGACCTTCCAGAAAGGTCACCATGGTGCCTAATGTCCAGAGTGATGGTGGGAGGTGGGATGATGCTGTTTAGCTGTTGGCATGGCGATATGCTCGGCTGACCTTGGAAGGAGATGGAGGTGGATGTTGCTGGGGCTCTGTGTGTGTGCACTGTCAGTGAGTCTGACAGATATGTGTGGAGTTTTTTCTCCAAATAGAAGATTGGTCACTTCACAACATTAATATTACGATGATCAGATATGGCATCCGGGATAACTTTCTGTGTGTTAGTCCTTCTCTAAATAGTTATCTCCATTCCTGTCCTTGGCTCTCCGCTCCAAGCCCATTGGTTCCTAATGAGGACTTAAGTATGATGATGATGAAACCACGCAGATTAAATGTGGACTGTCATTTCATCATTATGCATTTGTCCCCCAATATTTGACTTTATTTTCACCAGAGTATGTGAGTGTATGGGTCGGTGGAATAATGCAGAAAGACATGACGTGTCTCTTGCAAGGCCATACTGTTTTTTTCTTCCAAAGGAAAACCTTATTACTGAATAGAAACAAATACACCGTTAACCGTTTGTCAGCATTCTGTTCATCTCAGTCCTGGAGTTTTCCTGCCAAGGCTAAAGGACTGTAGCCTGCTAGTTGAATAGAGTTTAATTGACTTTTGTGTGTATACACTTTACATTCCTGCAGGTTTTTCAAAATACAGTTATTCATTTGATTTACAAACTTCCAGCCGGCCACAGGTTGCACTACATTCCGGCTCACTATGAAACGTTGCCTGCAAAGCCTCATCAGTTGCTTCAGTCTGCATGATCTATCACAGTCAACACTTGTATCAGGAGTCAACTTGTTGCTAACAGAATGTCGAGGTTGTGAGTGATGTGACGTGGATCCAATTCAGATATTCTCCATTTTTAAGCCCCATAACTGTGCACTGTCAAACATGTTATATACCCACTGACCTGACACCGCCAATTATTCATAAGAACCCTAGAATAATTTGAGGGAAAGGGAAATTCTTTAGCTTCAAACTTACAAGTAGCACACATTTGTGTCAATTTAGAGCTGATGTGTGTGTGGTACAGAACTAGAGTGTTTGACATTTCAGGCAATTGGTGGAATGATAATGACTTCCATCCATCTACTGGTCCATCATCAGTCATCGGCCATCGCAAGACTGAATTTTTAGAATTGTCTGCTGTGTGAATGTACAGTAACAGATCAGCCATTGGAGTCTAACAAAGAGAGCCTCCATTGTAACTTGGTAGCTGACGTGCTGAGGTGGGCGTTTCACTTCTCTAACTCGATGCCTGGGATGTGTGGGTGGGTGTTTGATACTCAATCAAGTTATGTTGCATTTTAAACAACACTCATTCATTGCGTTTTAACCTGAAATTGTTGACCTGTCACTCAGAAAATAAGTAGGCGTGATTTTCAAACTTCTCAAACATCAAAGGTGACACACGGGGATGAATCAAGCATTTGGAAAATGGCGGAGGGGGGAGTTGATGACATTGTCAAAGATTGAAACAACCAAAAACATTTTCTTTTGTGTCACAAAGTCATGATTTGGAAGCTTTCATGGTGGAAAATATGCAACACCTCCAGAGTATTTGAGTAAACAAGAGAAGGCCAACAACAGCACTGCAGCAACGTGCAGACAAAACAGAAGCACTGAAAGCTCTCCTGATATAGAAGGACGGGGGAGATTTACAATTCACTCTCAAGCAACTGTATTTCTAGCTGTTTTCATCGCTGCAATTCCTTTTCTTGTTTCTCTTTGGGAGGTGAATCCAGCCGCTGCAGTTTGGGGTAGAAAGAGGTTGTGGTGGAGTTTAGGTAAAGAGAAAATGCAGACTCCAAAGAAAAGAAAAACAACCAGAGGAAACAAAAGATGAAGAAGAAAAAAAACACAAACAGAAAATGCACGTGCAGTGCATTGATTTGTGCATTTCTTACGCAGAGCGGGTGTGATGAGAATTCACACACACACACACACACACACACACACACACACACACACACACACACACACACACACACACACACACACACACACACACACACACACACACACACACACACACACACACACACACACACACACACACACACCACACACCCACACTGAGCTTGTATACTCAGGAGAATCTGCAATCTGTGCCATTTTTTTCTCCTGTAGTGAAATATTCCTATTCCCCGTGACAGCCGAGGGCGGCGGCAGGATTTATCTTCACATCCACATCCGAGCATCACGCCTGCCAAACCACCGCCCGCCAACCCGCCCCGCATAGCCTGCGAAATCTGCTCTAATAAGCAGAGCTGGCCGCAGAGGCAACTGCTCAGTAAATATTACTCAGTAAATATTACGCTTACCAATCAAAAACGTCACCGGTTTCAATATGACTCCCCCACTAAATATCAGACTGGAGGCTTGAGTTATATACCGACGCATGCCCCTTATTCATTCTCCTCATAATTAGTCATTATTCTCTCACATCCACCCAACACGCTGACTCTCTCCGGCAAGAAGTTTCCACTTTGCTGTGATGAAAAATGTTTGGAAAGTTTATTTTTCCTGTGGCTAGAAGTTTTTATTTTATATATTTTTTCCACACTGCTGGAAAGTCTAGACCTGAGATGAACTGGGTCTGACTTCATCTGATTCCCCTTGGACTTCACCATGTTGGGTCTCCTGTTATTTGTCAGTTGTTTTGTTTTTGTTTCTGTATACTCTCTTTATATTTCTTATTGTCAACACATGTCATGTACATACTCCAAACCAGCACTGAATGTATATCTACTAACATGTATTGTGTGTGTATTAATATTCCTCCTCAATAAGCCATAGAGATCCATTGTTGTCCAAAAACAGTATGATACGCAGCAAGAACACGGACGAACAACTTCACTTCTTGCTGCAAAGGAATACAAAGGACAGTAGAGTAACAGGGTACCGAGACTGTGAGTGACAAGAATTGGCATCCACTACTCCCGTGTGTGTGTGTGTGTTTGCGTTCATGTGTGTGCGTCTGTCCAACCTTCCGATAATGGATTGTGACTTGCTGATTGAAGTTTACTGAGAGCTGCTAATTGGTCCAGAATGGAAGGAGTGGTTTTGTGAGTGTTTTATTGTGGTGCTCTGTCTCTCTCTCTCTCTCTCTCTCTCTCTCTCTCTCTCTCTCTCTTTCTCTCTCTATCTGTATGTGTGTGTGTGTGTGCTTCAACCTGCCTGCGAGTCATTCCCTGGAGGAGAAACTGATCAGGTTGCCTGCACACCGACATCCGCCTCACCTGGCTAAACTGCTTTGTTTCCCTCTGTGCTCACCCACACTGTTTGTTCTCTCTCTCTCTCTCTCTCTCTCTCTCTCTCTCTCTCTCTCTCTGCGTGTGTGAAGCCTCTGTAACGAGCACGGTGGCTATTAGCCAAATAGCTGTAATATTACTCCCCTCAGACTTCCACAGTCGCTTTGCTCCTCGTGTTGGCAATCCGTCTGAATGTGTTCTCTGTTATTGCCTGTGCTCTCTCTCTCTCTCTCTCTCTCTCTCTCTCTCTCTCTCCGCCATGCAGCAGACGATTATATTAAACCCTTTTTTTTCTACATAACAGGCGAAAGCCGACACACTAATTTGCTGCGGCGGTTTGTTTCGGAGCGGCGGTGAGGCAAGTGAGCTGCCGGCAGATAAAACGTCCTGTTCCTGAAGCACTCAGGACAACCATCTCCCTGACATCCGGACAGATACAGAGGATGGACTCTCTTTCTCTCGCAGACACTGGAGTACATGGCAGGCTGTTTCAGTCCATTATACCTTAACTTAACTCCTTTTAATGGTATTTTCTATCTTAATGCATTTTGCTCAGAGGTGGTTTCATTCCAAATGCTTTACATAAGTAAAAGCATATTTAGCAATAGGTTTAATGCATTATTGAACGGGCACTCCAATAAGATGATGAGGCTCAGTTTAGCTGTCATAAGGAATATTGTAACACAACCGCGTGGTATCTTTTGTCGCTGAGGTTATTGAGTTGCAGTATGGGAAGTGTAGGATACAGTACTTTGGGGGCTTGACCCACACCAAGAACTTAACATGTCTTGGCCGCCCGCTGCTTAAGTGAATCATGGCGATACCCCTTGAGTAAAATTTCCGCCAATTTGAAAATATATTATATCCATCCGACGGGACACCATCGCCCCGAGCTGATCCTCTGAGGCTTCACACATTTCATCTTTATTCAACCATTTGTTCCATGGGACTCTTTCTTCACCTCACCTCCTGGTTATTGCATTGTGTGAGAGGCAGGTTTGGCTGCCTACGAGGCGGTGTCCAGGGCCAAATTACCCTCTGCCTAGGGGAAAACACAGAGGCCAGCCGAGGTCAAGGGCACTTCAAATTAGTAATGCAAATCAGGAAAATTATTTAATTCCATAATTCATAGTTTTAAAAAATGAGAATATACTTAATATGATCACTGAATAATTAATTGTGCTCCTTAGATGACGTTTTTTTTTCTACCTAGTGAAAGCCTATGTCACTGTGGATGGATTTAACGATGCTTCCAAGTGGAGTCTTGTTTATCACGTCGTTGTGTGTGTTAAAGTTTAGAACTGTAGTTTTAAAATAAGTAGTTAGGTAAAAACTACATTTGTTATTGATAGAAATATTTTAAATATTGTACTCAATATATAACAGTTTGTCATCTGACACAAGGTAAACTAGAGTTACAGCTTTAGAAATGTCGCTTTTATTTCTTTTTTTAGGAGGAGCTCAATATATGAGGGACGAGAAGCCCTGGGTGAGGAGCAGACACACGCACACACACACACACACACACACACACACACACACACTGCAAACAGTGCAGCTCATATTGTTTCATTTCATCCATGAGCAAAAAACTAATTTCTCGTCTTCCCCCTCCAACAGTTATTGGATGAATTCTGCTGAAGCCTCAGACTCCGGGAAAAAACGACCTGCTGGCAACACCACACCCAGGGTGTGTGTGTGTGTTTTATTTCTTTATTTGTGCAGATCAATATGAGCTCAGGCCTGAGGACTGGGCTTTTAGAAAGTGAGAATATATATATTTTATGAAATTGGAGATATGTTCGGAGACCGGGGACATTTTGGAAACTGTACTTATTTGGAGAAAATAAGTACATGTTTAGACTTTGAATGAATGTATCTTTGAATTACTTGTGTTATTGCGTCCAATAAGATTGAAAACATGAACAGATAAAAATATTCCTTCAAGTAGGGGAGAACGGGGTAATTTGTCACACGGGTTGGTTGTCACAATCGTTATATCTCGGAACCAGAAGGCGCTGTCTGTGAAATTTTGGTATGTAAATATCCAGAATTGGGATCAGAGGTCACCTACATAGTCTTCCTTGGAGTTAGACTGCTGAATTTGAGGTGAGACGACTGTTTGTGTTTTTCATGTCAAATTGAAAATATTTAGCTCCTCAGTATGTTTCTTCTAGGCTTTTACAGAATGGGTTTATAACAAAACACTTGTTACCCATAAAAAGTGTGAAGGGTAAACTATAGTTTAGATTGTGGTTAGCAAGCTAATTAGTTGTCAGATGGTTGTTGGCCTTGATGCTAGCAACAAATTCAAATTGGGGTTGGTCGTCACATTTTTGGGGGGGTTGGTTGTCACAAGTTATCCAAAGGCTACAGCCAGAAAAGGAACCCAATAACGAAAGAAATTGTCAAGCTGTATCATCACTGACACCCCAGAGAAGGCAGCTAGCATGCAAAGGAAAAAAGGGCAACAAAATCAAAACAACCCAGTGCATCCCAAACTAGACCAGCTGCCAAGGCTACCGTAAGTTATATAGGCCTATTTGTCAACTTGACAATGCAATTGCATTTTCAGATTTAGTTCTACTTCCTTTCCTTCTTTTCAAGATTATTCCCATTAAGATAACATTGTGACAAGCAACCACATAGTGTATGACAACCGACCCCTTGATGGGGTTGATTGTCACAATGTGTAAGGCTGTCTTTGATGATTAATTTCTTCTTTATTACAATAAGATAGAAAAAGTGAGGGGAACACATTTCAAGCCAACACTTTAAGCTTCAATGTAATGTAGGAATGACTATCGAAAGATGTTTAGGTGATGAGCAATTCTCAGTAGACTAAAATGTGTGCCTACTTACCCCGTTCTCCCCTACCTTACAACATTCTCATCACCAGAATTTGTGTTAGTTAGCATTAGCTGTAAATATACCATGTATTTTACATTTTACATTGTTTGTTGGTTGTCAGTATCACCATGATGCCATGATGGCAGAGGAGGAGAGAAAGCGGCGAGTTTCAGGTTGTGGAGTGTTAAACCCCCTGTGGTCTGTCTGGAGGACGCGGCAGAAATTAAAGTCTTGCTAATTAGCGAGCGATAAAAATAGTTGTGGAAAACGATTGGATGTGGATCAAGGTTTGCAGTTGGTCCCTCCGTCGTGCTGTCTGCATAGGCTTCGGCTAGAGAGAAGACAAACATTGTTAAAGTGTTCAAAAAATAAACAGACACATCACAAGAGGTTGAATTAGTTTAATACAAATGTTTATCTTAAACCATCCCTTTTAGGTGTCATTATTCCCATTTGTCAACAGGAAGAGGTCTGTTTTTAGAACTTTATCATTTTGATGTTCCTTCAAATAGAAAGGGAGTGTTGGATCAGCAGTGAAAGTGACAAATGCGGTCAACAAGTCACAAGTCTGGTTCAATTATGTCTGCTGGTATACGAGAGAGAGAGAGAGTGAAAACAAAGATCCTTAAAGAGCTGCTCTGACTCATTTTCAGCCTTCAATCATTGTATGAAAAATGTCGGGGTTTGGGTCATTGTTTTCATACTTATAATTTTTCTTTGGTGAGCAAAAATGACATATAAATGAAAATGTCACATGTCATTACAGAAACGTGTGAAATCACATGTGAAAATACATCCACATGATAGTGAAGCAGACTATAAAAGAAAACAAGCAATGGATGCCAAAATAATTCTGCACACAGGAACCAACAACAATTCTACTTACTGAGAGGGAAAAAAACTAAAAAAATATTATAGAAACATGACAAAAAATGCCAATAGGGGGACATTATTTCCTCCTTATTTAGGATTCCCCCTTATCAGACAATCTGTATATGGATTTAGTTTCTTTCCAACAATTGATAAACTGATACATGCACCATAAAAACTTGCTGAAAATGTCATTTAATCTGCATACTGTCCAAATAATGCAGTCATCCTAAATTAAATGTGTTTTTTTTGTGCAACCTTGTTTGAGGTGCATGCAACAGAGGCCAACGTTGAAATGCTGTTACATCGTTTTATGTGTATTGGGTTAGTTAAGCCCCTATCTCACTGGGCTGCGACTGTTTGCGACCAGTTGGAGACACAAAATTGCGACAAAATGTGCCAATTTGCGACAATTTTCACTTGCAGTCTCACTGAGTTGGTTCCTCACGACACGTTTGCGAATGTCTTTGCCGGAAGGTCGCATTTATGTCTCACGAACGTCTGGCGAGTGTCGCACGAACGGAATGTCAGTCTCCTTTTTGTCTCAAATCAGTCGCAATTTAGTTTCATATGTCGCCAAACCCTCGCAAAGTTGTCTCACAGTTCTCGCACTTTCTGACTCGCGGAGACTAAATTGAGAAGGGTTTGCGACGCGTGCAACACACCTGTGACGACTCTGAGACTATTTTGAGACTGATTTGTCGCACACTTTTTTTGAACGTGTTCAAAATTCATGCGACAAGACTGCGCGGCTCTGCGACTCATGCGAGGAAATTGAGACCTCCGCGAACGTTTGGAGACAGTTTAGAGACTCGTTTGCGAATGCAGTCTCCAACTTGTCGCAAACAGTCGCAGCCCAGTGAGATAGGGGCTTTAGTCCAACAAGATGCTTGATATTACATTTTCAATTATGAAAGAGAATAGCTCCAATTAGACAAGGCCCAGTTTAACCATCCACATGTGAAATGTTCTTCTGTTTGCTGTCAGGAAATGAGTTAGGAACCAAATGATAAGTCATCTGACTAAGACTGAAAGGGTCTTCAATGGAGGGTTCCTATCAACCAACATATTTATGTTTATATGCAGTGTGTGTGTTTGTGTGTGTGTGTGTGTTTGTCAGATTCAGTAAATTACTTGTAGATTTTTCTTGTAGATTTTTTTTTCTCAGTGTTCATCCTTCCCTCCTTTAGGGGAGGATTTACAGATAAAACATTGTCATCATCAGCATCAAACTAACTGAAGGGCCTGCAGAGATGTCTTGTCAACAGATTAGGAATCACTCGAAGTGAATTGTCCTCATCATTAATATGTGCATAACATGAAGGAGCCGGCACGCAGCCGCCACCGCTGCTGATGAACAATGAGTCCGTTTCATCTTCAGCTGAGTGTGACTCTGATGAATATTCAGACGAGAGAGAGAGTGTGTGTGGGGGGTGGGGGGGGGGGCTTGGCTTTAAACGCTACACACTGAGCCTCTTAGCTAAATCAGCATTCGCTCCTTTATTAACATACTGGAATCTGTAATTATGCCCCGTCGCCTGTTAGCTTTACACAACACTACTAAAAAAAGATACAACAAAAGGAAACGGACCGATGCCATGTGTGATTAGAAACTGTGCGAGCGTATTTCTATGTATTGTAAGGAAGCAGCTGAGAGACAGAATGCCCGCTGTAAATACACTGCAGAAAAAAGAACAATCTTTACCAGTCATACGTTATTATGTTTAGTTATTATTATTGTTTAGTCTTCAAATCTGCACTCTGCTTATACCATACGTATAATATAGAATTCATTCAAGCTTCAGTGTGGCAAGGTTAAGACAGCATGCACAGAGGCAAAATAACTTAAACCTCTTTTAAGCACAACCAAATCATGTCCGTACTAGAATATGGAGGGCTGCATTGCCCCTTATGGCAGATATGTTCAACTTTGTTCAGGCTTGTGAGTAAAGCATTTTAAAAGCAGTAGGCTCAAAGCATTGTGTATTATACAAACAATCCCATATTGCAGATAGTTTAAACCATAGTGGGTTTTTCTTCTTACATTTCACTATTTTAAAAGAAACACCACAGAAAAAGGAAAATAAAACAAGAGAGAAGCTGTGATTCAGTCCTCCTCCATGTTTTTAAATGTGTTTGTGGTTGGTTTAACCCGTGATTAGGTTAGATCCAATAGTTAGTTAACTCCTGGCAGGGCTTGAGGCAGCGGCACTGTTGTCATGGTTACCTGCAGCACTGATTTGGAGTGGTGTCTAAGCGGTCAATGTGATGTCTGAGGTGTTTGTTCTTTATTCGTGGAGCAGTTTTAACCCTGTCAGACCCACCACTGTTTATAGGCTTGGCCCGCCTTAATGCAAACAGATAGATGGTTAGATCACTGCAATTCATTTGGATTGAAGTCTTCAAGGATGTGTTACATTGTTGGACTGATTTGAAAAAAAATATTTGTAGGTTACGGTCATATACTCTGCTGTGCATTGTGCCTAGATTGCTTCTATGAAAGTGCCTTTTTAATTTTGACCACAATTATGTGTTACTTGTAAGTTGTTCCTATCCATGTAACCTTTGCATTGTATACTAGCAATCCAAGCTGAAGCACTACACTGCTAGCAGCCATGTTATTACTGGTCCAGGAGTAACAGTGGGTTGTAAATGGTTAAAAGAAAAGGAAGGAACAGCAGGCCAATAAGTAAACATGGTTTGGTTCAGCAACTTCAGAGTCAAATTAGACTTGTGAAAATTCCATTTTCAAACACACACACACACACACACAAACACACACACACAAAAAAAATGTTTCACCTGTGAAGTTCAGAAACCTCACATGCTTGATTACAGATAGACAGATCCATGGATACAAAAGTGTATTAAGCTCAGTGACAAACGGTGTTGTTACACCAGCAAAATCAGATAAAAACTAGACGGATAGAGATACTCTAGGAGGAGGATAAGAAACAAGATACTATAAAAAAACAAATAGTCTACAAGAGACTACAAGCCTTACTGACAAACAAACAGTTTGAATTATTTAAAGGGTCGAAAAATGAAAACTCAGAACAAATTGTAATGGACAGACAATGGTAAAATATGTGTGAGTCGGAATTACTATGAGTAAGTCATGTTATTAGGAAATGTATGTAGTCTTTGAGTCTGTCCTAGATATAGATAAAAAAAACAACATAGTTTTACATAGTCCATTGCACTTGAGTGATATTTACAATTATCATTGGAATTTACAATTCCACATTTTACATACGTCAAATTATTCACATGCACTATTTATTGCAGTGTTCTATTTTTCACTTGTGACAATCAGGCTAAAGATTTTTAATTTTTTTTTCACAAGCTCATCTGGGGAAAAAAAAATAACCTTTACAGGGTAAATATTGGACCCACACATTTTTTTACAGTGTGCTGCAGACTCAGGCTTCCGCTAAAGATCTGTGGACTGAAGAGATTATCTGGATTTATCGGCTTTGGCCATTTTGCCAGAGATTTTCATTTTTTTCTCCCCCCCGTCAGTTGGATGGAAAACAAACCTGCATGAATCAAAGCAAACAGTCCCCTTTACCAACGCGAGATGACTGGATCAGATTTACCTTGCCGATAGCGGCAGTAAAGAGGATTTTGTTTTGAGTGGAGTCCACACGGCGCACACATGTGTTCGCTGTCATCAGAAAAACAGAAAAGTGGAGATCTCCAAACAAACATCATGAAGCAGGAAGATAAAATGGGACCGCGGCGAGAGCAAGAGAGCAGAGCAGGGGATTAAACGGATTAAACACTGAAGTCAAATGTGCCTCGCGTGATGTCTGAACACAGACCTGCGGTCCAACCTTTTACAGTACACAACAGAATGATCAAATTATTCAATAATGTGAAACACAGGAAACATAACAAACTTTAACTATAATAAAAAATATATTTTCATCATGGCTGTTTCTAAAGTTCAGGATTTAACATTGAACTATTTGGCTTGAAGGCCAAAACGGGAAAGTCCCCCTCCAAAAAATAATATATACATGAAGTGTTTATACTATTTAAATACTATGATACTATAATATAATACTATACTATTAAAAACCAATCTAAAATATGAGGAAGTTGAATTGAAATAGGTAACATATAAATAAAAGTTAATTGCTTGGATTGGATTGGATTTATATAGCGCTTTTCAAGGCACTCAACGCCTTTACAGGGTTCCAGGTTCCATTCATTCACACACAGTCATACTGGTGGTGGTAAACTACGATAGTAGCCACAGCTGCCCTGGGAAAAAAATCTAACAAAATGTATAAACTAAATTATTTATTATGAATTAAAATAATTGTTAAAGATGTGTAGCAATATAACAGCCAACATGGAAAAACAACAGAATCTACTAGAGACTTATTTTCTTTTTGACATACTCAGAAATGTACGCTCTACAAGTCTCGTGCAGGATTAAATCATCTCACAAACGTTGTCATCACTGAATTCAAGTGTAACTTTCTATTAAATCATACTGACTGTAGCCGGTGTTGGATGGACGTGATGTTAAACAGAAGCTGAACAGAGCTAAACAGTTGCTCTTTCATTTGCAAAAGAAAAAAACAGTTGGGAGTTTTGAGTCAAACTGTTGGACATCTGATCAGACTTTGTCCCTGTGGAGCCTCTTCTGGACACAGCCAACTGAGGAGGAGCCTGAGCCCCAGAGCCCACTGGAGGGATGAGGTATCCATCTGGACTAGGGGACACCCTGGGATCCCCTAGAGGAGCATGGAGTCGTCTGGAGACAAGAACCCCCGATTAGTACCGTTTGTCAAAGTGCTTCTTCTTCTATTCAAGCACACTTCTTACCAGATGGAGGCGCTGCGTAACCATTTGGGTTGTTTGGCAGCTTGTTGTCTGTATGATTGCATTTCTGTGGCACTAGGAGCTCCCAAGCCTCACTGTAAACCGAGCACCTTGGACGTTTTAGAACTTTTAAAATATATTTAAACGCAACCCCCCCCCCCCCCTTCTAATTGCAGAAAAATTTACACACTTTTAAAATATCTCTCCGCACGGACGGCAATCGTATAAAAAAAACGATCAAGAATACTGAGGTAATCATGCCGAGCCAGTAGGTGGCGATAATGAGCACGACAAATACCACAGAAGAATATTGTGAGCATGCACATTGAGCATCTTCTTTAGCGAGTGGTAAAACCAAAACTAAATGGAAATGACAAAAGTAAAAGCCAAGGTGGATTCATAAGGCTAACAGCAGCATACAGCCTAACAATGACCCTAACGGACAAAAACAAACCCGGTCACCATCCATCTTGGCTCCATGGAACATGCTAAGTAGATGTAAACTACATCGATGTCAACATGATCAAGGCAACACTGAGTTTTCCAAAATCCCAATGTTGACCAGAGGTTTCAAAGAGCTCCAGTTTGAGGGTCTGGTTTCGATGTTTGCTTGTGGACAAAAGGCCAAATCGCAGAGAAAAGGCTGTGGTTATGGAAATACCTGCGTACCTAGCCTCAGCTGCATCACACAAGCCTAGTATTGTTAGATCGGGCTGGAACATTGGACTGTGCCATTCTGCTAAAGACAGAGGAGTGTTAATGGGAGCCACTCTATCAGTGTGTTTTGGTCATAGGAACAATCTGGCCTGATAAGTTGACCTTAAGCACTTCTGCTTAGTTTCCGTACATTTCTTTGTCACTATTAAATCTTGCATAATGTAAATACCTTGGGTGAATAGAACCCATATTTTCTCTCAGCTCTCATGCCTAGTATCATGCTTGGCAGAATCAGAGGTGGGACGAGCAGGAAAAGTGTTTCTGGATTGTTTTTTTCTTCTCTCTTTTCCCTCTGTTTCGTTTTTCTCCCAACATTTAATAGACAGCAAATGGCGGAAGAGCCTGAGTTTGGACGAGCAGTGTGATGCTTGGAGTGGAAGGCGGAGCCAGGTTGTCAGAAACAGAAGCGCCCCTGGAGATCACCATTACGGGCCCGGCCAATATTCTTCCTGCACATATGGGGCAGCAGCAGGTACGAGATGCCCGATGGGCTGAAGAAACAACACGCCAGTGTTTGAAAGCGTTGCAGCATCAGTTCAATCTGCTTGGGGTTAGAGGTGCATGCCCATGGCTCTCCAACATTTGATCAACTTTACGGTTTACAAGACACCTGGAGGGGCAGGTGTTCTGGATCGAGATTCAGATGTTATTACAGTTCATCTACAATGAGTGTAGAGGCTTTTATATAATGTTAGTGCATGCAGCTATCATTGCTGTGTTGTGAGATGTGTTTCCAAACAAAGTAAACAAGTTAAAAACCAGCCCTTGTTGACAGTTGCTGCCGATGTATTCATTTCAAAAACTGCCACATGTTAAATAGTTTCCCAGTCTTCCGCAACCGTAAATCGGAATCAATTCATTTCTGAAGTTTGTTTGGAAACTTTAAATGGTTTTTACTTGACAGCAACATCATGTAAACTGTGTATTCATATTCATCTGCATTGGTTTGGGCACGAGCAACACAGAGCACTCAAGTGTGTGTGTCGCATGTTCATTGGAGACTGTTTCTGTTTTCCTTCTACTTCAGTCCTGCTGGCGTTGCCCTGGGCAGTCCACCCAGTACCCAAGCACACACACACACACACACGCACGCACGCACACACACACACACACACACACACACACACACACATTGAATGCAGTGTGGATCAGAGTCACTGTTTCTGTAAGCAATGTGTCCGCAGGTTCCTTCATAATGTATTTTTTTTTCTTCACTTTTGATGGAGCTAGGCCAAATCAAACAAGCCAAAGCATGACCTCTTAAGAAGGCAGCTCTAAAATATTGTTACAACAATAACAGCAATGTACAGTTTGTTTGCCAAATTCTACTCATTGCTTCTTCAATATTTTTTTTACTCCAAACCAAGCAAAAAAAAAAATGGTTTCAAGTTTGTCTTCGCTTGTATGATCAAGGTTGTTGACTGTATCTTCTGTTGTTGCTGAGCCTCAGGTGATTGCAATACTACTCCATTCTTAGGATATGTGCTCTTGAAATCTTACAAGGTCCAAAAAGCAGAATCTTAAAAAAAAAGTGACATTAGAAAGATTGGACCACTTTAGAATGCACCATAAGAGAAGGGCACCTAACAGTATGTGTGTACAAGAGCAATCCTTCCTGTAGCTTAACTTCAGGGCATTTGAAACCTGACATTTTTAGTTCAATTGAAATGGACTCGCTCTCCTTCTTGGTACAATTTCATTTGGCAAGATCTAACCACAGCATTCGCCCTCGAGTGCAAACCTAATCAACTGAGCCGAGATACTTTAGAAGAAGATTCTGAATCTAACACAACCACAAGGCGTACTACAGTTATGTAAGTGCTGCACGTTGTCTTCTTAAAACAGGACTTCATCTTGTGTTTACTGCCTCGCTCCCAGCACACACACACAGACACATCTAACCAGTGAGTGGAGGGAACATTCTAATTTGGCTTTTAGTGATGCATTTTGGTTGACTTGACTTGTTAATTTTTTTCAAACAAGGGAAATAGACGCCATCTCATCCACTGATTATGCCCATCAGAATGATCGAATATGCCAGGGCACTGAATATCGTTGTAAGCTAATTAAAATCGCATGCACACAGTATGTTTAATCAGTAGAACTCTATATTATGTTTTTACATAAATAGATATAGCTACTGTGTAGTGTTGCAGCATGTTTTTAACTATGTCTCTACTATAGTTAAAGTTTGTTTACTGTTTTACCCTATACAAAATGTCTGTATTTTTTCCAAAAGTCCTTCAAGGATAAAAAAAATATATACACGCTGAGGTGAACATGTCCATTCTCCAAATGTCCCGTATGTTATGGACTACAAAAGGTGTAGACTGATGTATAATTGCTTGCCAGCTGTTGTTTTCCACTCGTGTATTATTCCATGGTGAGCATGTCTTCCAGATTAATCCTTTGTATGTGCACGTACACTTGGCAGAAAACTGATTCTGACTATGAATGTCTTGGCTGACGGACAAATAACCGCTCACCGCTTCCCTCGCACTGAACTGCCAGTCAGATTATTGACAGCAGCTCCTTCCTCTTTAGTTTCTGCTGTGTATCCAGTCAAACAATAATAATAGACACAGTGTTGTCAGTGTATGCAGAACAAAACAACTGCTCACTTTTGGTGCGCTGAAATTAAAAAACCCAATCCAAATGTGACACTGTGAGCACAGGGTTTTGCCGCGAGAAGGCTGGAATGAAAGATTGTCAGCACATCATCTCTTTCAATAACTGAAGAATGTTTATTTTTAACCTCAACACTGAACAATGACTGCTCCATGTAATTTCATTTAACTGTAAAAAGAAAAAAAAAAGGTTTGTATGAGCAATATAGGATTATACAATGTATGTATGGAAAATGACCTCTCATACATATATTATTCCTATTTTAGATTTTATATTAAAGCAATGTGGAGCTTGTAATGCAGTCCCTTTGTGAGCACTGGGCTTTGCAGTGAGGAGGCTGTAATAAAGAATGTTAAGCAAAATTATCTCTTTCAATTACTAAATAGCGTTTTTAACCCAAACACAGAGCAATGAATGATTCATTTCAAACTCAGTAAACCATACACATCAGAAGTGAACCATGTTCAAACTAAAGTTTTTATGAGAAATATATGAAATGGAAAATGTAATTAGTTACAATTTGATGGGAGGACATATGGAACAGATGTTGAACTATTTGTAATTCAAAGTAGAAAAATGAATTCAATCAGTCTCCGAAACTATATCAAAGTGACTTGCCTTCCTGCTGTTGAAGCGTGTATCCCCAAGTTGCAGGTTTAGTGGCTCTTTACCATGACTGTAATTCAACATTCGACAGTGTAGGAGAAATGTTACCGGTCCCTCCGCATCAGATTGCTTTTGCTACTCTGGGCTTCCTCAGACAGTGGGCCACTGTATAACATTTCTCGGATTTTCAGGTTTATGTAACAGCGTGCATGTCTGAAAGAGGCTTATGTTGCCCTGAAAAACTAGTGAGGAGTTCAGAAGTCTAGCATATAACAGTTGGCTCCTAGTCAGAGTTTCAATTGGAGCTCTGTTGAGGAAAGGTAAAATGCAAATGAGAAAATAGTAACCCCCCCAAAAAAAACAAAACACCTTGCCAACTTGATAACAAATAATTGTGTCTCAATGAATCACGATCAAAGCACAAATAAATCCTCCTATACTGCCGGAATTAATCTATTTCAAATTGAGAGAGTGACTAATCTTTTGTCTGTCCATCTCGTTGGAAAGACGGCTGTTTACCTGCAGTCTAATACAAGCCTGATAGATGGAGGAGAAACAGAGGAGTAAAAAAAGTTAATTAAAATCCGTACCGCAAGCTTTAAGGTGCGTGTTCAAGAAAGGGGGAGGCTGGGGATGTGAAGGGGGGGTGGAGGGGTGGAGTGGCGGGGGCTCCGCTAATGAAAATAGTCCCTGAACTTGATTTCCTTAATCACTGCATGTCCCTCTTTCTGTTAATTGAAGATAATTATAGGATTTTAATTTGCTTATGTAGGTTAAAGAGGAGAGTGAGAAGTCAGAGTAGATGAAATAACTGAGGCAGATGAAGATGAAAAGGCCGACAGAGTATTTTGGTGACGTACACCGTCTGAACAAAGGCCTCGCATGCTCATGACGGCATTTCAGTTTTCAACATTTAAATGTTTAAAGAACATTGCATGTTTTAACTTTCCTGTCGCAGAAGAAGGACGTGTAAAATTAGACTGCACTGTTAATGCCCATGTAATCGTTGACTGTGATTATTTAATCAATTGTCAATATTCTCTTATTTTGTATTCACATAATAAAACAAATACATGTCAATAGGTTTTACCCCACAATTACTAATATGCAGATGCACCACAACATTTGAAGTTGAACAATACTGTATTTGCACTTCAATTACATGTAATGGCCAAGCAAATATATATATATATATATATATATATATATATATATATATATATATATATATATATATATATATATATGTATATATATACAATAATAAAATATGAGTTGTATATATGACTTGTAATGCATGTGGTTTTATTACAATTTAAAGAACAGGCAAGCACATTGGACAACTTAAGACTATTTAAAAGATTGACTCAATCTTTAGATAATAATTGTGTTTTGGTTATTGATGTAACATTATAAAAGTCTGAATCTTTAAATTAGTATCTTAATGGGGAAGACCAAACAAGCTATTAAGCCTCACTTATAATTAGATACATTAAAAAAACAAAAATCCTTTATAATGAAAAACAAAAAAATAAATGAAAGTAAAGTAAATTAAATTCAAGGAAGATAAGTTATAAACAAAGGGGTATGTCAGGTATGTTGGACAAAATAACCAAGACTTTAAGAATGCACACTGTGTTTGTATAGGCCTATTACGTGTACAGGTTTTGACTTGCCTGGTTTGAAAGCTCTATTTTCCACTTTCAGGGCTCGCGACTGAGAGTGTACGGCGGCTAAATGTATTGAAATAGCTTTTTGATATGTGTAATATGTGAGTGGTTTGGGACAAAGTGGGTGTGTGGAAGACGGTAAAAAGAAGAGTCTGGAGCGTTAATATGTCTGTATACACACTGTGAGCTGCAGCTAATGCTTTGTGTTGCCTTCTCCATTACCTCAGAAATATGACAAAAACAAGAAGTATTTGTTTGGGAAATTGGGTGTTTTGGCAGAGCACCATCACATTTTTTTATTTTTTTTTGTATCGGAAAGAAAATGGGGTATGAGCACGGTCAAATGGAGCGATTATGGAAAAAAAATGACCGTCTATGTCCTGCGTTTCCAAGAAGACATGCCATAAAACGGACAGCGCGTTCAAGTAATTTGAGTTTATTTGTGTGATGCGTGTCGGCAAAAAGGAGAAAGCAGAGCGGAGCAGCAAAAAGAGCACTGATTGATCTCTCAGAAGCAATCAGGACGGGCAGCGAGCAGAAAATAGGGCCTGTTGGCGCCTCACCGTCTCATCTGTGAGCCTGGATTACCTGACACTGGCCGACCCCCCCCCCCCACCCCCGCCCCCCCGTCAAGGGAGCTTGACCCGATTCTTTAGAGATAAAATATTATAACGTCTCAGGTCAGGAGATCACCATTATGTCTGCCATTAATGACGGCATGCACACATAACCGCTGCTATAAAAGGCAGACTTATTTCCCTCTCCAAATGGATCTTTACCCACATCCACAGATGTTTTTTTTGTTCTCTAAAGAGCAGTGGGATTATTTTACCTGAGCTGCTCTGTGTTTTTAAAATTCCAATCAGAGCATTTGTGCTTTTTTCCTTCTCCTTTCCCTGTGCCTCTGTAATGATCACAGCTGAACTACCAACTGTTTCTCGGCAGACTTTCTGTATTTTCTGATATAGTATAAATCTGGTCCAGAGAGACACTTTGCATGTAAAAGTATGATTTTATTTAATTTTTTCAAATAGTTGCTTTCTCTTGTCACTGAGTTTTAGTTCTGGAACACTAACAGCTGCTCAATAAGAAATAAATTATATGTTTGACAGATGAATATCCATGGACTGTCACTACAAGATCTGTTGCCAGTGACTGAGACGGAAACATGAAGATGTGCCTTGTTTATGTATATATATATATATATATATATATATATATATATATATATACATAAACAAGGCACATCAATCGTACAGACCATAAGTGTCAGAGAAGAGATGCTTTGCACCAGATTTAGCTTCAAACTGCTTTCCTCAATATTAAAATTGTTGCTGGATTTGTGTTCATTTTCCAAGAACAACACTCTTATCCGGTTAGTCACAAAGGATTGAGCGTCAGAGTTCATATCTCCACTCCACATAGGAGGTTTTGAAATACTAGTTTCTAATTGTTTCACTGACTCATCTTCCCCTTTGTTTAAGTGTTCACTTCTTCATGTGGTCACAGTTACAAACTGTAAACAAAAAATCTTTGTTGACTGTGGTCAAAATTCATGTGATGGCCGGCCTTATGATGCTGATGCTATTGGTGTATGAATGCGTGTGTGTGATTGGGTGAATGTGTACAAAACAATGTAACACGCTTTGGGTCTGTGCAAAACAGGGAAAAGTGCTATATAAGTGGAGTCCATTTACCTTTTACCACACAATGCCATGTCCATTGCAGTTGGCCTATGGTGTGGTAAACAAATGAATACATATATCAATATAAATAGTGGTGTTAAGGCCCCATGCTGCCAAGGAACTCTACAATCTCAACCCCTTCGTACCTTTATTTTTTTGCTCTTTTGTGCTCCTTTTTTTTTTTTTTTTTCATATCAGCAGAACGGAGACGTCAGCCCGGAGTAGAGTCGTGGGATGCCTCAGAAGCTTTACCGCGGGCCCAGAGAAAGCTGCCATGCAAGCGGCCGCCTGTCTTTTTTTCCCCCTTACATTTTATCTCCTGCTCTTTAATTGACTCACAGTGTGACGAATGAACAGCGCAAGAGAGGACAGAGATGTTCCGAGATGTGGAAGACAGTTGTAGGAGGGCTGTGATGAAATAATAATGATACTAGTTACATTATATTACGCACATGGAAGAAGGCAATGAAGTCTTCCTGCAAGAGTTCCCCCCTTTTAATGTCACCACCGCCGTGTGCTGCTGCCGCTAGGAACCCTGGGACATTGCACAGCATGGAGCTGCGCTGGATGTGCGCCCACACTCGCACCGCACACTTCCCTCTCTGTGTTCATTTATGCGGCTTTTGATGTATTTTTTATATCATATTTCACCTCATTTTGGATTTGATTTCTTGGTTCTTGGGTTGAGAGCTTATGTAGTTTTTTTTTATGATGTCTCCTTAATTACTAGCGATGTCATTTTATTTCAACAGATCCGCATGCACATAAACGGTTTGAAGAGTTTATTTGAAAAGGAAATTCATTAAGTTTTTGGTCCAAGGACAAATACATGAACGCTCATGGATATAGATTGCCATTAAATTGACTCTAAATATTCATGCTCCCCAGTGGATCAATGCTAATAATGTTATGCCTGACCTGTCTTTTAGCACCACCTTTAGGCCAAAAGTCTGATCTTTCCCCAAGAAATAAATCTAATTATAATTAATAGATTGACCTATAGTATTACCGGTAATATGACATTCCATAATAACATTATGGCATGTTTAGCTTTCCTTTTGAAAATCCTAACTCAAGGTCCACCTACTCTTTCCCGGGGCTTTCCTCTAACTTCTGCAGCCTTATGCTTATTAAGACGAGGTGCAGTTTAAAGCTCCAGTACATCTAGAAAGTGGACCTTGAAAGGGTCAGTTGTTTAAAACTACTCTCTCCAAGGTTACAATTAAATGTTGATCCTGTGGTAAAAGAGTTAATGCCAGGCAAAAATAATATGTGTTTGTATGTGTGTTCTACCTCCAGACTGTTTTTGCAACAGTTTTACCACTCCAAGCCTCAAAGCCTGTAGAATTGTAGGACACATATAATTCAAACGCAAATTAACATGTTAAATGTGTTTTAAGTGTGAAATTGTTTGATGTTAGTGTTGTAACCGAGCAGAATGTATTGCTATTACGTAAAAGTTTTTGTGATTTGAGTACTGGTAATTTGCCCACTATATGAACAAATATATATACACTGTATAGATGTATATATAAGCGTATTACAATTTTATTGTTTTGGGAATGATAGTCCTGTTTTTACATGTGATATAGTAAAAGATGCTGGATAATGGCTCCTACTCGCCAATTCAAATATAATTTACCCATACATTACCCTTTATAGACTGGCATGTTATGTTTCATACTACCAATGATACAACTCCATACCCACACATTAAACATACTTGCTCATATCATGCAAGTACATGTTAAATTAACTTCAGGCTTCTGGTTTAGAGAACTTAAACCTTAATTATTCACATATATGAAGAAAGAAGCAATATTGTTTACTTTGCACGGCAAAAACCCAGCATGCAACATTTTAAAGAAAGAACCGATTCAAAATAACTGCCTTAAAGGTGTGGCAGGAACACATATTTTACCTTCAAAACCATAGACAAAGTCACATCTGAGACATAGAAAAGGAAAAGTCCATCACTCTAAATAAAAAAATTAAAAAATCAGCAGGAGCGCAACACCAAACCCAATTTAAAATGTTTACTAAATAAAGCATCGAGAGCTACTCGCTGAGTCTGACACAGTTTCATCAGGTTCAGATTAGATGAAACTTTATTGATCCCCGCAGGGAGACGGTGTCACTGCAGCGGGAAAATAATAAAAGGCTACAATAGAATATAATTAGAAATATGGTAAAGGAGGGGCGATGCACAAGAAAATACAACCAGAAAATGTACTGTCTTCAGGACAAAAGGAAGAATAAATGAATAACAGACAAACAACATCAACTATATAGAAAGACATAAGAAGCAATTAGAGAGACTCAGTGCTCATTACAGCAGCAGCAGCAAGACAACATAACTTTATTTGAACAACACAGTTCATACATTAATTCACATTGCTTCACAAAATATATTGTGACTAAAACAAAAGGAAATGTCAAATAACAAAATAATAAAAGCAACAAAAACACATGAGGGTAAAAAGTTGAAAGAATGCATGTAAGTGTAGATAGTGAAATTAGCAAGCCCCAACCACAGTGAATTCTACCAGCATCCAATGCGGGAGTGAGAAAAGTGCATAGGAGAGGACGATTGGATGCAGTTGAAATAACTGAGATCAGCTCGGATGCGACATCCATTTTATATACTATCTATGGATTTTATCCTATTTAGCCTATCCAGTAAAAAATCAAGATACTTTTTTCAGTGTCCTATCCAGTAAAACATCAAGATAATTTTTTTCAGTGTCAGGGTTGAATAATGTGATTTGTCAAGAGCTTAAAATGTTTAAATATATTCTTATTTTCTCATCTTTTTCACTGTCTTCATAGGGTTAAGCAACTTAGTCATATTATAAGTATGAGACAGTATACGTTTTAGCTTTTCAGCATACTGATCATACAAAGGTATCCACGCCTTATCTCTGACTGTATCATTGAGTACAATGTTGCAAACCATCGAGCACGACTGCCTTATGAAAACACTGGATTTTATTGTATTATTTTTTTGCAATGTTGTAAAGGGAACATATTGCCTAACAATTACCTACTACAGCCTTTTAGTGATTCCATAAAGCACATCCGGAAAGCTGATACACTTGTGAGGGACAGATCCATTAAATATTTTCCAAATCCACGCAGGGGAGGTGGATATATCCTGACCTCAATTTCAGAGTATGTGATCAAGCTTTAAAACACTGGATCCTACATTTACCATGATGCAACAGTTGGTAACACAGACCTTTTTTTGTTATTCAAAATTGTCCTCCATGTCAAAGATGAGAGAATCCAGATGACACACTATGACATCAATAGGTTATTTTTTTTTTCTTCAGAAAACCTTCCTTAAAAAGGACTCAACCGTTAAGAGACCATGATTTGTGAGGTATTTGATGAACTTTATTAGTTTTAACAGCTTTCTGGTCTGGTTCTAGTATCTATAAACTGTTTATCCAATGATTCACCCACATGGACTGTATAACTAATAATTAACCTCATAATAAGCATTTTCCCCAATTATATGCCCAAATATTGCCCTCTAGGCAGACACTATATTTACTTATGAATCCTATGATAACACACAACCCAACAATATCATCTTTCAATACTATTGCTATCATGCTCTCAGCACCAAGCCATTTGGGTCCTACCGAAGATGTACATCTTTACAATCACCTCACAAACATGTATATGTTTTTTATTCTTTTAAGCCAACAATTGCATTTGCTGGGGACTATTTTCAGCTGTGGATTAATCTGCATTTGTAGTTCCAGTGATTATTTGTGACAGCAGAATGGTGTGTTTGGGATTGAGTCAAAATAGGAAGAAGATATATTGGGCTTTTAAGCGATATATCAGTATCCTCAAACGTGTGTAGAAAAGCTAAATAAAATAAACAAAAAAATCATCTGCAGTAACTGAATGGAAGGAAACATGTAGGCATGAAACACATACTAAAGTTCCTCACTCCACAGTCCACATTTCAAAAGGATTTGCTGCTGGGGGAAAGATGGAGTATGGTTTATACTTCAGCTATACCAGACTGAAAATGTAGCCAGTGGCTCTCTCTCCATCTCCAGATCTATTCTCTCCATCCCCTATCGTGTTCTTTCTCTCTCTCCCCATTTACTCAATTTGCTCTCCCTCCACCACTCCCTCTTCCCTCTTTCTGAAGGCACACCCTGCTGTAGTTTTTGCTGAATAGGCAGATCATGAATCGAGCGGCGTTGTAGAGGCGGCCGTTTCCACAGCGCGCTTTATCAAAGTCAACCCTGTTGTATTAAACGTAGCGCTGAGGCCGCGAGGGTGATACAAGAGAAAGAAAGAATGAGAAGCACTCAGGGATCCCTCCTCCGCCTCCTACACATTGAAATGAGGACACACAGACTCGGCTGGTCGTCAAGGGGGTTACCAGGGGGAACCGGGAGCTTCCTGTCCTGTGAGGAGAACAGGAAGAAGACCAGGCCCTTGTGCTGCCCGCTAGATATCTGAGATGTGTGTGTTAGTCTAGAGGGGGAGACAGGAGTGAAAAGGGGGCTTCCCATTTTGCCTAGTAACTTAAACCAAAACAGCCCTGTGTAAAACCGACCCAAACCCAACCCAACCACTCACTGAGGATAATAAGGGCCAACTTACACTAGGCCCAATTGATCCGTACCGTGCTTTAAGGAATAGTTCAAAAAATATATATTTTTAGCTTTTTGGCTCTCCAGCTCAAGAATAGGTGAAAAAAACAGGTCCTGTAACTGTGCATGTATTTTTGTTATAAGGAAAGGTCGCTCACCCAGGTTAGCTTAGCTCAAACACTGGTAGTCAAGGGGAGCAGGTCAAAAGATAAACTTTACTACATCACAGAATGCTACGGTGGCCCTGTAAGCTCACGGCACTGCAACATCAGAAAACACATGCAAGAAGACAAAACGCAAGCAAATTAAGAAAACGCATGCAAGAAGAAAAAACGCAAGCACATTAAGAAAACACATGCAAGAAGAGAAAACGCAAGCAAATTAAGAAAACACAATGGAAGTGCTTCTGTAAGTGTTTCCAGAGGACACTTAAAAGTGATGCACATGTCCTACCGCAGATCACTTCAATAGGCTAATATCTGAATCATGCGATCACAATGTTAAAATAAATCAACACTACTTTTTATGTAATTTTCCAACACCACTGACTGAAATCCGAAATCCGGTGCTTGCAAAAAGCCTGTCTGGACGTGTGCATCACTTTTAAGTGTCCTCTGGAAACACTTACAGCACTTCCGTCGTGTTTTCTTAATTTGCTTGCGTTTTCTCTTCTTGCATGTGTTTTCTAAATGGTGCGCATGTGTTGTCAAATTGATGAAGATGTTTTCTTAATTTGCTTGCGTTTTGTGTTCTTGCATGTGTTTTCTGATGTTGCAGTGCCGTGAGCTCTCAGGGCCACCGTAGAATGCTCCTGTTTGCTCCTAACTTTAAACATTATCTTGCTTCATTGTTAAGGTGTAGACCAAACACAGTTTTAGAGAAATGAGAGAAACATTTTCAGGAAAACATTAGCCGTGCATTCACAATGAAACTGAGCCGGCATAAAAAAAACCCTCCTTCACATCGTATTCAAACATGAGTCATTATTTTCCACCGGTATAATCAACCTTGTAGAACATTTTTAATACTAAAAGCAGTTCAAATGACTATCAGTCATGGGGGATGTTTCTGCCCGGCATCTTTTTTCTCAGGACAGTTTGTGGTTAAGCATTTTCGTTTCCGGCCTTGAATGTCGCACAGGCCTTTTTTGGTGCTTTGTGCAGTGGAAGCGTAGGTGGTTTTCACTTCCTTTTGAACACAATATGAAATATCAACATCACTGCACTGTACAGCCCGCAAGGTTGAGTCGTGAGTAGTTCTTGATCTTTTCTGAGGAATTCAAAGAGTGACATGAATACTAATGAAATGGAGATCCTGTGGAAAAAGGTCCTTTTGTTATCTTATGCACAAAGGAACACAAGTGTGTAAGGCTCAAAAAGCCAGGACAAGTGTAGACTTAAAAAAATCCTGAAGCTTTAATTAGAATTAATAAAAAGAAAATAACTGCACAAATGAAACAAATATAAAAGACCATCTTCAGTACTAACGGCACAGACACAACACTGGAGATATATTTAATTAGAGGAAAACAATTAGGGGGAATCATGGACCAACAAACAATCTTCCCACAGCAGGAAGGGGGGCAGAAAAAAAAACTGGTGCAACCTTGGTGACCCGAACTGTCGTTTCAAATTCTGTCGCAATATTTTTGTTTTGTTTACCTGAGGATTTAATGGAGAGCCTGTATTTTTTTCACGGCAGATGCATTAGGGTTGTTGGCAGACAAACAGAATGATGCAAGCAGAGATAAGCAAAACAGGATGTTTGGGATATGACTGCTGTGACTCAGAGCTGCATCACGCTACATTATGATTATAATTACTCCAAGGTTCTAAATAGTGCATACGACACAGGCTTTACTACTTTTAAAAGTAGATGCAAGATATATGGTTTCAAAGATGAATTTGTATAAAAAAAGGAAGACTTCTATTGATACCGTCAGATGTGCCATTATGTAAAAAAGAAAAAGAAAAAAAAGAAAAGGTGATAGAATTGTTCACTAAAGCATATTATTCAAATTCTGGTAATAGAATAATTTCATGCATAAAGCCCCCCATCAGTTTGCTGCAGACACTGTGTGTAAATGCAAATCATTGCCATGTTCTCTGGGATTGCCCTGCTATTAAGACTTTTGGAGAATGATACATCGTGCCTTATAAGGTATTTTCAGATGTCAAGTGCCCCTCCAGAGTAAGGCATATTTTTTAAGAACTCGTTCCTCAAGCGTCGTCAATGGGAGTCAAACTTGCTGGGAGCTGCTAAAGAGGCTCTTGCTGGGAAATGGTTATCACAAGAGAGCCCCACTTTAAATGCATGGATGGATATTACAATAAACAATTACAAAAAGGAGTAACAGATAACGGAATACCTTAACCATGAATTGGAACTATTTGTGTCAAGCTAGGAAAACTGGGTTAACTATATAAAGCCTTATAGGCCAGGCTTTATTTTTTTTCAAAAGTATGGGATGTACTGTATATGACACATCGCATCCCACTAGTTTTTTTTCTGTCTGTGTTTAAATGTTTTCTTTTGTCATGTATTTAAAAATGGAAAAACACAAATGGATAACGTGTACAGGACCCTGAAACTAATGTAATGGAAATGTGATTCAAACTGAATGTCAATCAAAAATAAATTTCAAATAAATAAAACTCCCAGGCTTGTGTTAACAGCAGCAGGTCAAACAACTGCAGTAAAGTGTGCTGTGAAGGTGTGTGTGTGTGTGTGTGTGTGCGTGTGTGTGTGTGTGTGTGTGTAAGTGTGTGTGTGTGTGTGTGTGTGTGTGCGTGTGTGTCTTACAGGCTAAGCTGTTGCGCTGTGTTAGAAGAGCACAGGTGAAGCACTGATCCGGGATATCTGGTGATAAAAAGACTCTACAGAGAGGATTCACCACCGCTGCTTCACGCAGCTGAGACCCTGCTTTGTTTACTTGTTCATTCTCCCTGTTGTGCCTATACCTGAATTTAATATCTCTGCTTTAATTGTGTTTAATAGCAGTTGTTATACAGTATAAATTATGACCATGGCTAGATTAACCTGCCGGGGGGCCCTGAGGTAAATATGAGCTGTGGGCCCTTAATGACCCTTTGCTTAAGAATTTATTAAAGGTGATTCAGCATGTACATTTTGATACTGGCATCGTCAAGTGGTAGTGGCAGTCCACTAAAGCAGTAGCAGTATCAGTTATTCTATAGTACTAGCTGTAAGAGTTGAATGGGCAGTAGTGTGAATAGTAGCCTTGTAAGGGTGCCACTAGTTGTTATGGAAGTGCATTGGCAGCAGCAGGTCATCTGTTTGGTTTTGTTCAGTTCTGGTTGTTTTTCTGTCAGAAGAAGAAGTCCTAAACTTCAGCTCTGATGTTGTCCCGTCAACCCCTCAGATTCCTGCTGATTTCTCTGATCCTCCAGCCATTAACCGCCCATCCATACATCAGTCTTTCCTCTCTCCGTTAATACCATAGTAGATAATCAAATGATAAACTTCATTTAAGGCACACGTTCAAACGCACACAGTGCTTCAGCAATCAAATCCATTCAAACATCAAAGTGGAAATGAATTAAAAAGTAAAGGAAGAAAGCCGCGGGAGATTATAAAGGATAGACACATTGGGTAAAAAAATTATATGTTTGTAAAATAGGATACAAGTCATCACATAAAAGCCTAGTCTATAAAAATAGCTTTTCAAGAAAGAGACATAACCGAGCTTACTTTCACCCCGCATTCTTTCTATCTCTCTGTTCTCCCTGTCACTCTCTCTCTCTCTCTCTCTCTCTCTCTCTCTCTCTCTCTCTCTCTCTCTCTCTCTCTCTCTCTCTTGCTCTCTCATCTGCCTCCCGCTGCCGTGGAGATGAAGTGTTGCTCTTGTTTTAATTATGCAGAGGAGGCTGCAGAGCAGGACAGGACATGTTTCAGTGTCGTCGCCAATTAAGCGCCGTCACCCAGTCGTGGAGCGAGGAAGAGGCGGAGGAATGAAAGAGAGAGTTAAAGGATGTGACAGACAGAAGAGGGAGAGAGTGAGAGAAAGAACACGAGCAATGAATTGGATGTGTGATAGTTTTAGAAATATATATATTTTCCATGCAAATGGTGACACTTCTCACGAAAGGATATGCAGTCTCAACTCTCCCTTCAGTGCACTGCATAGTAGTAGAATAGTTGAGTTGAGTAGCAACAAGCCAGTATGCATGAGCAGTGGAGGCAGCAGGAGCAGTAATGGTAGCACTAGAAGTAACAATCTCAATAGTAGCAGCATTAGTAGGTATTAATGAATCGATCAATAATAAATTAAGGAATTAGTTCCATGGCATGGCACACATGTGGTCAATCCCACACAGGATTACAAGGCCCTTCTATAGATAGGCCACATGTTTACTGTGTCAGTTGGGTTTGCAGTGATTTGAAACTGCAATTTATTTTAGGGATTTGCTGCTCTGAAGCTGAAATAATAAAGACCCCATTCAGTGGCAGAAGTAGTAATAGCGACAGTAATAGCAGGCGTAGTGGCAGTATAGTAGCATTAGTAACAATAGCAAGTAGTGTTTGAGTAGGTACAATTAAAACAAATAATACATTAGATGAAATTGAGCTGAATCGTGTGTAAATTTTTTATTTTTTTCAGGTACGTAGATAGACTTCACCAGTTAAAAGGTGGTTATCAAGTACATGCATTACAAACTCTCACTCTCTTCATTTTATCGATGCAAGGCTCATGGACTCAGTGAGCATTGATTTGCATTGCATATTCACCGGCTTCCCCACTGATATTCGGCTCTATATTGTGGCTTTAAAGTGTCAGGCTGAGACTTGGCTGGATAAAGAGCAAGCCACTATAGCACGGCGCAACAGCAGGTAATTACCACTCCTCCATTGATAACCATTCTAATAGACTTCCAACCAGCTATTTACATTCGGGAGGTGGTCCTCTTACCGTATTGACTTTCATAAAATATATGTGTAGTAGGCATACATTAAAATCGATAAAGCCATTTAAAGAGCATTAGCATTAAGTTGCAGATCTGAGTTGTGTGTGTGTGTGTGTGTGTGTGTGTGTGTGTGTGTGTGTGTGTGTGTGTGTGTGTGTGTGTGTGTGTGTGTGTTAAGGCTGGAGGAGGTGGCAATCTATGGCAGTATGGTTCCTTAAACCAACATCATTTACTGCATGACTTTACCATCAGCCTGTCTGAGACACACACACACATACACACACACACACACACACACACACACACACACACACACACACACACACACACACACCTCATATGTAAAAGTGCTTGTCTGTAAGTGTATATCGAAATTGAACATAGGAATAAAGACTGCACAGACTATAGAGCATGTCCGAGACGATGCTGCTTTCAGAAGTATATTTCCCCGCTGCAAATTCCCATTATAAAATGTTCTTTTAATACAATCCTCAATGACCCTAAACAACTAAAGTTAACTGAACATCAGGCAGTGATAGAACAACAGGTGCACCATGTCAGACAGTGTGCCACTCAATCTGCAAGCATTGAAAGTGTATCCTTGCTTGGATCACAATATACATTTACCAACAACGTATTTCCATGCCATTTCAGTCCTTTGCACACTCAGGTTCCTATGAAAAGCATCCTGGATCCTTTGGGACACCACATTCAGAAGAAGCCTTTGAGGATCCACAGGTCACTTCAAAAGCTTTGGCAAGCCATCAGAATTATTGAACACTTTCTCAAACCAGGTGGAATGTTTGGGTTACAATAACCTACATGGCACTTCAAATTCACTTCACTAGCTCACAGAGCCCTCAAAAAACACTTAAGGTCCCCCATGCAACTTGTGACTTTTCTGATCCAGCATTATGTACTTCATCATTTCTATGGTAATATGAATATTGAATAATGCTTTGATAAACTAACAGAGACAGGAAGAGAAACACAAAGACATAAAGGATTATTCTGTTAATACCCATCTCCACAGATAACATGGATACAACCTGTTATGATATTATATTTTGTCATTTTAACATATTGCTATATTGAGATAAGCATTTTAACTTCCATACTCGTGAGGGACTTGTGCAATAGGTCCCTAGACACACACACACACACACACACACACGCACATGCACACACAAACACACACACACACACACACACACACACACACACACACACACACACACACACACACACACACACATAATACAGATAGTAGTGGATTAGGGATTACGTGAAATGTTCCTTCTGTTTAATGAGAGCACTCCTGTTAATCTGCAGGTTTTATAAAATAAAGCAGTTCGACTCAGTTTCAAAACAGAAACCTTTCAATGAAACAGCAGGCCCGGCCCTCTGGCAGCCATGTTCAAAGTTCTTGTGAACAGTTGCATGTGCGTCTGTTACACTGGTGATTTAATTGCTAAATGAATTCATTTGATTACTGTAATGAATGTCATGTCTCTATAGCTACTATTTTTGTGTGATTTTGGACTATTTCTTTACATTTACGTGCAGTATGTTGCACAGGACTGGAGGTTCTGGCAGTGCAGTTGTGTGGTTTTTCCCATTTTTTTTGTAGCAGTATACACATAAGTCTGACCTGTCATTGTGATCTATGTGCAGCGGTATCACAGGGGGCTCAGCTGCAATACTGATGCAGGACTCTATATAACCCACTTTCCCCCTCCTTCCACCTATCTCTCCGTCTCATTTGACACTGTATTAACTCCCACCTGGGCTGCAGTCACTCCCATCATGCATCAGCCCGCCACCTGAGTCCCAGGCTCTCACGCTCACCTTACGGCATCATCAGTCGTCTACCTCGTTGTTTCCTTCTACGGTGGAACACACACACACACACACACACAACACACACACACACACACACACACACATTCTAGACAGAACTCCCATCCACGGCACCAACAGTCACCAGGAAGATGATAACCAATTGAATTTATTCACCGCTCTATGCTGAGACTGACTGACGCACTGGATTGGTTTTCAAAGGAATCTGTCAAAAGTGATAGAGGAGCAGCATGAGTCCAATTTAATACAGAAAGTGTTTGTGCCTTATACATAACAGCCCATATATGCCCCTCTGGTGTGGCTCTCACAACTTTGTGAGTGAAGTTTCTGAGATCACTGAGCTTATATGTTAGTCACCTGCTGCCATCTGCTCTTTTGTTGTTCCTAAACAGGATACTGACATGCACCACACAATTAGTCACAATTTGTTTAAGAAAAACACATTGTTTTACAATTAACAACCGAACGTAGCACTACCTCCACCTGTGATAAGCACAACTCCAAACCCACAGTCAGATTCAAGGCCAATCAGATCAGACCTGGCTTTTTGGAAGGCGGGGCTTAAATAGACTCTAAAACGGAGCATTTCAGACGGAGGCTTACAAGAGGACACCATGAAAACAGTTTTTAGTAAAAACCCAAATTACAATTTGGAACCTAAAGATGAGCGTAGGATGCTACTTTTAAAGTTGAAGTCTCTCCAATAGATAATCCACAGTTATCTTCCTCAAGTAAATTTGATAAATACAGGATCTGCCAGAGTCAGACTATTTACCTCATGCTGCAAGGTTGAGGTCTGTTCAAACTCACACTGCATTTGAACTTGTAGTTTGCATCCAACAGTTTTTCCAATATTTCAAAAGTGGATGTATACTTCAATACAGTACACATTCAATATCTGTTTGTGTATGTGCATTGACTCTATAGCAGCTTGAAGCCTGCATTAAGCAGACACATATGTTTGATGTTTTATTTATTTGAATTGTCATTAATATCTGGACATTTTATGAAAAAGAAAAAATATAAGTCAGGGTTCAGGAGGTTAAAGCATAACAATGGAATTGTCACGATTATGGAGCGACCTCGTTATCGCCAGGCCCTCCACATTACCCGTCAACCCTGTCAGCCAGCTGTCGTAACATGCTCTGGGTCTCGTTAGGCCTCGAGCCTGGAGCTTCATTCATTATCTAATTGGCTGCTGGAAACCTGGATCCCTGCAGCAGGGACATGATCTCTGCTTCCTCATCCTATACGGTGGGGGCTGTCGCTTCATCCCTGGATCTGTGTGTCAAAGTGTCACAAACAATGCTTCCACTCTGTCCTTCTTATTGTGTAACAGGCAATTATCAGTGTAAACCTGTGCTGATTATTCCAGTCTGCTGAGGCAGTTGTACAATAAACGCTCCCAGTCTGTGGCCTTCGCTCCAACAAAAAAAAAACCTGGCCGTTAACAGTTCATAGGCTAATTTCAGCGCTGCAACGCGTCAGGTCTGAGCCATATTAGAGGCAGAGCTGCTAGTTTCCCTCGCAGAGACTAAAATGAGTCAGCAAGCATTCTGCCACAGTTTATTATGATGGTAACTGCTGCTGACTTTGGTTTAATGGCTCCTTTCAAAGCAGCGTCTCTGCCCAATCAGAAGGCAGCGTCCTAACAGGAAGGGCATGACAACAAACAAGATGGCTGAGACAAAGCTGGTTTGGTGAGTCACACTGGAGACAAAATGCAGAATCCACAACATATGTTAAAATACGATATATATACACTGTAAAAAAAAATACTGTAAATTTACAGGATTTTACTGGCTACCTAATTGCATTACTTTCACAGTAATTTCACAGTAATTTCCTGTACATATTTTCACAGTAATTTACAGTAAATAATTCACAGTAATTTACAGTAAATAAATCACAGCAAATTACAAGGAAAATACAACTGCATACAGTATATTCACAGTTACCATGCCCATGGAATTACTGTGATTTAGCAATATATAGCTGTGTTATTACAGTACCTTGCAGTACATAAATTACAATTAATAGCTGTGTTTTTTAGTTTTTACTGTGAAAGTAATGCAATTAGGTAGCGAGTAATTTAGTGTAAATTCACAGTTGTCGTACCCAAATACTGTGATATAGCGATATACTGTAACTTCACAAACATGCATCCAAAGTAAAAGGAAAACAAAGAAAACAGGCAATTTGTTCAATTCAATATTTATTTACACATTAATACATTTAACTTTTTCAAACAAGTTGGAAGTACGATTCGGAGAACCTTATAATCTGTAGAAATAATTACATTTTTAAGCCTAAAAATCTGAACTTGTGTTTTTGTGACGTAAACATTTGATCCAAGTATATATATATATATATTACAGCCTAAGCTGTTTATTAACACCATAAATGTTTTCAGTGTACACATAGTAGCCTACGTACAGGTATACAAATTGTGAGGAGTTGTTCACTGATTTAGACAAAAGGTAATTTTGACAACAATCTTTCTGTAGAATCCCTGACTCCACCTTTAACTGCCATTTGAGCAGGTCATCTGTTATTCAGATGACTCCAGAATAAATGTCGTTTTTATGAGCCGTGAAGTTTCCTGGTTTCCAGATAGTTTCTTTGTTGAATTATTAAGCGCTCTGTGTCTCTGTTCTGTGAGGCCGGGGTGTGACCGCTAGCAAGGCGCGAGCGGCTCACGCACCTTCAGGGTTGGATGACTTTATTCTGAGTTGCGAGCTGATCGTCCCGCCTCTAGTCCATCTCTCTCTCTCACACACACACACACACACACACACACACACACACACACACACACACACACACACACACACACACACACACACACACACACTAGTCCGCCATGTGAACCGGGTGTCCATCGTCTCACCGCAGGCCTGCATCCTTCCGACAGCAAAGGTTAATCATTTTGCACCTGACTCTGCGGGACCCATCTCGCCACTATACAGCTATGATTTAATCAAATGGAAGGAGAGGTGAAGCCAGACACTGAGCTGCCAACCGGCCGGCATAAACCAAATCACACAGACACAGAGTCTGGACCATCTAAGTGAGACAGTCAGGAGGGACAGACAGAATGGAAGAGAAGAAATATAAATGAAATGCAGAGGAAGACAGTAGCATATGAGTACTGTGCATCAGCCCAACATAGAGGTTCTGTTTGTTTCATATATCTATTTTCATTTTGTGAAACTTTCCATCTGATTGAGAAGCACATAAGCCACCTATCAGAAGTTTTTCAGAGGTGCTATTGGGTGGATTTGTACACATCGACAATAGTGTCCTATGTCCTCAAGTTAGTTTAGCCTGTAAACTGAAATATTTCATTAAACCTAAAACATGTAGGCAATGTAAACAATATGGTCTTATGTCAATACATAGCCGATTAACAATTCATGAGAAAGAATAGAGAAGTGAGTCAACAATGCACAGGGAGGGGGTTAAGAAAGAAAGGTCAGGGCAGTGCATGCTGGGACACTGTTATGACAATGTAACCGTGGCATCCGCTAATGCTGTTCTTATCTGTTAGCGGAACAGATTACAAAAATCAACTGAGAATATACGTGAAGTGAAGGTGAATAAAAACCTTTTTTTTTTCCTCTGGATGTATTTCCAGTCAAGTGAGTTAATCTTGCCACAGCTTCCCTTCCTTCTTCAGGAACAACCCAGTGGCTCGGAGCGCATCACATGTCTCTAATGATGTAAGAACACCAGTGACCCAGTGATGGCTGCGGTTCACCTCATCTGCACACAGAGCACAAAGCAGAGCTTAAACTGAACAATGTTGTTATGTGAGAGGCTGATATGGAATAAAGCTGGTCTGGTCCCTGGCACAGATTTTGGGCAGCTAGCCGAACTCCGAGCCGCGCAGTGACCACTGACATCACTGCCTCCCATCCCCAGGACAAAGTCTTGGCAGAGTGAGCGTGTTCTCCATGCCAAGCTGGGAGAGAAAAACCTTTGAAGCTCATAACCTGTCTGATGTGCATTGACCTATGATAATAGCACTGATATGTTTGATCTTTAGTTCTGAAAATTTGAAATAATAAAAAAAAAAAAAAACTTCCATGACCTTAAAGAAGTTTTTCAACCCCGGGGCTGATTTGAAAATTATATTTAAAACGGTTCTGTTCAGCTGGTATATCTCGCTGATGATTTTAGATATATTTAAAAAGTATTTAATAGATACCAGGATCCCCACTTTCTATTACCATTAGGACTGGTGTGCGGAGTAAGGTTTTGCTGAGCAAGGTCCATGCTTTTTGCTGTTCTAGACAAACAAATGTGTAAGCTCACAACCATTCAGGTGGCAAGTTGAGACGATAAGCAAAAAATACAGTGTGTTTCATTTATGTTAATGAAAATGAATACTGTTTAGTGTTTTAACGTTTTGTTGTTGTTGTTGTTAATAGCCATCATGGTCCTTTAATCATGTTTTAAATACCTTTTTCGGCTTATCTCACCTCCGGGTTTAGGCTGATAAATAGGCAGCACTTTTTCGCCATAATCCCCTTTTGTGTACCTTTAAATGAACATTAATAACTGTCACGCCAATGGAAAGATTAATGAATCCAAATGCTGACCCTGCGAGTTTACATAATGCATATTTACATTGAAAACACACATTATTCCAGAGAGCAGAGCGTAGTACAGCAGAGGGGGTGAGCTGTGTTTAGTGCTATCTCTCTGCTAACCCTTATCATCCAAAAGCGAGGCTTTATCAGCTGCTGGGATTCAGCAGAATGAGAGCATATCTACTCGCCACAGAGAGCAATATGAAAATTACCCCGCTTTCATAATCATAATTCATGCATTTTTAAATAAATGTAGTTTGTAGGAGGCTGACTCAGTACTTTCTATGTATTTTCCTAGAAGTGCTACTCTTCTAGTTCATGACCAAACCAAACTGCTGGGATCAACACTCTTGTTAAAGCTGGTTGTGATATATTTATATATTTTTTTTAAATAGAAATCCTTCAGTGGTGGAATAAAATGTCACACTATTCTTCATTGGCCACAAGGCAGTAATGTCTTTAACCAACAAGAGATAAGGCCAAAAGAAAGATTGATGATACATAGTAAAGAGACTAAATTTTTCATTTGGCTACTGTTTTGCATTCATTGCTAATGTGCCTTGAGGCCATCATGCTATTATCGAAAAACCTATTTTGTAGAATACAAATTAAAAAATTGCGCTTTTTTAGACTCGCACTAGTTTTTCTTTATTTTCTGTTTTAGTCTCAGGGTTTCCAGCAAAATAGCTCTGTCTGTGGGTTGTTTGGTGCTGGCCAGGTAGGGAAATAGTCACTCCTCATACCCATATCCTAGTAGTAACCTGTCTCCAGGCCAGAGTTCTGTATGTGTGACCTGATGGAGCAATGCAAACAATGTCAATGGATTGAGGGGATGCCTGGAGTCATGTGCAATGGTCCGTGCACTACATGTGAAAGGCCCTACATGGATTCTTGAGTTGTGAGAGGTTGTGTCGGGGAGGCCATTAATTTTGCAGGCATTCGGTGCGATTGGTATGGGTCTGTTCTTAAGGGCAGCAGGTAATAATGTGTAAGAAACTGGGGGAACAATAGAGAATACTGGGTTGTAGTTAACGTTTGTAGAGCAGCAACAGGAGGTAGGGGGGTAACAGAGCGTGATTTAAGTCTGCGTGTGGCATAGAGTCTTTGTTGTCAGTGTTTGTGGACGTCAGTGGTGAATTGTTCAAAGCTCAATTTATTGTCCAGGGTCAGTCCAAGGTATTTGAAGCACTCCACCATCCCCACGGCTTCATTGTTGATACAAAGGGAGATGATGAGTACTGGAGTTGTTAAAAAACATTTTTTTTATTAACAAAAAGGGGTATTAAAGTGGTGTCTGGAGGCAAACTAAAGCTGTGGAAATCGTCTCAGTTTAGCGTTTTAATTGAACAGATATTTAGGTACACGGTTAGCATTCACTGTATATACTGTATGTGGAGAAAAAAATAAGTTTTTCTCATGGCCCCATTTGAAACAATGGAAGGCTGACTTCTGCTACAGCAACATCTCCACCAAACTCCTTATAGTAACTGCGCTGATCTCCATCTCCATAAGGTTACACACTAACTATGCCTAACTACCCCATACAACCCCACGTCAAAATGAAGGAACTATCCCTTTAATGAGTAAGGGATGGTTCAGGCTGGCCTTGGACTGCCTGCTATATGGCCTAGACATGCCGGGGGACTTCATATGACACACTGACCTCCCCTCACCTCGCCATCTGTACGCATTCATGTCCCATTAATGTGTGTTACTAACTCTGCGTCTTCCCTGGAGGTTTGGTGCTTTTTTTCCCGTCTCACAGGTAGACTATCTGTGGAGGTGTGCCTGCAGACCTCCTGCTGCCTCCACCTGTGCCTCTCTGTGTTCCTCCCTCAACCCTCTCCCCCTCTCTTTGTATCTCTCTCTCTCAAGCCAACCCATTCCAGGCAGATGGTCGCCCCAACCAGAGCCAGGTTTTGTTTGAGGGTTCTCCCCATTATAGGAGAGTGTTTCCTTGCCACCGCCTGCCACGTGCTTGCTCTTGAGGGAATGCTGGGTCTCTGCAATTTAAAGGTAGAGTCAGCATCTCTGGATAAATGCTTGTTGTGAACCTGGCAGGTCAACGAAGGGCCCACCATAGTTAGCAAGCTGCCTGTTTACAGAGCCTAGGCTGGATGTATTTCCCAGTGCACACACAGTATAGACAGGAAGCATATCCTGAGGAGATATTAACTGATTAAGACAACAAAGGGATTTTAACAACATGCGTTCTCCAGAATCACTGACTCCACCTTTAAAAAAGTATGGTCTACACCTGCTCTCTGTGAAAAGTGTCATGATGTAACTGCTGTTATGATTTGGTGCTTTACAAATATGGACTGGAGTTGACCTACAGTATCTCACAAAAGTGAGTACACCCCTCACATTTCTTCACATTTTTCTTTATATCTTTCCATGGGACAACACTGAATAAATGACACTTTGATACAATGTAAAGTAGTCAGTGTACAGCTTGTATAACAGTGTAAATTTACTGTCCCCTTAAAATAACTCGACACACAGCCATTAATGTCTAAACTGCTGGCAACAAAAGTGAGTACACCCCTTAGAAAAAATTTACAAATTGGGCCCAAAGTGTAAATATTTTGTGTGGCCACTGGCCACCATTATTTTCCAGCACTGCCTTAACCCTCTTGGGCATGTAGTTCACTAGAGCTTCACAGGTTGCAACTGGAACCCTCTTCCACCCATTTATGACAGCATCACAGAGCTGGTGGATATTAAAGACCTTGCGCTCCTCCACCTTCTGTTTGAGGATGCCCCAAAGATGCTCAATAGGGTTTAGGTCTGAAGACATGCTTGGCCAGGCCATAACCTTTACCCTCAGCTTTTTTAGCAAGCCACTGGTCGTCTTGGAGGTGTGTTTGGGGTCGTTATCATGTTGCAATACCACCCTGCGGCCCAGTTTACGAAGGTTGAGTGCACGTGGTCAGCGTCATACACAGAGGTTGGCTTTGGAAAATAGACGTATGAGTGCTGCCAGCATTGCTGAAGGGCTTGAAGGGGTGGGGGGTCAACATGTCAGTGCTCAGACCATACGCCACACTCTGCATCATACTGGTCTGCATGGCTGTCATCCCAGAAGGAAGCCTATTCTAAAGATGATGCACAAGAAACCCCACAAAAAGTTTGCTGAAGACAAACAGACTACGGACATGGATTACTGCAACCATGTCCTGTGGTCTGATGAGACCAAAATACATTTATTTGGTTCAGATGATGTTAAGAGTGTGGAGCGGCAACCAGGTGAGGAGTACAAAGACAAGTGTGTCTTGCCTAGAGTCAAGCATGGTGGTTGGAGTGTCATGGTCTGGGGCTGCATGAGTGCTGCCAGCACTGGGGATCTACAGTTCATTGAATTCTAACATGTACTGTGACATACTGAAGCAGAGCATGATCCCCTCCCTTCATAAACTGGGCCGCAGGGCAGTACTGCAACATGATAACGACCCCAAACACCCCTCCGAACGACCACTGGCTTGCTAAAGAAGCTGAGGGTAAAGGTTATGGACTGGCCAAGCATATCTCCAGTCTTAAACCCTATTGAGCATCTTTGGGGCATCCTCAAACGGGAGATGGAGGAGCGCAAGGACTCTAATATCCACCAGCTCCTTGATGTCGTCATGAATGGGTAGAAGAGGGTTCCAGTTGCAACCTGTGAAGCTCTAGTGAACTACATGCCCAAGAGGGTTAAGGCAGTGCTAGAAAATAATGATGGCAAAACAAAATATTGACACTTTGGGCCCAATTTGGACATTTTTTCTTAGGGGTGTACTCACTTTTGTTGCCAACAGTTTAGACATTAATGGCTGTGTGTCGAGTTATTTTGAGGGGACAGTAAATTTACACTGTTATACAAGCTGTACACTGACTACTTGACATTGTATCAAAGTGTCATTTATTCAGTGTTGTCGCATGGAAAGATATAATGAAATATTTGAAGAAATGTTAGGGGTGTACTCACTTTTGTGAGATACTGTATATCATGCAGAACATTTTCAGTTCAGTGGTGTGTATTTTATGTCATCATAACTCTTCAAATGGGATCTTTTGAGCTGTAATCTCTGCCCTCTGTCCCCATATGTTATGGGCTCTCGTTTAAGTACATTTTAAATGGCATCTTCTACTGGTTTGGCATCATTAATCTTTGTTACCTTTATTTATACAGGTAAATCCCATCGAGACCGAAGACTCTTTTTCAAGGGAAACCTGTTCCCGTTCCCACGTTACCACACACACATTCATACACCGATAGCAGGCGAACTATCGAGAGCAATTTAGGATTCAGTGCCTTGCTCAGGGACCCTTTGTCATGTGGTGGGGGGACGGGGACTCGAACCACCGACCATGTTGTTGAGGCTCTACCACCCTACCCACTTTGCCACATCCGCCACCTGTGCAGTCTTTACATTAGTGTACCTAAAACTACCTCTGATAGCTTAAGGCTGTCACTACTTGACTTCATAGACATACAGGCTTCAAAAGATGTTGTCACACGAATATGAAAACATCCACTCTACAAACCTCACAGGTCTCATTTTACGATAAGGGGCACAGTAATTCTGGAATAGGCCTATATTCAACGCCTTCACCATGTTACACCTGGAGGTAAACAGCAGGATTAGGAAAATGTATTCAGAAGCTCAGCAGCAGCACGAAGAAAGGCTAATATGAGCCTGCTTTTCTTGGGGCTGTACGAGTGTCCCAGGATCCTCTGATTTCAGACAGATCTCCACTGGAAACATGTAAGCACACAGAACCTGAATAGTTAATGTGAGGATTAAAGGAACACACTACACTAGTGCTCCGGCAGGACTGAGCCAGCGTTGCCAAGTTGAATTTAGCTGTGACTGGACTCAGGCCAGTGGCCATGCTCCCCATCTTCGGTTCACGTGTGTTTGAGCTTTCCACGGTTTCGTGTTCGACCTGTGGGAGCATTCAATTAGAGCGACAGACCGCCGCGATCGATCTTCAGACGCTTGTTTGAAAGTTGGCCAAGTCTTTTAGAGCTCCGTTTTCTGTGCTTTGGCTTCCAAGACATTTTTTATTTATTTTTTTTACTTCTCATCGGGAGGAAACTTGAGGATGTTCAACTGGCTCTGCCAGAGGATTTTTAAAATTCATTCGGACAGCTACAGAGATACTTTATCACTCCATTGGGATAGAAAAAGACTCAAAATAAATGATGGATAGTGGACAGATAAAATAGGAAGGAGGAGGTGAAATAAAGGAGAAGGATTGATAAGGAGAATGAGGAGAGGGAAAGGGGGAGAGGGGATAAGGAAGCATAGGGAAGGGGGGACAAGGGGAGATAAGGACAGAGGAGATGGGGAAAGTGAAGGGAAGGAGAACATATAAATCAAGGACAGCAGTAGATAAAAACACATAAGAAGTGAAGACAAGAGGATATGGTGAACAAGTATTATCTAAAAAAATGTGCTGTGCATCAAACTTGGATTTCATTTTTCGATGTTGCATGTGTCATGGGAGCAATGTATGACATGTGGTCTTCATCAAATTACCATGTGTTAATTAAAACGATTAATTTGTGTTTCAGTATGGTATACTCGTGTCCCTCTAATCATTAATTTGTACTCCAAAATGCATTAGCTTAATACATGACAGGGCTCCAAGCAATACTTATTTTAGTGCAATTAAATGCCCATCATTATTTCCAAAAAAGCAATGTCACATCCTAAAATTGCTTGTTTTGTTTGACCAAAGATCCTGAATCTACATTTTAATGAGACACAGCAAACGAAAAAGTAGAAGCTGCAACGAGGAGATACTTTCCATTATGGATTGAAACAAATGATCCATAGGTTAATGAAAATAACTGCAGATATGTTTTCTGTTAATTGACAGGTCAATAAATCAATTACAATCTGACAGTATACAGTAAAGTATCCCATGTACATATTACCCTAATTGTATCAAGCTAATCAGATAGCTGTCTTTATATAAGTATAAGAACAAATGTACCTATAGCCAGACATAAACATATTGGTACGCAAGGTGGTATAAATATAGATATGAATCTACAAATTTATGAACAGATGTACCTATAAACACATGTACACATGATGGAAGTCAAACGGTCAAGTGCTGAGGTCAATAGTGTAACAGTCTTATGGCCTGTGGGATGAAAGTGTCCCTACTGTGTCTGGTGGTGCGAGACCGGATGCTATACAATATTGTTGACCAGACGGCAGCAGGCAGAACAGAACATCAATATGGTGCAAATGTTCAGGGAGGCACCATTGTCCCAATTTAATCAGGATCATGCCATGAGTGTAAATGAAAAGCACGCAAGAGCAGAAAGCAGTATTATGATATGTCTTCAGGGGCTTGTGCAAACATGAGTGATTTATATGGGAATAATTGAATGATTGACAAGACAAGGAAAATCCTCCTCTTAAATAGTCCGTGATGACTTCAGCCATTGTATCTCTGATTGAGCCTGCAGCCTGTTTCAAAGCATGACCAACATCAGGATGACTGTGTGTTGATTTGTTGAGTTGCTGCTTTTTCTCTCACGGCTCATCAGTCTCTTTGCACGTTGTATACATGTTTAGCTCCAACTCAGACAACATAATGCTCTTATTTTGCTGACGTGTGAGTTTGTAACTGTCATGGCATGGAGTTAATGTGTGGCAGCTGTACGTGCCGAGCGAGGAACCACCATGCATGTGAGTCACGGGTATGTGGTGAGATCATGCGATAAGTTGAACATGTTTTATTATTTCACTGGATTTGTCATGCAACTCAGTCCGTGGTAGGCTAAAAAAAATGACAAATCACAGCACTCCATAAACATTGCAAAAAATAAATAATAAATGTTGTACCATGGCCTTAGACAATTTGGCTGTGGGAAAACAAACGAGGTGACAATACAGCTCAAACATAGAACAGGTCAGCAGAAAATCATGTACAACACCAATAACGTAACAAGTACAAGTCACACAAAAGTATTAAAAATGCAAACATTATATTTTGGAATTTGGATGGATTTGGAATCAAACACAAATACTGGTTATTAAAGCTTTCAAAAACAGTGGGAAATAAAGAGTAACATTTTATAAAAAATAAAAAGTATTGGAATTTATTTAGCAGTTTACTGTTTAACTACCAGTTCTTCAAAACTGTAATCGAGTACATTTACTAATTTGAAAACTCTAAGCTACATAAAGGATAGATGCAGATCTACTATTACACAGATTGTAAATCCGATGCTCCCAGGCAGTCTTACTCTTAAATTATGACAGCACTGCGACATTTTCTTAGTGTGCACAGAAACGTGGAAGGAACATGAGATCTCCATTCATACCTCCCTCTTCTTCTTCTTCTTCTTCTCTTCTCTTTTAGGTCGCTGCCTGGGGGCTCAAGGTCACGTTGCCGCTTAATTAGCGAGATGTTTGAAAAAGGCTCCTGGCAAACGTCGACACAAGACGACGACAAGATCCCATATGACGTGCAGCCCGGGGTTTAGATGATTCATCCCCAGCGGAGAGATGCCATGTCACTGCGTACATGTAAGATTATCCATCCTACTTTATATCATACTGTGCATGAAGTGTGTCATGGCTTAAAGGATGATTGCGAGAACTTAATGGAGGGTTATGAGACTTGGGAGTTGGGGTTGTGGGTTGCGGCTGTTGTTTCGGGTTGCTGATGTGGGTCAATGTTGATGGATAGAATTGGATGAATTTCTTCTTCGGTTTTTAATTTTCCCATTTTCCTCTGGGAAATAATGTCCATGGAAAAGAAGCTCTCAATATTGTTGCGGGTGTGTTTGCTTGGCAAAGACTCATTATACTGGATATTACTGTGGCAGGAGCCCAGGGGCGCCCGGACCTCTGTGATGAAAATATCGATGACCCCGAAGCTGAAAATATAGAACTGTCAGTTTCAGAAGAGGAGTCTCTGCGTGAGCTTTGGAAACGTTTGGATGAGCCACCGTGCTGTGAGCTGCTGTCACCGGAGTTGACAGACTGCACATCCACAGACGAATGAAGGTGTTTTAAATGAAAACAAAGTGAATTGTTAAGTACGTTCAGGGTGAGCACAAAGCACTATTTCACTCATGTTTTTGCACAAATTGGGCCACTAAGACTGGCAGCGCAGCTTGTGCATTTACACCTGGCAGGCATGTGCTGACTGTACAGAGCTTAGCTATAACTAGCTCGGAAGACACTCATACAGAGTGTGACATACTGTATCTCAGAACTTTTCTCCTTCTTTCCCTCTCACTCATGAAGTGCAACTGTCTTGCTCAAGCTGAGACTTTTTTAGATTGTATGATTTTGTGTTTTGCATCAGTTATCCGCACCTCAGCCAGTTTTCATCTGTTGATGTCCACTTTGATTGGATTGCAAAACATTATTGAATGCGCTTTCTCGTGAAATGTGTCGCCAGAGTCTGTACAGAGCCTCACAAACTACAACGATGCAACATTCATATAGGACATACCATATATCCATTACACGTACACAACATTCAGCCATATGTTTTTTTTTTTTTTTTTTTTTTTACGTGATGCAGGACATATGTATGTGACCTGACGGAGCATTGTGAAGAAAAAAGGATTGAGGGGATGCCTGGGGTCATGTGCAATGGTAGGTGCTCTGATACATTTGCAGTGATTGGTTAGTTTTGGAGGCAATGCATGTGATATCTATGAGTTTTTTCTTATAGCTACATGTTAAAACAACAAGAGTAACAATAGACGATACTGGCATTCAGTTAACTTTTGAAAGCAGCAGCAGGAGGTAGGGGTCATCTGACAGGGATCCGAGTGTGAAGCAGACTCTTTGTTGGCAGCGTTTGTGGATGTCAGTGGTGAGTTATTCAAAGCTCAGTTTATTGTCCAGGGTCAGTCCAAGGTATTTGAAATACCCCACCATCCCCATGGCTTCATTTTTGATGAAGGGGAGATGTGGGATGTGTTAATTAACAGTTATTTTTGACATTCAGCTCCAATTAATTGTTCATGCATCATTGTGTGAAGTAAGCGTTAGAGTATTGGTAGCCTAAAAACAGAGTTTTTGTCATTAACCATTTAATTGTCTGACTGCAGAATCATGGAAGGCATGCCCTCCCATGAGCCCACAGTGAAGGGAAGAACAAAAGCTGAGTGAGTACTTGTGAAATATATTTGGAAACACTACAACATTCATATTTCAGAGTCCTGATACAGTTTGACATCTATACAAAATAACACATCCTCTGTGCTGATTGTGAGGGGGTGAAAAGGGATATTGCTGAATTTGAATACAGATCAAATCTAGTAGAACTGTAAATAACTGTCTGTATGCTCGCTAATGCTCTTGTGGGTGATTGGGAGCAATATCCTACACTCCAAAATCCAGTGGAGAACCTGAAACCAGACAAGTTGCAGAAGCACATTTTGCTCAAATGTTGAGGTATCCACATACTTCTAGCCATATAGTTCAAGGCAATCAATAGCTAAACTGGCAATCAAATTAATAACATAAGGGAAAAAAAGTCAAAGCAGTTATTAATGAATCTTCCCTGATTCTGGGAAAGAAACTAAACACATGTATTACTGTCTGTATACACTGAGACATAAGGGGTCTATCTTCAGCCAATAAGCCCAGACAGACAGATGCTCTGCTGCAAATAAAGTAGGTTTGCTTTTGGGAATAGATAGGATGGAAATAATAAAACACTATGTGATGAAGGAAAGGCTCCAATATCTCTCGGTAAATCCTGATGTGAGCTCGTTGAGAAAGTAGCCCGAGCTCTGTGCTCACTGGAAAACAGGACTTTAAATCTCTCAAGAGTTGAGAAAATCTCCCTGGAAGAAGGACGGACGTTTGTAATAAAGTGATTCTGTATCGAAGAAATCCACCCGGTCGACAGCTTATTGGTTTCAGACCATGGGCTCAGTATTAGAAGGTGTGTGGGTGATTGATGATGTCTTCCTTTAATCAGAGAGGTGATTCATCAGGCCTATACTTTTCCTCAGGATTTCAGGAGTTTGTGACACACAGTTCCCCATTCTTTCTAATGAGAGGATGATTAGTTTGGTTTCTCTCTCTTTCTTCAAGCCTGTTCACATAGTTGATTAGTTTCTAGAAGTACAAAAAACACATGCTAATCTCTGCCAGTCACAAACAGAAGTCTCTTGAAAGCATCCCTGGATGTTCATTATTCCACTTGATTAATGGCAAACCAGTTAATGCAGTTGAGGGAGTTATTAAAGGGAGACAGCTATTGTTTTTTTTTGCAATATATTTCCAATAACCTCTAACCCCTTCTAATTTGTACTGTTTATTTTATAATATAAAATAATGTAATAAACTATTTAATTAACTAATACTATACACCCATATCCCTCATTTAAGGGGATCGTTTCTGGCTCTTATGGTCTTTGCGATTCAAGCTACAAATCCGTCATCAACCATAACTGGGCACAGCAGGTGTGTAATGCTTTGGATCTATCCATATGTGGACACTGTGTGCATGTTTGAGACGCTGCCACAAATAAATGTCAACAAATATTATCTGATTATCACAGCTGTTGTGAGCTTTCTGTTTATCATATATCCTTTCTGTTGAGTAATTCATTGTCTCAGCATGTCTTAATCTGAATGACACAGGCAACTCCAAAGACGCTATGGACTGTCATTGGAAAATGTCATTTCATTCCGAGAACTAACAGCAGAAACTAATGGTTTCACTTTCAGCGGCCTGTCTTCACTTGTATTTAACACTGCAGCCGTGACCCTGGTGGGTCTTCATTCACATTCCTATTCATACTGATGGGATGCTTCAAGGTTCACCTGCATTGAAAATTACAGCACTACAGTCGCTGTTAAATCACAGAGAGACCCAATCACACAAAACATTCCATAACAGCAATATGTGGCACTGCAAATAAGTGAGCCATTGACTAAAATAAGCTCTATTGACTGAACACTCCGCCGCTCTTGTACTTCCTTGTATTCATTTGCTTGTGTAAACGGGCTGTGTGCGGAATGTAGAATGTGTTTAATATTTTCCTTCATTTCATTTCTTTCACTGTGATCCATTTGCATGCCCACACTGCAAACACACAGAGTCTCTGGCTAAACAGGGACTCATGCGGAAAAGCAAACACAGCAGTATCGACCGGCACTCGAGCATTTGCATTAGTGTCCACTCTTCATTCATATGGACGCGGCCTCGCTCCAGTCTAATTCAAACTGAGGGCTGCAGTAAATTTTCGGAGTGAGCCGACGATATTAACCAAATTAAACACTAAATTTGAGCGTGCCGTTTGCCTCTCTCCACCGTGCTTTTGGTCTGAAAAGGAGGTAAGTCTTCAGTCAGGTGGAGGAAAATTTAGTGCTTTGTGAACCTAACTGCTGTAAAGCTGTCGTCGGAATGAATACCTCAATTCTCTTGGCGCGGAGGACTTTTTGCAGTGTGGGACGGTGAACGCTGTAAATTTTCGACAGACATTACCTCAGCAGGATCCCTAGGAGAGCAGCGTTAGATTCTCCTCAGTGCAAGGATGTCTGCTTACCATGGATTTACTGCTGGCAAACCGACCAACTGCAAACCCGGAGGAATCCCAGTTTATGTACAAGAACATGTTGGTCGGATGAAATATCACAAAAACCAGACAATGCAATATCTGTAGAATCCACGATGGGGAAAATGGATAGAGGAGCTTTACGTAGCAACAAAAGAAGAATAAGGATACCTTCAAAGCATCATTCTCTTTTTTACTATTGCTGCCACACAACTTTCCACAGCGGGTTTAATCAACAGCAAGACAGAAATCCATGGTTGACTGTTCATCAACAATCCACAATCCAGTCAAACAAGTCCTATATGTGTTTGAAGTAACAACAACTTATTTTGTCTTTTTCTTAACATGCAATACTCATAAATGATCAAATGTCTTTACCCTGAGCTGTATCTCTTGGTGCATAGCTTATATTTAGCTTGTATACAACGAATCAATCTAATCAAAGGGACCTGCGTTGCCTAAAATACAGGGCTGAGGGTAATGTTCTCCACCGTACGTTCTCCTGTGTTCAAATATACTGTATGTGCACATGAGTGCAGGAAATAACGGTGCAAAAGGACAAAAAGTATGTTTGAGGTTCACCTAAACCTCAACTTTTTAAAGTGGAGGGACACACCTGGTTTTAACCCTCGGTAAAGGAGAGCCCTTGTGCTGACACACATGTTTCTGGACAGAAGGCTCTGTTAGGGGACAGTGTAGGACGTACAGCAGAAGTTGGGGAAAAATTCAGGTCCAGTGCGTTATTTTATGATGACCTCTTGTCATTGAAGGTCTCAGGAGCAAATGCGTCACATTCTCTTGGGCTGTCCTCCGTCCTTCCAGATCCCCAAAATATCCCAGAAATGTCCAGCTCTGCTGCTCTGTGTACACGCACCGCTGTGCAGAAAGGAGAGCAGTGTCCACTGCACACTATGAATTCCAAAACGGAAAGCTAAAAAGAGAAACTTGAGGTGAACCAGACACAAAACACACTGACCGGGAAGGATAACATCAATCTCAGAAAAAGAAAAAAAAAGACAGCCATATAAAGTGAACTGTAATGAAAAAAATGCTTCACAATGACGACTTCCCTTGACTTTGGTCAATTTGTCCTAAGTGAGAGCCGGCTCTCTTATTTACACTGTATCAGGCTGAGAAGCATTGTCTTCCCCTTTTATTATTTTCTTTTGCATCAGCACATTCCTTTGTTTCTATCTTCCCCGGATTCATGGCTTTTATGTGTTGCAGCGCTCACTGAATCTTTTAACTTTCACATTTGGTCATCCACATTGAACAGACCTGGTCATTACCAGAACAGGCAAAACACATAGACGGTACTTATTCTAACCAGTTAGTACATCTGTTTGAAAGATCACAGTGAGTCTACCGTGCATCTGCACTGTGGCATCAAGTAGCTCCGTTGTTATGTGGGAATTTTCTTGACATTTGAAGTCCAATGTCACCAGTACTTGTAATCAGCGCCGTCGTTAAGGGGGTAAAGGTTATGACGATTATAAGGGCCCACAGCCAGCTAGGGCCCACACAGCCCCCAGTAGAATCTATGACAAAATTATTGTGTAGGCCTATACAGTGAACTAATATATAATCATACGAATGAGTCCGAATTAGAACAAAGCCACAAGTCATACAATATTCTAATTGTAATCATTTCAATAACCCCCTTGGCCCCTTCTTAAAAAATGGTTTGGTCCACCCCGCGGTTCGTTCTTCCTCATTGGAATTAAGTGAGCGCGAGCGAAGTGAACTCCAGCAGGCGAGGATGCCCCCCAAAAAGCACAAGCTCGCACACCAGAAAAGAGATGAGAAGGAGACCAGAGTAGGCTATGAGCAGCAGAGCAGGGGCCCAGGACATCAAAAACAGTTTTTCTAAGAATGGTGAGAGTAAAACTACAGAGGGAGGCTGAAACAATTAGGCCTACCCTACTACTTGTTTATTCATAACATTACCTTTGACGGGGCGCAGGCTGGAGCCTACGTTAGCTGTCATCTGGCCGCGCTACACTCTGATCAAGTCGCCAGTTCATTTAAGAAAAAAAAAAAAAAAGTCGCCAGTTCATTGTAGAGCAACGGTTCCTACTGTAGTTATAATAACTGAACGTTACTACTACAGTGACTATGTGTTTTACACATATTACTGTCTGACAGTGCTCCAGTAGCCTATGCGCCCATTCAGAGGCTGCATTGTATTGTATTATGACGCATTCAACTTCTACTCGGTAATTATGAGCATCTGACGATGGTCAGTTCCGTTCAGGGCCGTAGGACTGCGAACAGGCTTGGGGGGCCCAAGGCAGAGGGGGGCTGCACCCAAAAAATATAAAAACGTATTTTTTTTATTTAATTTTTTTTACTGGCTCAATTTAGGCCCCGAAAAATTTTATTTAGGAAAAAAAAATATATATCAGGGGCCTTTCATTCGTCAGTACATTTTTGCTATTTTTTAAATAACATTGTTCGGGGCTACGAAGATCAGGGGCCTATATTGGGCCATTAATAAATACAAACGAAGGGAAAATTCCCAAAGCTGACTGGATTTTTTAAACATGTACATTTCTTCTTTCTGCTTTTTGGTCATTCTGTGTCTATAAATTATTCCAGAAAATAGTACTAAATAGCTTACATAGGAACAGTTGATTTAGCCTTAGTTTTCTTCTCAAAGTGCACCAGATTGATGAATTTTACTTAAACATTTAAAAAAAAATCTTCCGGGGGAGCATTCCCCCGGAACCCCCTAGAAGGTCCAGGGTCCACGACACAGTCTCCCAAATTCCTGTGAGAAACACTGTGTGTGTGCATGATTATTAAGAGTCATTAGACCAGGGGTTGTGTTCAAGTACGCGTAATGATTTGGTCATTCATCAATAGAAACATTGTGTTGTTATCTGGCTCAGAGAGGGACCAGTCACTCATACGTTTTGGACTATAGACAAACATAGAGACCGCCTCTCAGAGGGCCCATCAGGACTTCCTGTATAGGGGCCCAGAATTTGGTGCAACGCCCCTGCTTGTAATCACTCTCTCTATCTATATCCATATATACAGTTTATATAACTTGCAATATATGACTTGCCATGCCATGTCTTCCAGGCCATTCGGAAAATAGTTTTAACATAGACTACAGTCAATGCATTTCCAATGTGACTACAGCAGTGGTCAGCTCATCTAACTTCACCGTGGTAATGTGTGAGTATTTTAGTTAAACCACCCACACAAAATTTAAAAAAAAACATAACCATCTAGATGCCCTCAGAGTCACTGATGGGGAAGAAGAAAAAAACTACCACTGATCCATTTGAAATCGGTTGAGTTGATTTGTACAATGATAAAGAAAGGAGAAAAAAAAACACAGAGATAAAGTGCGGCGTCAAACTGAGAGAAGAAAATTGCAAAATTGCGCAGGAGAGATATGAAAACAACATTACGCCTCACACTAAAATGAAAGCGAGGAAACTTCAAAACTCTGATGACAAGCGACGACCGCGCTGAGCCTGATAAGGATGCCAAATGACAGAAGAACGCAGCATGGTGGAAATATGGAGAAGACTACAGCGTGCAGCAATTGCCAAAATGAAGCAGTACATCAGAATAGCCTTGATGCAGTAACAAATAAATCAGGGCGTTGAAATACATTACTGATCAGCAGAACAATAGGCAAACAGAAAGAACAGAGGATGAGAGAAGTGAGTCTCTCACTGACCAGAACATTGTTCTACAGTGCAGTTATGTATGTTAGTAGAGGCTGCATAACTATGAACTGCTTCCAGGAAATAGACACTGCCTCACACAACATCATAATTTACCACCTGCTGTTTAAACAAATTAAATATAGACACACTCACAAAGACCACACTTATTTTCGGGCTCTGTAAATCACATTGCATGAGAGCTATATTAACGTATTTGCATCTACTCCTCCCAGTATTTTGCAAACACTCCAAAAATGCCCGATAATGCATATTCATTAAGGCAGACATACTAAATGGGCGACGCATGTTATTTTACACGCAATCCTCAGCGGGCACTTTAAGATATAGCTTGCAGGTGTTTTGCAAGTGAACAGTTGGCAAACGTTTAGCATATCTTTCCCTAAATATTATTGGACTTAATATGTATCAGAAAGGTTTTAGGATTTAGACTTCCCTGTTAAACTGGTCCAAAGGAAAACCCAAGGGGGGCTTTTGGAGTGGCATATGATAATTCAGTTAGAGACAGGTATGCAGATAAATACAACCAAGAGAGGATTTGGAAATACCTTATAATATTTTCATGAATTCTGCTTCTTTAACAAAGAAAAAAAGTATGTCATGTAATTTCTGTATACATAAATATAAATGTTCACTAAGATGGGGCTGAACAACGGGGTCTGAGAAATCCATCCTACCGGCTGCAGCTGCTGCCTTTGTAAACAAGTTAGCTATGGCTGGTTTCTGCGCTGCTGGTTACTGTGTTTTTTGATCTTAATTGACTACTGGCTGTACAACAAATTGCCCTTCGGAGATAATAAAGATGTACTAGACAGCAGGGTTTGGGCCAGTCTTCACCTGCTGAATCCAAACCCTCCGTGACTTGTCATGAGCTTCTGTAATTACTCTCAGACACATTTCTTTTGTGCTCAGCTGTGGAGCAAGGCGGGGGTGTCCTCTGACTCCCCTCCTCCTGGTAATCTTTATCGAAGCATTATCCTGTCCCGTCTGTCCAACCAGCAGACTCTATTACCGGTATCACCACAGACACTATTATCTTTCCTTCATGTTTTCATGGCTCTACCAGTACATGTTTCTAAAGGCTGATACCAACACTTTTACACTAAAGCCGGTAAGGCGAGACATTGTAAGTGCTTTAGAAGTTGAGATTTTTGGTTTAGAGTATTGGGAAATACTAACGTTGAGAAATGTATTGACACAAACATCTAGTAAACACCTAAAAGTACATTTTCAACCTTTTATTTGTAGCCTACGTACTTGTATGAAGCAAAATGGAGCAATTTTTTAAATTGACCAGGGCTTGAAAAAACTATATATTTAGCAGTTCACCTGAACACTTCTCTACACTGCAAATGTGTTGCCGGATATTGATTTTCAATAAACAGCAACACATTTGCAGAGGAATTAAGTGTTCCTATGAAGTGTATAAGGCATACATCATTTATCGGCATAATATTTGGGAGTATACTTTGTTTAGAATCTATCAACACTGACTCTAGGTAGTTGTATGTGCTAAACAGTTTTGGGTTACATGTCCTTCAACTGTCTGAGACAGACTCTTCTACAGCATGTAGACTCTACTTTGCAGAGTCGTCCTTGAGCAAGGCACCAAACTCCTAACTGCCCAGGGCACTCAGATACTGGCCAACTCCCTCGTTCTGACATCTATAATGCATGTGTCTTGCTGTTATGAATCTGTGTTTTTCAGGCCTGTTTGTGTTTAAAGCAATATAAGAAAATAATGTAACAATCATTTAAAGCAGGGGTGTCCAAACTACGGCCCGCGGGCCAACTGCGGCCCGCGGCCCGCTTTTTATTGGCCCGCGGCCGATTTTAAGAATATAATGTAATATGGCCCTTTAAAAAAAAAAAAAAAAATTTTTTTTTTTTTTTTTTTTTTGCATTTCTTAGTTAAGCCACTAGTGCAGGGGTGTCAAACACTGATTGATTGGCCTGTGGCACATTTTAAAAATATAATGTAATATGGCGCTTTTAATTTTTAAATAATTTAAATGCACTCATTATATTACAGAGAAATATGTCCCATAAAAGAAAAAGAGCCCATCCCAGAGGACCCTGCATAATATTTTATTTTAAATTAATATTATTATGGAAAATCTATGTCCTTCTCCAATAGCTTCTAATTCATCTGACACAGTGTCTCCATTTTTTTTTCATACAAAATTAATACTTAAAACTTAATTTCCCTCTCAAAGTGCACCAGATTCATGCATTTCACTTTAAAAACGTAAAAAAATCTCCCGGGGGGGCATACCCCCGGACCCCCCTAGGAGGGTCGAGACCTCGGCTGTATACTATTTTCACCCTGCTGGATATTGGATGCAAAGGCAGAAAACACTGGATGTATCATTGGCATATAAGCAAGAGGGGAAATGTGTCTGTTTAATGTGCAAGGAAAGTGTTACCGTGAAGAAGGATTACAATTTACGAAGACACTATGAAACTAAACATCAGAGCAGCTACATGTCCTGATAAATGTATTATTTTTGCAAAGTGGCCCGGCCCTTCGTAGATTTTTCTGTATGTGGCCCTCAGTGAAAAAAGTTTGGACACCCCTGATTTAAAGGATTGTTCTTCTTTGCCATCATTTATTTCATTTTCCACTATTCTACACAATGGTCCAAAAACTATTTTAGGAGATGTCTTCTTTCTGCCAGGATATACATGATATGGTGAATTACTATTCCTTTATGTATTTCTTGGCTGAAAATAGTTCACATATAAAGGCACTGAGTGTATTAACAGTCATCAACACATTATATGACAGGCCGTGTTTCATAACACATGACCCTGTGACCACCAGTATTACCATCAGGACATAATTAGCTTTGTATTTTCTACTTGTCCATAATGTGCTAGTACAACAGTTGTGTTTCTAGATGTAAGATCTTCAATTAACTTTGTTGGCAGACAGGGTTGGAATGCTCCTAGTCCCCATATGCACCAGAAAGTGAGAGGAAGAGGAAGTACAGATGGATGAAAACAAGAGAGCAGGTGTTAGTGCTGTGTCATGTGTAAATGTGTCAGCAACAGTGCTTTGTATGATTTATTTTACACTCTGGAACACATTTGCATAACTCTGTGCATGTGTACACACTGGCCGTGTGTGTGTGTGTGTGTGTGTGTGTGTGTGTGTTGTCTTTCAAACTGTGTTTGGGTGCTATTTGCTGAACTCTTCAAAAACAAGCTGCTAGAGATTAACAGAGAGTATATATTGTGTATCTTCACACCATCATGGAGTGGTGGCTTTAAGTCACACACACACACACACACAAACACACATATTTATACTTCGGGAGGATAAAAGACGGTGGCCCTCTTTCTCTCGTGCTGAGAGAATGGCTTAGAAAGCTTCATCGTGATTCAGACATCAGTCAACACTGCAGTGGAAGACAAACATGACTTTATTTGGAAGTATCAATTAAGGCTGTGACAAAACTTGTAAAAAAAAATACTCATACACCTAATTCTACCAACACTAGTCCAAACATGTTAATGATAATATAGTTCATACCATACTGTATCACACTTTGTTTTTACACTGATTAAGCACAAGTTCACATTTGTTAGGTCTGTCCTGTTTCCACTGTCCCTACTATTGGGGAAAAACCTTCTTAATGTGACTCCAAATGATGATGAAGATGATGATGTAACAGATGGGAACGCTCAGGCATTAATCAAAGTGCTCTGCAAGGAAACAATCTGAATCAAACTTCCCTGTACATACATATTAGGCTAAATTAGTATTACCCACATGTTTTCTGAAATCAACACAAGTTGAAATCAATGTTGAATGTCAGGTCATCAATGCATTATCAGAGGGCTTGGACTGCAATGTCCTTTGTGCTGTAAAGGAAAGTCATGTTTGTGACAGTATACCCCCACTACACACTACACCCATCCCCATGCTGTCCCTTCCATCAAGACGCTTCAGGTGAAATCATTGACTTCTGGATCAACTCCCACTGCAGGTTCCTCCTTCCTCTGTAATTCCCTATGGGGATCATTAAGGCTCTTGCTAACAGTGAAAACCAGACCCATGGAGAATTCCTGGTCCTGTACAGTCTCTGCCAGGCCTGATGGGGATGCTGTGCTGCTCACTGGTTGCGGGTTAAAAGGCAAAGAGGTGGAAGAATAATTTAAATCCTCCAGGTTAAAATATCAATACCATGTTGGGATAGTGCTGCATTTAGAGTGAAAGTCATGCATTCAACATTTTTTTATTTTAGCAACTGCGTGGAAGGTACAGTAAGAGAGAATATAACACATTCAGAAGTCAAACGCGTGGAAGCCCAGAATGGCCATGTTCTTAAATTGTTCTTGATTCTGATAACAATGCTTGATTCAACTCATTACTTATAATATTAGGTGCCGTTATCTCAAAATCACAAGTTAATTAACTCTACGAGTGGAAACAAGCTTTGTACCATGATTAGGAGATAAAGAAGATACAACGAGATAAACGCAATCAAAAACAATTGACGAGCATGGGCACACTCTCGGCTTCTGTAAAAATAAAAAAGGACTCTCTATGGCTGATTCCTATCAATATTGCAGCTGACTCAGGTCAAGTTAGTATTTGGGTGCCATTGGGTCTTAAGCCAGCAACTGCCTGTAGTGCATTGGCCCTGGTGGACCTTCAGCTGACATTCTGCTGTCTGTGACAGACCTCTCTGATTTGTTGTCCAGTGAAAGTAGGTTTGGTAGAGTCCTGTTGGAATTTTAAAGGGGTGGGGTCAATTTGTCCACGTGCAGATCTGTGTGGGATTAGTTTATATATTGATTTTTAGAAGATTGAGCGTATTGCTGCTTCAACAGTACATCTACCAGGGTCTGTTTGCCATGCAAGATTTTGGATTGTGCGTCTCCTAATAATCCTATCAACCCGCTTATGACATTGGTCCATTTGAAATTGAGGCTTTTGTTGTACTTTTTCAGAGAAATCGTTTATGCATCACTTGTTACCAAATGTAATTTTTTCAGTGGTACCATCATGACTTCTCTCAGCTCCTTCTCTGACGAGTTATTAAAGAGAACGGGGCCTGTTATTTTTATTCAAACGTCATCTCCTTCAGTACTTTGGCTCGAGGTGAAGGTTACACGTCACATCCCTCCCAACTGGCCTTTAACATCAAGCGGAGCTGGAGCTCAGCAGGTAACCTCCACACGCCACAACTCAAACACTTTAATCATGAGTGCACCTTTTTTTTTAGATGACAGGCTTTTTCTGTCCTCACCCGCAACAGAAAAGCATAAAGGGCACTTTTACCAGGAAGCGTTTGTTGAAGGGGGTCTTATCAGGTAGAGATAAAAATGTCTTCTTTGAGTGTTTTGCTTGCTGGCACTGTCTCCCTCCATTGTCCTCTTCTGTATAAGAGAAGGTGGCAACAAGAGAAAGCTCTGGCAGCTAAAAGCATTCCTGCAGGTCTGTCCTCATCGCCTCACTTACCCGTACACCCACACTCTCATTCTCCGGCCGTTTGTTTGCAGAGAAACTCTCAGTGTCAAAGGATCCCAGAGTCGCCCATGTCGCTGGCGTCTGCCTCCACCTGACTTTTTATTGGACACCTTTTATTGTTTCTGGGCCCAGCGAGGAGGACATGGATGCTGGATGGTTTAATTAAAAGTGTTGGACCTCATCCCAGAGGGGTTTGGGGATCGGGGGGGGGGGGGGGGTGCTGGGGGTCGGGGGGGAGTAGTGTCTCCATCCCCATTATGTCCCAGTAAACTTAAGAACTGCATTCAGGTTGCCGGGTAGACGCAGAGGAAAATGTGCTGACCATGTATGACTCACACTGAGGCTTAAGGCTGGGTAGAGAGAGTCCCACTGAGCTACATTCTCCAGGGAACTGCACACTGAAAGAACCTTTTGGCCAGCTTTTGAAAGTGTCTGTCTATTTAAGCCAAAGCAGGTGTTTCCCCTCAACTGTCTCTCATGTGACAACAATGGGGTGACAACGTTGACAAGTTTATCACCTAAACAACATCTTAGCTTATGGCAAATGTCTTCGACAGAACCAGACATAAACTTGTGCAGAACTGAGGACAACAGCAGATTTGTGTGATCATTCTCTGTGTGTTCTTAACCATCTTCCTCATTACATGAATCATTGAATCCATAGTAAATATAGTAATATGGATAATTGCAGCATTAAGATGGACAATTAAATCCTCATGTTTTGTCTTCTTTAGTTCTTAATTCGCAGAGAGGGTAATGAGGGAGAGGCAAGATAAATACAATTATATTGACACTGTAGATGTTGACATCACTGGATCAAATAAATGAGCATGCATTGCATTACACCCTCCCCTTTTTAATAAATACCCTCTGTCATTCTCCACACCTCCTATTTATAAAGAGGGCATTTTAATATGAATCTAAAGTTATTATATGACAGACTGAGTAGCAACAAACATGACACAGAGTTTAACTTTACTGGGAGTGCCCCTTTAATTGCTTCAACTTTCTGGAGTATACACTGTTTTATTCCACATAAAAAATAAAGATTTTACCGCTTTTTTGGTAAACTCTGCCAGCTTAAGGTGTCCATATTTTACAGTGCGATGCTGACACACCTAAAAAAGTTCCTCTGCTTCAATTTGTGCCAATCTGACTTTGGACAAAAGGGGGAAAAATATGTTCTTTCTCCACGGTGATCCGTCTTCAAAGTGGGCCTGCGTGTGCTGCTGAGGAGGGTGGTTTGGTGCTGGTGATAAGTGTAAGGGATGTAGTAAATTTGAATACAATGACATAAAATAAAGCTGGTTGTCATGCTCTGCGGTTCTGCTCCGGCGGGCCTCTCCTTTTCTGTCTAAAGCTGCTCGACACAGTTCCGGATTTACCAAATCCTCCGAAGAAGAAACGAACCCTGTCGCTTCATTGTGTGAGAGCTGCCGTCAAACAACCCCCCCCCCCCCCCCCACCCCCACCCCCTCCAACCTCCTGCTGGCCTCTCTCTCTCTCTCTCTCTCTCTCTCTCTCTCTCTCTCTCTCTCTCTCTCTCAATTCAGATGGGGTAGGACAGGCAAGAAGCCAGGTTGCACTGTGAGCTTTTAAGCATTGGGGGATTGGTTTCAATTTAATGCTGCGACGTAAAAAAAGAAGGAATCAATTTAAAGTAGCCGGGTCCCCCGGGTCACCTGGGTAAGTGAGCAGTGGAAATTATGAGAGAGAGAGAGAGAGAGAGAGAGAGAGAGAGAGAGAGAGAGAGAGAGAGAGAGAGAGAGAGAGAGAGAGAGGGAGGGAGGGGGGTGGATATAAAGATAAAGAGCACACAAGAAAGGAACAGAGAAAAATAATGACTATGAAAACCTGCCATGTTACAAGGAAAGGGGGGAATGTTAAATCTGCAGAATCTACTTAATTATTGTTTTGTTGAAGTGATCTGAAACGTTTATTTCCAAATGGGGAAAACAATACATAAAAGGCTCAATGTGAAAACAGTTTAATGAGGTAAAATAAAATCAATTCAACCAAGAAGAGATAAATAATGACTACTGTGAAATATCCCCAAACGGCAGGATGAGTGTAGATGAGTAACACTATTTAAGAAGAACTGTACTTCTTTGTTAAAAAATAATAATAATGCAAGTATTGAAAAACATCAAATAAATTGAAAAAATTATAATAAGGGAAAAAAGGACAAAATAAAAAAATATAATTTACACAGACAGCACTTACAAGTAGGCAATTGTGAGGAGATATTCACTGATTTGGAAAAAAAAGTCCCTTTGGCAACATGATTTTTCCAAAATGGCTGACTCCAACTTTAAAGCATGAATTACGGAGTCAGAGAGATGAGGTGCTGTAGGATGTGGAGGCAGGAAGAAAGGCGCTTGAACCAGTTCCAGTTGGCCTCGCGGAAAAAAGTGAGACGCGCCGACAGTCAAATGAAGCCAGGACTTGAGAGAGAGCGAGAGACAGAGAGTAATTAAAGGTGTTTCTAAAGGGGCCGTTTGATGTAAAGCTTCCCAGCAGGACTCGGCTTTCACACCGCGGACGGGAGGAACGCTAACATGACAGTTGGCTCTAAAATCTTAAAAGACTTGTATTTGTTTCTGCACAGGTAAACAAACAGAGGCTTTCCAATCTTGAGAGGATCTCAGAAAAATCTAAAAGAAAAACTCTACTGCGGTCTAATTAGGTAGATGATGACCCCGGTGCAGCTTTCATGGGGGTGGGTAAACAGCCACTTTCATGCCTCCTGCCTCTTGTTGTTGTTTTGGATACAGAGCTTACCTTCTCCTAGGTAACGATGCCGTCAGAGCCTCAGAAGTCACTTCACTTCCGCGAAAAGAAAAAAAAGAGGGCTTCTTGTTTTGCCTGTTGTTTATCTGCCAGCAATTAGCATGGCACATGCTGCGGCTCTGGCCCTGCAGTCAGCATGACTCCATGGACGAATACATTAGCCACATGAAGACGACGGGTAGAAACCGGATGTAAAAAATAAACTAAAGACGTGACAACGGAACGGCAAGGGGAACAGCTCAGAGAGGAACAAGGAGATGAGAGATGATGAGAGTAAGTAATCAGCCACAATACAGATCAGCCTCCAGTTTAGACAATTAGCCACTCAGCTATCTCAGGAGGTACAACAGAAGAAGGCTTTTACCGTCAGCACTGCTGCAGAGTAATACACTTTGAAGGAGCTGAAGCCTATGCCAGGAGGAAAAAAATATATTAAGGCGAGACACGGCAGGCAAAAACATCGTTTTTTTAAGCACTGGTCAATTTTGAGATTTGTGTCTATTTAGCTTCCATAACATCTCTTTTTTCATACTAGTATGGATAAAAGGTCCAAAATTTACGTTTTAGGTATTTATTTTACTAAACTTTGACTGCTTGCGTCTGTATTTTGCTCCTAAATTCGTCAAAAGTGAGCATTCTAACGTAACATACAGCACCGCGACCGCTGTATGAATCATAATAACCATGGTACTGTTGGAAAGCTCTGAATCTCAAGAACAACGTTATCTGATCCAAATATGGTCATTTCCTTTGTATCAGTAACCAATCGTGAAAGTGTGAGGAGGGATTCAATGCTAGGAACGCGACCTCATTGGCTAATGCACATTTCTGACGATGTGATTCGCTAAAAGGCATCACGTGATGCTAGCCGCGGTAGCTCGAAAATCACAAAATAAAATGGGAAAAACGTCGAAAATATGCCAAACCAACACAAAAAAAAATACTTAATCAATTGGCTACGGACACTACATGATCGCCATTTGAAGGGGAGAAGTGTTAAAGACATGTAAATCACGCCGATCACGTCGGAGAGACACAGACTGTCAGAGGATCAGAGGGGACATGGTGGGGAGAGAGAGCGTCTGTGCCGACTCCGGAGCAGGTTGACAGACAGTGGCTAATAATAAATGAATCACGTTTAAATTAGCATGTGGATGTAAATGTTACTATGCTATGGTTTATATGTTAAGCAGTGGTAGGCCTATATGGCATTGAAGGGTGTAGGGCCTAATTCAATAAATTACTCTAGCTATCATCAGTGATTATCAGCAGAATTCACGTTTTTATCTTTAACGGCCGTTTTCTCAAAATGAGCTTTTTCCAATACTCTGCGAAAGATATCTCAACTTCTATACCACTGACATCAACCAAACTTTCTATAATCATTCATAGCACTATTTTAAAGGTTTTTACAGAAGGATTTGTTAATATATTGTTAATTGTCTGATTTATGATACATTTTCCTCCTAAAAACATGCCTAAAATGCATTTCTAAGACATGTACATAGTATTTTTTGATTTATTAAATGAAAAAAGGCTGTATCCAAAATCTGTTGTGTAAAAACCTTAGAAACTAATATGTGCTTAAAATAAAATAGAGATTTTAACTCTGGCTTTATCCAACATCTCAAATTTGTTCTCGAAAAATGACCCAAATTTACGCATAATTGGTTAAATATTGCCATATTTGCATATTTAATATAATACTAAAGAAAAACATGTAATACAAAAAATAATTGTGTTAGTATCAGTAATCAACTGGCAAAGTTTCGTGATGATATCTACAAGTTAAAAAAAAATCCCTATTCACCTGGGGTGTCTCGCCTTAACGTGCTCCAGTGTGAAATTATTAGGTTTTTTTGTTGAAAATTATATTGTAGGCCAGGGGGAGATGGCATCAAAATGCATTGACATGGTAAGATTTTGACTGTTTAATAATTTGCATTGTCAAAACTGATTGGTCAAGTCTTGCTTATAGTCGATTTAAGTTGAATCAAGTTTTTTTTCCAGCTCTTTGATCCATTATTCTCATTTGCGACATTATTTTCCATTTTTCCCACACCAAACAAAGGGGCTGCAACACCCAATAACAATTTGTCTTCTTGACTTGGCACAGTAATTCATTACCATTGTGATGTATTCACGCACATGAACAAGAGTTATTTTCACATTTTGATAAACAGTTTGATATAATAGGTTGATATCTATACCAAAATAGGCGATGTATCGTGATGTATTGCAAGAGACTAAACAATTCCATGTAAAATCAGACATTGAGCACCCTCATACAGAAGGAATGGAATGACCTTTGTTTCATTACCACATTTTGCGGCTGTGAGATTGGAAGTCGAATCGGACTCGCTCTATCAAATCGTCGAACAAAAAAAAAGAACATACTGCCTTCTATAGCTTGTACGAATTCCCTTTACTCTGACCTGACTCCCTTTTACAAGTCCAACAGGATGAGAGAAAGTGCCTCAAACGTTCAAAGCAAAAGAAAAACACCACTTTGGTTTTACTTGATGGACTGTGAGTGAAGGTGGAGAAGCCGGGCGAGCCGTTTCTTGTTTGCCTTCCTGACAGCCAGTGTCACGCTCGCCGCTGTGAAACAGGATGTTGAATCAGGCCTCGTGTCTGTTCTCCTCCTGACTCCACTCCACTCCGCTACTGTCTCTGTTCAGTGCTGTGTACACAAATCTGCCGGGGAGAAGAAGAAAAAAAAGAAAAGGCGTTTTGAATTGCAAACAACAGTGAGAGAGTGATTGGTGGGAGAGGTAAAGTTCTCCTTCTGGCAGACCGATGTAATGCATGCTAGAAGAAAGTGTGTTTGCACATATGATAGGATCTGTAAACGGTACTGCGAGGCTCTCATGACTAGATGGGAGTCCAGGGAGAACGAGTGTCTGCTCCGATGGGATAAAACATATGAAATTACAACGTCCATTTTCTACGCCAGGTTCTCCTTCTTGCCATGTCTCTTCTAGCCTTTCCTTACTGCTCAGTAGTGATTTACCCATTTGTGTTTTTTTTTTCTCTCCTCTCTAATATCTCCCCCCACCCCACCCCTTGTCTTTCCCCCCTTTCTTCATTGCTTCTGCTCTTGTCTAAAATTGAGAAGAGAACAGCTGGTAATTGAAGATCATTGTCTCTCCCCGGGCCCTCAGGATTTGCAATGCCTTTAGCTGTAGCTCATCTTCGCCAGACAATTTTCGGTCCTATTTTTTTTTTCTTTTTTCTCTTTCTCCTCTTCTTCTTTTGTTTCTCTCCGTCTTCCAACTACACACTCAACAAGGCCCTTTTTGAAATTGGATTTTTATTTGAGATGGACCAGGAGCACTTGTCGTGTTTATGCCGGCTTCCTCCCATCAATTTTCCTTTTTTTTTTTGGCTTTTCTTTCTTCACTTCATTTCAGCCCGTTCTCTCCTCTATCTCCCCCTGTGAATTATCTCCTCTCAGTCCAGTTAGGACAGGAGCTCTATGTTCACTCTGAAGAAAGGTTTAAACAGAAAAGAAAATCACTTGGCAGTATGGAGTGAAGCTGAGAAGATCCTGATCAGACAGACAATGTCCTGATTCTTTGTCTGCTGCTGAAGGTACAGCATGTTCCCACCTTGTTCCACGTTTTGCACAGAGATCCGCAAACAGACTAAGTATTTTATTGTATTACTTTAATAACATTTATTTTTATATGATGTCAGTCCTTTCTGCTGTTCCATCGAGTCATCCATTTTATGAAAGAGAAACTTTTCGAAAACTTTGAGTAAGATCGATCAACAAGCACAGTAAATGGCTGTAATGCACTTGTTGACTCAGAGTCAAATTAAAAGAGAAAAAAGCATAAATACAAGAGAAAAAAAAGGAGCAACATAAAAACTCTAAGGGGAACTCTAAAGTCATCTACCCATCCGTATTTCTTCATATCATTGATAGTGCCAATGCCACAGATCTCCTTTTGGTGAATATAGGTTCCATAAGCAGCATCCCATTGGTATTAACCCTGTGGGTCTTTGTCAGGGTTAGTTTGTTTTAATCAGCTGGGAACATCAGCGGGGAGGAGTCAATGCATAAGCTCCTCATCTCGGACACATCCATCTCGCCGCTTTACGTGTCCCCGTTGTTATCTAAACCATCAATTGTCTAAACCTTGTCTGCATCAGGCATGAAACCATGAAATACTGTATATTGGCTAACACAGTATATTGAGCTAACCCTGCCCCGATCATCAAGTTGACTGGCAGTTTATGGCAGCATGAAATTAAAAGGATCGTGTTTTATTGCAGAGGGACATCACTCTCTGATCCACGCTCTCGTCTCCCGGCGGCGTGGCATGCAGTGAAGTGGCGTGCATGATGATGTTAAGAGCGGGCCCGCCACACGGACTCATAACAAACATGGAGGCTGGTATATTGCAGGGTTTAGCAATCCACACAATTGAGAATTACCTTGTCACCCTCCTTTCCCCCGTTATTGATCACCTGACTTCCTTATACATTCCCACATAATAGGCAGCACCGACTTAATTAGTCAAAGGAGAGAGGCTGGGTAATTACATGTCACTTTAACAATGTGTTTTATTGCCTACAAGCTCTAGTGGTACCAAGCGAATCTAATAGTGGATTTAATGCAAAGTGAATTAGGGAGTTAGGGACAGAGGGAAGAGGATAAAGGATGTATGAAGGAAAGGAAAGAAGTGATGAACAGGAGAATATGATGGATGGTATTCTACACACATAAGCTTGGTATTATTTTGCAGTTTCATAGTCTGGATTCTGTTGAAAAGTCACTACAGGGCAGGACAATGATTTTGGGATCTAAATACAGAGCAGTGCAAGTCTTTAAGATGGATATCAAATCCAGTCTTAAGTACATTAAGAACGTGTATAGTCTCTTGCTGATGTGCTGATGGAATTAGTGCTGTGGGAATTGACATTATACATGATTTTACCAAGATTTTTTTTTCTAGGGAGTTTTGGTTTGAGCAAAATACATAGAACAAATACTGCAATGAACACAATGGACAACTATAACTGCCATATGCAGTCATACACCAGTCATTGAGCAGTCTGAGACACAGATACAAGACAATAGAACTGTCTTTAAAAAAAAAACCTTCCCTTGTCTAATTGCCCGTTTCCAATTCTGAGAGTCTCTCTGTTGGTCGCCCGGGAAACGAAGCCGAAGCTCGTAAAGCCTGTTTCATTTTGATAACGACCACTCTGCAGCGGCTCGTTCCCAAAATCAGCCGGGAAGTGAACAGTGTGATATCAACGCTGCAGCGTCTGCCAACACTCTTCTTCTGAGCGTCTCTGCAGCCTCCACGAAGTGAGCCGCCTGCTGGCTCAATCAGAGAGCAGATTGATTTTTTTTTTTTTTTTTTTTTGTTCTACGCTCAATTGGTGTCAAGCAAACACTGCAACACATTAGTCGTTTGCTAATTAGCAAATGAAACAGGGAACAAACTGAATATTAAAAGACGCAAACCACATAGTCAGATAGTCTCTTTTGTGTGTCACGGCCCCGCCCTCCCTCTCCTCATCTTTGACAGGAGGATGATTGGATTGCCCTTGATTTATTTAAATTTTTTTTTCTTCTTTTTTTTGTCTCTGTATAACATGTCAGATCTGTATTTCTGGGGCAAGACCAGGAGGAATTTGGTTTAAAGAGGACTCACTCCATATTCAAAAACTCATTTTATCATCAATTCCTTCACTCTGAGCTTCACAGCCTGCGGCCACAGACGGATAGAGGGTTTCAGAGTCGTGGCCGCTGCAGTCTCTCTTTTTTTTTTTGAGGAGGAGACGCACCATTTATTCGGAGGATCAGTTGTCAGTCCTGACTGTCAGGAAGTTTTAAATGAGCCCTTCGACCTGGGCGGCGTTTTGGAGACGGATTACACTCCATACTTTAACTGCAGAGCCATCAGTGGGTCCTCCTATCACAGACGCAGTGGAGGGTAAAAGCCAGCATTTTTTATTTCTTTTTTTTTATGCTGATTGAAAGAATTGATTCAGTTTACATTCATTAGCATACATTACTGGTGGCCCACCAGTCCCAGAGTTGGTGAAGAGACAGCCACTTAAGGAAACAAAAAAGTTAGCTAAGTTCAAATTGTTTATACAACTTTTCAGATACAGTCATTTGGAAAAAGTGGTGAGACGCTGTGGAATTCATGGTGCCCTTGGATCTATTTTACTTTTCAGAGCTCAGATCAGAGCTTGGTGGGTGTCCAGGTTGTTTGCTAAATATACTCTAAATTAAAATGTGTCCAACTGTTTATTGACTTTAATTATACAACCTTATAACCAGCTTTGTCTAACCATGTCTATGAGGCAAAGCCACACTCCAGCAGAGCTTTGATGGCCCTGATGAAAAGCTGTGTTGTCTGAAGTGAACAGGAAACCTGTCTGAAAACATTCAATGTGTGGAACTGTGCAAAAAACAACAACTCGGTGGTGCCACTGTGGCTCTCGTTGGAGTTTTGTGGAGATCAGCAATGAGTGAATGTTTTCTCATGTATAGCGAACTGGCTAATGTACAGCTCTGTCACATTGTTTGCCTTGTGTGTTGCTATAGCAACGTACATCACAATACTTTGTTTTTGCCAGGTCTGAACAGAACATGTACAGTGTTTTTTTTTTTTTTTAGATATTTATTTTGGCATTTTGCTACTGCAAGGCTGTATGCAGACACGACATGTAGAATTAAAAGTTTTTCAAGGCTTTTATAACAAAGATAGACTTCAATTAATGGGACACACACACACACACACACACACACACACACACACACACACACACACACACTGGACTCCCACTGCCACAAATATAGATGCAGAATTGTATCTACAATGTCAAATCGTGAATCAACTATCTTTATACATCAGCAGCTTTTCTTTTACAATAAGTGGCCAGGGTGTGCGTTTGTGGTCGGCATCCATCACCACCCAATAACATATCTCATCTCTTCTTTCATCATGACCTTGTATCCTTTCCTTTCCCCCTTTGCGCGACTCGGTGGTCGGCTGCCTGCTCGCGCTCGACGCCTGAGTAACTAGATCCTCCCGCTAAACAACGCAAGCCCGCCCCGCTCCTCACATCCATTAGCAGGTCCCGTGGGAGGGATTAGGACCTTTTGCTCCGGACAGGTAATGAGACTTGTAGAGAAGTATAAGGGGGGCGGAGCTTACGTCCGGGCTCACCTGTCGGCAGGTGGACGGCAGAGCGTTTGGACATCCTAAACCAACGTTATCTAATCTGTAGTCTCCTAATGAGTCACTGAGACGTCTGTCCCCTCGGCGCAGGGCAGAGGAGGGGCTGTGCAAAGGCTTTGTGTCCCTGGGACTAATTACATCGTGGTCGTTTAGTTGCAGGATAAGGTCCCCGGCTTCAGGTGGGAAAAGCGATCCGGCAAAGGGGAAAGTGTCTTGGGGGGAGCGAGGGGGGCATGGCTCAGGTTGCCTAAGAATCCCCCCTGAAAAAACAGAGCGTCCTTGTTCTGGTCTTCAGGTGAAAAGAGGGTGCGTTTGATCGGCACATTCCTCCCCTCTAAAGGCCGTCTTCTCAGGAGGATTAAAGGAGAAACGCCAAACGTCTTCCAGGTTTAAAGCGGCGGCGGCATATCGCTTTCTGCGGTAGGGTTGGTTGGATGGCGAGGCCGCAGACAATCGCTTCTCTCAGGACTTATTTTCCTCCTCTTTCGTTCCAAGTGAACAGAAAGGCCCTTTGATAGAGAGAACTGGCAAAACTCAGTTGTTAAAAATAACATTTTAGTTTTCTGTCAAGACACCAACACATTCACTGTGTGGAACTGCCACAGAATGAATGTGCAAGGACGTCTAAGTTATTTATCTTTCAAATTCTCTGCTAAATTTAAGATTTTGTTTGAGTTATTTTGTATCTCATGGCAATCAAGTGATTGCTCGCCACCAGCCCTTCACTACATTGTCATACATTGAGAAGGTAGAATTACAACTTTGGAGGGTGCTGTGTCTGTTACCATTAGCTTATACATAGGTCAGTTGACATTGTGCCCCTGACAGCATAGCTGTAAATTAAGCATATGCACTGGCCTGTCCGCTAAAGAAGCATTTATCATACATCTCTTTTTCTTATAAAACAATAACATATGAAAAACACTTGTTTTGACATGTTTTGACTTAAATTATAACTTCTCAAAAATTAAACCAATGGTGCTTTATGTTGGTCTGAAATCACAAACCCCACATTATTCATTGTTGGAACAATTAGAAAAAACTAGTGATTCAACTTAAATGTGCTCATGTTATTAGGTTTCCAGAATTCTAAAAGTAAATTGCTTTGATTCATGTATTTTATATAAATGCTTTCCAACTGTTTTAAAGCTTCTTCTTAGTTTAGTTTAGTTCACTACTTAGACATGTACTGTATACGTAACTAAAGTGCACTCACACACACACACACACACACACAGACACAGACATACACACAGACATACACACTATTGCACATATTAGGCTTCTTCCTGCCTGTTCTCCCGGGTGACCGTGGGCAGGACTGGTCTCTTCCGGGAGAGAAAATGAATAATAAATTGGTCTAAAGTAGAGGGGAATTATACAACATTATGCCATTGTGTGTCCACTCTAATGGCATGTGGCCCATTTTAATGGTTGGACCAGCCCACAAAGGGCCTCCCCCCCAAACCCCCAGAGCGGCCGTAAACCTGCCGGCAGCCCCGGGCAAACCACATGCCAGATTTATGATTCGCATTTGTTTCTGCCCGCCACAGCAGAAAGTGGCGAGGGCTGTAGCTGCTATACGGTTAGTATCACCAACAAGCTTTCCACCACGAGGGGGGAGCAAGGAGGACTGCTGGCTTCTGTGCTGCTTCCATTCATGCAAACAGAGAGGGTCTCCATTCCACACATAACCCTATCCCTGATTTCCTTCTTACATTTTGACTAGCATTTAGTTAGTATATTATGTTACTATTGTCTGAGTTATTGCGTCCATCAAATGGGAATAAGGAGCTAAGTTTCAGAGCATAGCCGTCACACAAATCAAATCTGTACATGCTATTTGAGTCTTTGTGTGCAGTATGAAAAAAGAGAAGCTTGGAATAGGGTGTTCTGGTTAGTCCAGGGCCCTGGGTTAAATGGTAGGGAAGCCCCAGATGTTGAGTGAAACAACAGCGGTAGTAGTCCAAGTGTTCTCAGTGGTGGTCCATCCACTCAGGCCCTCTCCACTTTGTGCAAAGTGGCAGTTCTGCTCAGTCATGAATGAGTTCATTACAATGAGGATGAAGGGTGGAAAGGGAGAAAGGGAGGGGGGCTGTCGGTGAGCGATTACATGCAACCCACCTTCCTCTCCTGTTCTCCTTGATTATGATGCATCTGCCGTGTGTGCTCGCGCCCCGGCTGCTTTGTGCATTCATCAACATCAGTTTAATGAAGTGATCAGAGGCTGAGATCAGACGCAGCCCAGAAATATTACTCCATTAGCCTTTGCAAGTCTTTCTACAAAACAGGAAAGACTGACCTGAGGCATTAGGCTTGTTTTCCCCCCTCTCATACTCTTTAAAACACACTGAAGATGAATATGAAGTATAACTGATTACCTGCCCGGCCTTTCCAAACAGGAACCTTTTCATGAATAAGACGACAATCTGTCATCCCTGCATTTCAAACAGGTGTAGGAGCAGAGAACGCCCCACCAACACAGAGCGGCCCGGCCTCTCTCTCTCTCTCGCGGCGATGATGTTAATAAACTGTCAGCGTGTGGCACTTTGTAATTGGGTTTGTGCCTTGTTTAACAAAGAGCGATTGGATAGTTAGAAGGGAGAGCAGCAATCTATCCCCCTCTCCCGTGAAATGAGCCGAGTGTGTCATCCCTGAATGTGTTATCCCAGAGGAGCGGGATGTGTCTGTTATCCCTGGTATATAAACCGAGGCACCGAGAAACAACTCACCCCTCCCCCCCTCCATCCACCCCCCCTTACTCCTGACATCATAAAGTCTCTGTAATGCTGTCATAAACATGACACGTCTGAATGCAGTAACCATTTGCATCGCTTCGTTCGGAACAAATGAGCCCGCGGAGCTTATTTATGATGTCTTGTGATTTAGTGGCAGCAGTAAACCTGCACACAACGCCAAACAGGAACTACAGGTAGGTTAGATTACGTTATGCCAGGCCCAACGCTGCCAGTCTAATGAAGGGGACGCTGCTGGGGCCCCATAGAACATCTTGCCCCGAGACCTTCTACACCTTGAAAGCAGCCCTGCTTGGCTTTAAAGGCGTTTGAAGGAGTTGAACAATTTGTTTGCTTAAGCGTGTTGCTTCGGTCTCGCGTTCAAGACAAGGCGACATAAACCATTCCATTAACTGTCCATGCATTTTTAAAGAAGACATGGGCAAAGGTCGCTCATTGCTAATTAGCTTATCACAAATACAGGTAGTATCAGCATGTTGTATCAGCCTACCTTCACCTATCAGACAATGCACTTTACAACCTCACTGAACAGTGGTTTATGCATGCACACTGCACCATTTCCTTCCATTATGTATTTGATCCTAAAATGAAATGAAATGCAAAAGATACAGAGCGCAACATAACGTGGTTATAAACTAGTCCCAACAAGCATACATAATTTAAGCTAAGCTATCTAGCAACGAGTGATCTTTGCCCATTTCTTCTTCAGAAATGCACGCACAGTTAAAGGGATGGTTTCTGTAACCTTATATTGAACCCAAAAGTGAGGCAACAAGCTAAGCATATACTATATACATATATATGTTTTGAACTATTCCATTAAGTACCATATCATCCAATAACCTCACTCGAGCGTGCACCAGTCAGTTTAGTTTCCATGTGACTCTGGCAGTCAAAATACATCCCTATGGCCACCTCCTGCTGTGATAAAGCCATCCCCCACAGCCTCTTGCCTCATCCCCCATCCACCATTGCCGCAAGTGGAGACACAACCCAGTGTTTGTGGATGGGCCATGGTTGGCAGCAGGGGAGAGCAGAGAGAAGTGTATCCCCCGAACAGGTGACACCTCAGCTCTAAATTACTGACGCCTCCTTATCTCTGCTGGCATGGAAAATCCATTGACGGTTCTCCCTCACCTGAATCTGCAGATTTTCACCGTTTAAAATGCTGACAAAGGTCCTTCAAAAGTACACTCCATGGACATCGTAAAGGGGAGAAAAATAATACATTGTGATTGCCCTTCTGCTTTTTTCGCATGGAAGTTGGATGAGAGTTAACTTAGCGAGCATCATGGCCGGTGTAATAGGGCGGTGTCAGCTGGCAGGACTGGTGCCGGTGGGAGGAAGATGATGAGGATGAGGAGGGCTTTGACAGCTGTCAGTGATAGTTTCCTGTACAGAACGTACGTGACAGCCGGCAGAGCTGACCTGTCTGCGGCGCTGACAGACACTTTACCTTTTCAGATGAAAAGAACGAAGCGCAGATATTCTGCTGCCAGGTTTCGACCAGATGCTTAACTCACAGCAGACACGGCCTTGACTAACACCTCGCTGCTGACACTGTGCTGTCTAAAGATGGTGCGTGTGTTTCCATCTCCTTAAGGGAAATCTCATTCCTGACAGAAAATAATGAATCGATAAATGTATAGGTGAGGAGTGACGGCACCTCATAAATTTGACCTGATAACAGATGATAACCTCGTATAACAAAACAAAATGTTCTAATCGATTCTGATGAAGGTCGACATGCAGTAAAAGGAATGATGACTAATCACCGGCATGTCTATTGTCTGACTTCCTGCCTGCTCCATCTCGTCCTTGTTCAGAATGTAGAGCCCAAAAGTGTATCAGAACTAACTGTTTCTTGTTCTTGTAGTCTGCAGCTAGTGGGTCTCATCTCTCCCAGGGCTGTGCTTCCCGCCTGGCAGCAATAACAGCAGAAAACAAACTTGTTAAAAGTATCTGCCATCACTCAGCAGCTCTGATAGACAAAATCCATCTACAGTAAATACCAAGGGCACTGACAAATGAAAAAATGGAAGAAAAAGAAAAACAGAATGAATGACAGCCCAAGTCCAACTTTCTTTTTTAGGCTGCCTAAACAAAACATACAGGAAAATCTGGTGTTTCCAGAACAGAGGTCTGACTATCTGTGTAGGACTAGATAGAAACATATTAATGATACATTTGACTCCTCAGTACTGGTTTTCATTTGTATAGTCATTTTATTTTATCCTGATTGTTCAAGTTACATACAATCAACTTGCAGTGTTTGTTTTATTATTATTGAATATAGTAACCTATTGCTAGGAACTTGATTTCTAAGTTCAAACAAAATAAGTGTGCTTCAGTAGAATCAAGGTTGAGTCGACTCACTGTGTACTGGCAGTGGCATCACAATTACAACTTCCAGAGGATGCTTTGAATTTTCACCATATACATTCGGAGGAAATGTATCCATCTTCTATATAATAAGCAGACAATGATTTGATTTGAAATGTAAAAAATAAAATAAAAACTGTTGACCCTGCAACCCAGCCCCTCCCATAATGCTTTGCTACGGGCCATCATTTGGCGTTGGCTCCTCGGGGCCCGGCGGGTCCTACAGCAGCAACAGCAGCAGCAGGACAGACATGGGGCTCATCCAGCTCCATCGCTGCACTAATCCGCCATTCTTCCTCTGAATGGGGGCATTACCATAAACGCTTGGCAGCGGGAGGGAGCATTGTTTTCCAGAAAATCTGAGCCTAACAAATGTGCATTGTTAAAATTCACCTGTTGCCCGGGTGATGAGAATGGACCATTCCCCGCGGTCAGGTCCATTATGTAATGCACTGGACTTTAGGCTCCTAAAAGCTCAGCCCCAGAGGCTTTGTCCAGTCAGGCAATACGTCTCTAAATCGTTGAGATGAACGGTGCCAGAAAGCTGCTCATTCGGCTATGTAGTTTAATTGAACTGTTGCCTTTTGGCGGCTCACTAATGAGCGATTTTTGCTATTGTTTCAATTGATTCACTTAGAAGGCTTCCGCTGGTTTGGATTCTGCTGCTGAGTGTCAACTTCAATTCTGAACGTGACTTGATCTGTATTTCCAAAGTTTGTTGTTCTGGTTCAAAAATCAAGAAAAACTACAAAAAGTGGACTCTCTGGACCAGATAATTATACAGTATTTAATAATTGAATTTGCCTAATCCCATGTTTTGTTAATTCTGATTGTGTGGTATAAACTATATGCCCTATGCTATCAGTCTTGTCTCTTGTCTGTAACTCACTGTTACAGCTTCCATTATTTACCAGGATATTAAACATTTATGTATATAGATTGTTTAGAAGGAGGTTTTCCTGGTTAAACACGTACCGGTACACACAATAATAATAATCTGTCCAACAAACTTCTGTTCACATCTAATCCGTTTGATGTATTGTCACTGTACTCCACTTTTTTTTCTTCCAACCATGAATAATTGTGTGCCTCAACCGAACTATAATTCAACGATAGTGTTGGCAAGTCAACAAAATTGTGCCATGAATCAAGCCGAACATATCTCAAATTTAAGGATATAAAACAGCTGGATAATCAGTCATGATGCACCAAGACCCCATGCTAATGTAGCAAATGCATGCTTTATGAGGTAGAACATTTTTATTTGGTTTGCTTGGGCATGAGGGAAACACACATATTTCATATTGCTTAAAATGTGTGTCCTGAATATCATCCTGTTTTTCAGTAGTTTGTTGTTCAGGTTAGTCGACATTATAAAATCGATTTGATAAATTGTACAATTAACTATACACAGCTCTTTATCCCCATGAATACAAACGTCTGACACTTCTGAGTATTGAGTCTCCTCTGTATCTTCAAATCCGCACACACATCTCCACTTCAAAACCCTATGAATATGAGATGGGAGAGTGAAAGCAGGCGAACGGTACTGGTGCCTCCAAAGTGCTGGGGGCAATGCATACGTGTTTTGTTTAAGCCGTGCATCAAATAATCTGTTTCTCTCCTTTTATATTTCCACATTGGAAGGAGAATAAATGAAACAGGAATTTGTGGAGCACTGGTTCTCTCTGCCGTATGTTTCTGCATCTGCCCACACAACAACATTTTTTTTTAAATAACAACTTAGGGGCAGAGTGGTGCAGTTATGAGAATTATAGCAGCACTCGATGTAGACGTGTCATTATTCAAAAGTGGTGGGACGGACTCCAAGTAGGTTTGTCTACTATACACAGAGGGGAAATTGCATATTGATTGCAATGTGTGTGGGTTTGTGAGTGTATGTTTTCTAGCATGCACATTAGTGTGTGTGTGTGTGTGTGTGTGTGTGTGTGTGTGTGTGTGTGTGTGCGCGTGTGTGTGTGTGTGTCCAGTGTGAGAGCATGTTGCCAGTTTTGATGACAAGACAAAAAGAGAGTGAGTCAGCAGTAAGCATGGTAAGTTAATGGTAAGAGTCAGAGAGAGTTATCACCAATATACCATCTCTGTTCAAGTCAATACGTAACTGTTCATATAATATTAAAAAAAAAATATATTCAATACCTTCACTCTTTACAGTGCAGTGCAGTCAGTCATATTAAGAGGACATCTGTTTATGATAAAGAAATAGGTTATAGCCCATTGTCTGCCATATGACGACAGCAAAGATGCATCGTTTGTGTGTAATAACGTGTTAGTAATGAGTGATTGATCCCAGATGTTTGAAGCTGTCGGTTTTATCTCAACATTTCCACTTTTTTTCATGGTATTGTATTTCAAGTTTATTCTTGACATTTTGACTTTGTTCTCGAGGTGCATAATTAAAAAAAAAATAAACTTGCTCCTCTCATGTGGTCTCTCCTGTGAAGATATTAATGGTTCCTCTATTGATGATTAATGATTTCAGCTATTTAACAGACAACGTTTTTTTGGTTATCAATCAGACAGTAAGAGAATGATGGAGAGAGTAGTCGAGGCCATTTATCTGCACATTCAACTGAACAGGTGCGGATGGTGGCTTGGTGACTTCACTGTGGTTCTGGTAGGTGAGTTACTGTGGCTGGCTGGCAGTTCACCGTCTGCACAGTTTGTCGATCATAGGCTGTATGATCCATACCTCAGATTATTTTTGAAAGCCTCTATGCTACTTTGTTGACATAGATTGGCACCATTTGCTTGCTATCTGTCAGTTTGTTGTTCAGAAGTTAACATTGTATTGGACAGACATGCATTTGTACCATCGACTCAGCTGTCTGACGATTAAAGGCAGACCAAGATGCATCTCTTTTGTAGAGCAGTTTATTTTGCAGCACTGTCAATTTGCCATTAGTTAACGGCACACATTTGCACGTCAAAGTTTAACTACATATGTGTGAAATATACCTCTGTATGTCAATCTATTGATTGCAGCGATCCCATTGATTGCTCTCTGAAATGTTGCTGTTGTAAAGCACTACCGTGACTGTACAGTTAGGGAAAGAGACAAAGGGAGATAGACATGGAGAGAGAGGGAGAGAGAGAAATATACAGAGAAATACAAAGTGAAAGACAATTGAGCAGAGGGAGATGCAGAGGGAGACAGGGAGGATGGATGATGGAGAGATGGAGTGGTTTGAGGGGGTGGAGGAGTGAAGGAGTCTGTTTTCACTCTAATCTGTTTACTTTGCAATTTGTGTTTTCAGAGCGAGTCCATTCATTCTGCTTAACCTGACACTTCACTCACCGACAGGAAGTGTGTGTGTGTGTGTGTGTGTGTGTGTGTGTGTGTCTGTATGTGTGTGTGTGTGTGTGTGTGTGTGTGTGTGTGTGTGTGTGTGTGTGTGTTTGTGCGAGACAGAGCGGGCAAGGGAGAGGGATGGAGAGAGACGAATCTCATTAAAGCCTCCCTTTTATTGTGATGTGAGTGCCTGCATGTGTGTGTGCGTGTGTGTGTGTGCGTGTGTGAGTGTAAGCTCATTTACATCCTGTCTTATTGTAATTGTGTGTGTGTGTTTGTTTATGTATTCATTGTGAGTGTATATGTGTGTGTGTGTGTGTGCACACGCGCGTGCATGTGTATGTACGCAAACACATGCACACGTTTGCTTAAGTGTATGTATGTGTCATGTGAGCGTCCATTAGCAGTGCAGCTTCTGACTGTAATTATTAAGCAGTGAAGCCATTAGCTGAAGCAATAAACAACAGGCCAATATTTGCATTACACTTTGTGTCTGTATGTCCAAATCATTCACTCAATCAGGATAATTCTAATACAGTACATATATTTTTCTTTTTACTATTTCTATGAGTTGGTTCTCTGTATTTACGAGTCATCTTGAGATACTTTAATTCCAATGTGGGGGTAAAATATTTATTACTGCACATTTTGAGAATAGCATTTCAGCAGTGATCAGATAATACGTGATTCGGCCACCATCCATATAGCACAAAGCTGTACTCCCGTTGGCACACCCCATGGAAGAGGGTGTTTGGGTGAGCACTGGCATTTTCCAGATTGTCCGATATGTATTCTTCATTTCTCTAACAAACAAGTGCAGACATGGAGGTGAACAGTATGACGTGATAACATTGCAGCCTTTTTAACTGGAGGCCATACAATGTATAGAGCAATACATTTTCTTGAGGTAAGCAATCAAGATATGTTTCAATGTGGGAATGTGTGAACAGGCTGGTATTGGCCTGAACTCCCCTTGAACCTTGGAGGTTATATATATTTAATGTTGTATTCCGCACGGTCCTGCCCCGTTTCTCCCAGTTTCACAGGTATACAGCAGCCAGCAGGACACTCGCTCAGGGCAATAGACGTGTTCGAGGAGCTGTAATCCGAACACTCCACTGCTGCAGGAATCAAAAGGGACCTAAGGGGAAGACAAGACAAGGTGAAGGACAATGCAGAAACACATCTACCTCAACACAAGAAAAGGGGGAAAAAAAACCACTGTTCTTTGAAAGCTGTTGGCGCTGTCAAAACAGAGGCCAGTCAAACAGCTGCTTCGTCAACAGGCATTGTAGAGCGGAGTGTCTGTCTGTCAAAACTTCAAGCTCCGGCATGACACCCGCTCAGGCTCGGTGTTACCTGTATGCAGCTCAGAGGCTCTGCAAGTCTCTGTTTTCCTCACTTCACTGTCTCCGATCCTCCTCACACTTATCCTTCACGATCAGATGGCTGTTTGTTCTATGGAGTGTGTCGGCAAGAGAAAGAGAAAACCTTGAGTTTTTTTTTTTTTTTTTTTGGATCTGGTAAAGGAGGAAAGCGGGTTGTAGTTTCATGGCAGTGCATGATGGGCCTTGGTGAAAAAGTACACAAGCACAGTGGAGCTCTCTGCTGTTGGCGTGGTGTGCTGTCTGAACAGATGAAGTTAAGATTATCTGAAATATCCTCTTCATCTGTGTGGTAACTTCTGCCCAATACAGGCGGGCGGCCGGGTTGTAAAAGGAAGAATACTTGAGGCGTAGTGACCATTAATAACTTTATAGGTATGGCACATATCACGGCATACATCTACTGGTCATAGCAGCAAGTCAAACTCGAACTACGGAAGCCCCGAGGAGCTTATATTCATACAAACAGGAATGCACCTATCTTGCTATGCAAGTTAACGCTACAACAATCTGTGACAGTTCGAAAGTTGGATGTCTATTTTTATATATTTAGTAAGTGTTTTAATCAAGGGTTTTTTTTTAAGTCAAATGATCAAAGATGGTTTTCTAAGTTTAAAACGACTCATCAACATTTTTAAATTAACAATGTCAAAATGACCTTTGTATGTGAAAGATGTTCCTCACAGTGACACATCTGCACAATATGATCACCCAAATTGCAGTTGCTGTCTACTCAACAGATGGCAAAAACAAAGAAACTTGAGACTTTAAATACTAAGATGCAAAATATATGAGTCAAGAAATACATTTACAAGGCTTCAATAGAGACACTATTAATGGCACATTTGCTCAGTTGACCAACTGCTTATAATATTGACAGTAGCCTGATCTTCCCTAGCAAATGTCCAAATGGTTATTGTTTTAGCTGTGTTTCCTTTGACTTGATAAGGCCCTGATTTGTGAGGAGTATGAACTGCTCCACAAAATAAGCTTCTTTGCAGGTTTGATGAGACGGAGATGAAGGGTACAAACACATATTTTAAATAGTTTCTGTTCATTTATTGTCAAGGTAATGAACAGGCTTGGCTGCAAAATAAATGGCTTCCCGTGTGCATGCAATGTTTCGCTTGTCAGCCACAGTAACCAACTAAAAGTAGCAGTTGGCAGGTAGCCACTGTGTCATTAAACTTTCAGCACTGCCTGTGTGTGAGTACTTTCAAATGAATAATCTTTGTGTGTAACTGGGCACCAACAATTTTAATTCACGACAGCGGTTACCCACTGTGCTGCACGGAGCGCTACAAAGTTCTCAGCGTGACATAACAAAAATGTTCAACTTCTGAAATACACCGCTGTCGGGTATCTGTGCTCAAAATAAACAACATTTTCCGAGGTTGTCGTCTAGAGAAAGTTGATTTAGTACGAGAAACACGACCGAGGTAAAACAAAAAGTAAAGATGCTCAAAGTCCTCAAACTGAAATCAGTCCGAGGAGGAAAAAAGGCTCCTTCAGGTAACAACTTTTGTGTTATGGTACCATATTTCATCTTTGTGAGTGGGGAGAAAAGTTGAGGCTGCTATGAGGCGGATTTACTGTGGAGTCTGTTGGGCTGCAGAGCAGATGAAAATCATGAAAACTCCTGTTGAAAGTGTTTCTTTCTCAGACAGGGTGCGAGGCCTCAGATCAGACACACAGACACTCCATTCTGAAAGTCCGTCAGAAAGAACTTGACTTTCATACCCGGACAGAAACATGTGGACAGTATGAGAGCTTCAGCAGGGGAAGCTTTCAAACATCTCTCAGGACGGAACTGCTGTCTATCTCACTGGCTGGTAGACTCACATATACTGTATATACATCCAGAGACAGGTAACGCAATGCGTTGTCACAGTGATAGGATGAAAAATGACTTTTTGATTTGCATTTTAAGTCCCTATAAAACAACTACTCATATTGCCCCAATGGAACTATTACACAAACACTGCTCACAAACGCACACACATTTCAAGATCCATAAAACCAAGAAATAAAAAGACAACATTAAGAGGAGTGAAACAAAACATAAACAGTAAATACATGTAACAATCTAATGAAAAAGGGATCATGCAACAATATGAAGCTTTCTAACACTGTATCGTTTTGTTGAGAGAAACTACGCAATAAGAGATGTGTAAACAATTTGCTTCCACAATTTAGGGTAAGATCTTCACTGTGATTTAGATGAAGATACAAGGGCTGCTCCATCAATTTAACATTCATGTCAAAGTCATTTACTGTAAAGTAAGGTATATGAAGAGCAGCAAAATACAGATGGGCAAAGGTCAGGAACATGGTCAGAGCTGCTTGCGTGGGTCATTGCGCCAACATGAAAATAAGGCCCTATTTAAAAAAAATAAGCTGTTTACCTTTCATATAAAAGTGATACAAGTTATTTAAATTCCAACATTATATTGGCAATGGACCTCAAAGAGACTTTACAGTTTACTTGAAGATAGGACATTAATTAGATAAATTATGGTTCAGGCACTGTATCAATTTTGATGGAAATGCATCAATTGTGTATTGATATATTTATTATCTTCAAAGCACAGCAGCACAATGTGTTGAAACAGGTTTTGAAGGTTTTATTGTGCATGTTCATGTGCTGGTTGGACCGTATGTACATGTGTATGCCGTTGGCCAATAACTATGCATAACTGTAAATAAATAAGCATTTGTGACTGTGTGTGTGTGTGTTCACTGAAATTCAAATGTTGAATCTTCCTGAACTCGCCGCGTAAAGCTGCCCCTGTGGATTCTGAAAGCAGCCTCCGATCTTTGTTTGGCCTTTCCCGAGCTGCCCGGCAACATTTCAGCCCGGCCAGATTGGATTGCTTTATTCAAACCATAAGATGTATGCTTTTACTTTTACTTCAAATCATGTGACCTTGCATCACTTCAACATATATCCAGGATCTGCTCTTCACTAGTGGCGGGTGGTGCACACTTGTGGGGAAAAAAGACCGCTGAGAGGCTGAAAGTATCTGTGGCCTTGAGCCAGAGACATCGGTGGCAATAACAGCGTGTGATTGGCTGACAGCCCCGTCCTCCAGCAGATGTGCTCATCCATGCTCATGAAAGGAGGACCCCCATACACACACACACACACCACCGCCACCACCACAACCCCTATTCCAATGCTGCACTGTGACAGGCTTAACGTTGATATGAGGGGATGTGTTATCTGCTGACTTCCAAATTCATAAATCTTTGAGATCAGATGAAATTGAAGCGGCTTGAAAAGCTCGGAGGGGAGATTGACACGTCTGAGTGGCTCTGTGGGCACGCTGCTGCAAACTGCATGCTAATGCGCCATCATGCATATGTTTGTATGTACTCTGTGTTTGTGTGTGTGTATGTGTGTCTGTGTGGGGGGGTGTCTTTATATTGTGTGTGCATTGTGTTTCATATCGCAGACGTATGCATGCATATGTATAAGGGTTACCTTTCTGTTTGTACACATCAGAGCTGGCCCGAGGCATAAGCGAACTAAGCGGCCAGGGGGGCCCCCTCCAAAAAATAAAAAATAAATAAAAATAAAAATGTTTTGAGCTTGTGTGTTTGATATTGACATTCACATCCATGCACAGTGTGTATTGACTTGATTTAAAAACAAATAAAAACATTTGTAAATGGGGCTGCCCTCAGTTGCCCATGCACTGTGTATAGTCAATAGCCTATTTCAGCCAAGTCTGTGAAAAAAAGATAGCTGGACACTGCACCTCTCACTGCATTTGAATGCATTCATTTTACTACAGAGAAATATGTCCCGTAAAAGAAAAAGAGCTCCAAGCCCATCCCAGAGGACCCTCCATAATATTATTTTTAAATTAACATTTTTGTGCAAAATCCATGTGCCTTTCTTCAATAGCTTCTAATTCATCCGACTGAGTGTCTCCAAATTATAACATTTCTCAGATTTAACCTCTTAATTTTTCTGTCAAAGTGAACCAGAGTCATGCATTTCACTTTAAAAACGTAAAAATAAATCTCCCGTGGGGGCATACCCCCGGACCCCCCTAGGAGGGTTGGGATATCGCCTGTCATATATTTCCACCTAGCTGGACATTGGATGCACTAGCGGAAAACATAACATGTGTGGATAAACATTTATCAAGGGGCAATAATTTGGCCAGCGCTACGAATGAAGAGGGGCCCCCTAATCATATTCCGCTTAGGGCCCCATGAAGGCATGGGCCGGCTCTGGTACACATACACACTACATTTACACACTAGACAATGCAATCCGAATTTTCACCAGTTTGTATGTTGCTGAGTTGAGTAATACGTTGCAATAACAACTTATTAATCTAGATTTTTTTTTTATCCCCTTTGTACTAACAAAATGCTTTCTCTTGCCCATGTTGAGTCAGTAAGAACAGACCAAAATAAGACAAGGACTAGTTTCTATTTTCAGAGGTGTTTAAGCAGTGTGGTTTTCTGTTATAAAGCTGTGTACTACATTCAGTTTTTCCTTTGCCAGTACACACAGTTTTGAAACTAAAACATAGCAGAATACAATACTGTTTTTATACCAAACTAAACTGATTTATTTTTGTCTTTTACAGAATAAGCCCAATGCGCCTCAGAGATGTTGAGCACGGTTTTGTTTATCTCATAGTAAACATGGATACACACACGCAAGTGACTCGGTTCACTGTCCTGCCAATGGTGTCACACTGTTCCACCGGTCAATAGGTGTAGGCAACATAGTGCAACATAGCAGCAATGACAGGGAAGAAGAAGACTTCAAGCAAGTCAGCAGGGCAGTAAGCAATGTCGGCTTTGTCAGACCTTAAGGATATGAGTAAGTCATTTTGGGGGGAAACACTGAATGTAAACACACCATTTGGTTGTGTACTATAGAACCCCATATAGGCCTCCTTTAAAATAGGTAGTTTTAGAATAATTTATGTTAGAGTGTGAGGGAAAGCAGTAGTATTGGTAGCAGTTTAAAGTACTGCACTGGTGTTATATGTATCACAGTGCCATTGCTAAATCTCCTCTTTCAGCCTCTGTTTGGAATGCTCCATTTTACAGCCTTTCCCTTGAAGCCCAGTAGTTTGTCAAATGGTCCAGACTGCCTTAATTAATGAAAATATGTGTCTGCGTTTGAATACTGGTATTGAGAGGGTTTTGTTTCAACACATTTTGCTATTCACAGAACTAATACCTACTGAAAAACAGGATTTTCTATTATTATAATTGTGTGAGCATGATTGTGCCAGTTGGCATCCTGGATGCTATCATAATGTATTGAACCAAATACCCTTTCTGTGGACCTCATTAAGGTCATCAAACACCTGTCATAGCTACTAATCTCATCGGCTCATTTATGGTAAGCCATCCCAGTGTTGACGGAGAAAGATTAATATTGTCTTTCCAGAGGAACAATTTCATGTAAAGCAAAGAAAAAAAACTTCAAACCTAGTTAGAGTCAGGGATGTTTGGCAGTGAATGTGCATTGTGTTATTTTGGGTGCGTGGTGGCAGCAGCATGTTGGGTGAAGATTGAGTCTGAGATGGAGTGTGAGATGAGTGCTTTGCCTTAAGATAAAAAACTATCTCTCTCTCTCTCTCTCTCTCTCTCTCTCTCTCTCTCTCTCTCCCTCTCTCTCTAATTCATTTTCCTTCCTCTGATTTATCTTGTTTTTCCTCGGTCTTGTCTGCTCATGCCCAGATAAAAATCCCCCAAATTGCATCACCCACCCCTCTCTGTTCCATGCTACAGTGTGTAGTGCAACAAAAAAATAATAATGCATCTGGTATCTCTTAGATTTGAGCTATAACACCATTCATACGGCCGACAACTCTTTTGATCTAATTATGTTGTGTCTGTGCCCAGGCGTCCACAGATGATAAGAGTATCACAGAGGGCTTCAGCAGCCACACGCTCTGCAGAGTACGTAGAGTTACTCCAAACATGTCACAACTTTGCGAAATGTTCTTCAAAGTTTAAAATTGTTAACAACCACTGTACAGTGTAGTGAACCAGTATGTTACTTGTGTGTTGCTGTCCAATACTGTCACAGGTTGGTGTGGTTGCTGAACAACGTACATCACTTCTTCCTTTTCATTTCTGACACTCTGTTGTGTTTAAACACCAACCAGGTGCTCACGTTGGTCAATGCAAAGCAGAAACACTATAGGAAAAATGCAAAGACATACAATGAAGACAAAACATACATATAAATAAAATACAATCTCTGCTAACCATGTCTTAAGTTATCAGTTTTGTCCCTCACTTCTGTTCACCGAGACACTATTATTTCCAGCTGCTTCCTTGCTACAACACATGGAAACACTACTAACGATATGTACTGTATTCACTACTGTTTAACTGTTCGTTGTATCTTCTAAATCAATCGCTCTTACATTTGAGAACCTGTAGGATGATCACGCAAATGGTTCTGGTGAAGGGGGCGCCCTTAGCTTAGTTGGTAGGGCGTCCCCCCCAAGGGCCTCGACCAGCAGCGGACCCGGGTTCGATTCCAGCCCGTGGTCGTTCTCTGCGTGTCACTCCCCTCTCTGCCCCATTTCAACTCTGTCTCTACACTATCAATAAAGCATAAAAATGCCAAAAAATATCTTAAAATAAAAAAATGGTTCTGGTGATGCTCAGAACCATTGGTTATGAGTCCACAGAGCATCACCACATGAACCATGGGTGTGACCTGCATCCACGTTCTCAAATGTATGAGCCAATTTTGCTTCAGACCAAGAAACTACTTTTGATTTTACAGTATCTACTTTGTGGTGTATGTTTTCCTTGGCGTGTTGATCGAGGAACTTCTGAGTGAGAGCTATATGCGCTGTTATATTGACAAAAAATAATACGCTTTTGCAAAAAGTTAATGTGGTTTTGCTTCACCATTTCCCTTCTGAAATCAAGGACGACATGCTTGACCATACAAGGGCAGTTAATTATTTTACTTTCTTCTCAATTCGATTTTGCGCACACTACCAAATCAAGCCACCAAAATGTGGCAGTGGCAAAAACGAGAGGCTAGTTTTGTGTATCTTGCTGTGACATTGGGTTCTTAAGTTTACTGTCACTTGTTTCAAATCATGAAAAATACTGCAGGCCTCCATGTACAAGCACCTCATCGGTCAGCTGGCCATCACCTGCACTCTCTGAGTTGAGTTGGAGTCAGCCATTCTGGAGAATGATTGTTGTCAAATCCACATTTGATCAAAACAGTGAATATCTCCTCACGATCCACTTGTTATTATACCGCCTAGGCACTTTAAAGGGGCATGTTGCTAGCTACGGTGGGCCCCCTTAGTTATCATTTGTTTGCATGCCAGTTAACTAGGCTGTGTATTAAAAACAAAAAAAAAATTTCAGCATACGCACAATACACAGAGGTAGCGGATGGTGAAGAGATATTAACTGATTTTGACAAAAAGTAATTTTTAAGTGTTCTCCAGCATCGCTGACTCCACCTTTAACTCAAACTTTCTACAGAAAAAGGAGATGACACAAATCATGTGATCTGTCGTACGTTTCATGCTGTTGGTTGTGTAAATCATGGCCCTTTTTTAAAATGCTCCTTAGCAGATCCCCTGCTCCTCAGTGGTGTAATCATCCTTCAGGCGCGGCTCAGCTCATATTGATCAAACCTTTCATTAAACCAAACAACTTGTGTTTTACATGAGAGGGAAGGTAATTGTACTTTTCTTTCTCGAGCAATCTTCTTTAAAATCTCCGTTGTGAAGAGCTATCATCACACGGGCGACGCGTGGGCTGATTGACACATCCAAAGTGAATGAACAATGTATTGAGAGGTCCGTGGTATATCTTTTTCACATCATTTCTGAAGAGAACATCAGTAATTTCCATCATGAATACTGCAGCGTCCCCTGACAGGCTCTCATCGCGCACCGACATCCATCGGGGGAAATGATGGTATTAGAAGGGAGGCAGACTCTCGGGGTGAGGCTCTGTGATGAGAGGGGGAAGGAAGGGAGGGAGCTAATTACCCTTTTATTACCAGGGACCAAACCCCATCCCATGAGGCCCTGCCTGGCCCTGTTTGAGACAAGGAGGATCCAGCATGCCACATTACCTCACTCTTTCCTCTGTAAAGCCTGTCTCATTAAGAGCTGTGTATTAAACTCCTAGTCTCTGTATTTCACTCTGCTTTGAGATTCATTACATGAGATGCTTATGATACACACCATTGTGTTTTACATGAAAAGGTTGGGTGGTCCTCCCTTAAGGAGAGACGTGATGCACATTGGCATATTTTTATATATAAAGCTCTGACTAGAAAGCTACCACTCTATTTGACAGAAATTCTGCTTATCTCAGATGGGCTTTATCAAACCCGCTCAACTGACATGCTCATGTTATATGTTCCCTATGCCCGGTCTGAGCTTGGTAAAACCGCTTTTAGCAATAGTGCCCCTGACTCCTGGAACAGCCTACAACATACAATTAAAATAAATACACTCATAACTGTTAACCAATTTAAAATTATTATTTTGAATCAGCCCCTCTACACTTGTAACTGTTTTAATTAGGCTATTGTCTCTTTCATTCAATTGATCTGAATGTTTTAAATTGTTGTTGTCTGTGTGTGTGTGTGTGTGTGTGTGTGTGTGTGTGTGTGTGTGTGTGTGTGTGTGTGTGTGTGTGTGTGTGTGTAAACTTGTTATGTATTCTCATTGTATATTGTGTATCTGTACAAACTCGACGTCATTGTAAAAGAGGGTCACCCCTCAATTGATCTTTCGAGGTTAAATAAAGGAAAATGAAAATGAATGAATGTATACTGTTCATATAAAGGTCTGTGAGTTTTTTTTTTTTTTTTTTTTTTAGTGCACACATTTCATGTAGGAGCCTCCCATTCACCTACAAGATCACTCCTCTAAACATAAATGTTTTAGTTTGTTTTGTTTTGGTATAATACATACGGGCAGGTATGGAGACTGCATGCTTGATTGATTGTTTATTGTCATGTCATGCTCATGGTGTACAAGGCCCACATAGGCAACACAGTCATTACAATACAATTTGTGTAAGCAAATGTTAATTGAGAAAAATACAAGTGCACAGCAAAATGCATTTGAGCTGCGTCCGGGCCGTAGCCAAAACATAAATATATAGTAAAATTTAAATAAATTAAAAAAAACTCACATCTAGGCATCGAGGTAAAGGGGCCACACCTTTTTTTATATATATATTCTACATAACATCACATTATAAAATGGGAGAGAAAAATGTAATATAGGAATGTCATGATTTTACAAGAGATCTTAACGTGTTTGTACAAAAAAAATCTGTGAATCTTGTGAAATTAATTGGATTGGATTTTTAGGTCAAAAGTGAGAAACATCCTTATCTTGATCTTAATCTTACCAAAATAGCTCACTGTGCTGTCCTCTAGCCCTTCAATTAAGCAGCTGTGATGGCAAATTAGTAATGTGATGAGACTATAAAATTATAATTTAGAAGGAAATGAACAGAGACCAATGAATCAGCGATACAAGCAAAACTCTGAAAAGGCACTTAAGACAATATTGGACTTCGATAGAGTGTTAGGGAAACCGTAGTGTGGGTCAGGCTCCAAAATACTGTATTATACGTTTCACATAATGTCACTCAAAAGCGTAATGTTGTATGGAGTTGAGTCATCACGTGACTTTCTGCCCAGCCTCTGCTACAAAAGCATATATAACTCATTGTATTCTCTCATTCAACATTTTGTTAAAAAATTATTTCTGACTAATGTGTATGTGTTTCTGAAGTATACTTTCCATTTTCTCAGGCAAATCAGCTACACTGCAGCAGCTACTATGAAAACAATGACTTTGTGTCTCCTGTTTTTGTCCACCTCTATCAAACTCCACCTCCCTAGATTTGTATCAAAATGTTTATTCTATAAATGCAGTCTTTTTTCCCTCCTACTTTACAGAGCATCCTCCAGAGGCGCAAAGACATGATATTACTTTTTTCCACAGGCCAAATAGCACTCCCTGTGATGAGTATACTGAACTCGCTGTGTAAATGAATCAGTGGATTATTGACGTTTTTTATCATGAATGAACATTTGATTTCCATCCATCCACCCATCCATCCATCTTTTTCACACAAGATCGCCCTTGGCCACATCCATGTTTGCTTCCCTATGAAAGCATGCTGTTTATGATGTCTTTGTTATTGTTATTTAGCACATATGGGTCGCCGCATGGGACCGGCTCACACTTATTTTTTTAGAGTGGTCACCAAAAAAAACAATGTTAGCAGCCAAAAAAATTGATCAAAGTATTATATCCCAACTGAGCATTGAGGCCAGCAGTATTTTTTTTAACTTCTTTCTTTATATTGCTCAATACACCAAATACATTCTGTGCTGTTTTGATATTTTTTAAGAGAGAGAAAAGTCTTCACTCAGATGAAGGATTGCTGCTCTCCACAAGGCTATCGCCCGGCGGTCTTTTTCACGGCGCAGCAGAGCCCCAGGCTTACAGGGAGAAAATAACATGACAAACAAAAGGCATCTGACCGTGCCCTGCTCTGAAACACATCACTGATGAGTGATGCTCTGAGAGGACGGCTGCAGTCAGTCAAACACAAAGCAGGTGATCTATCAGTACACATTTTCACATCACATATTAACTAGATTTATACTTTGATCTCATGCGTTAAGCTCATATAACCTGTGGAAACATCAATACGTCTACTAAGGCTAGTCCACTTGACATCTGATATCTGAAAACTTTTCTTAGATGTAGTTTGCATCTGAATCTGTTGTCACTCAAGGAAAGCAGAAAATGTACTTTCTCAAGCTTCTATACTTTTGCTTTTCACTTATTTAATGAAAGATGAGATTCTTACTTTCTGTTGTACTGGAGATACTTTAAGTACACCATCTTTGACATATAACACTATCTTAACTCGTATAAGACATCCGTCTACGAAACTGAATGTACAGATTATAAATAGCATTTTCTGATGAGCTATATAGCTGGAGACATCAGTTCATCAAATAATAAATACAGTATATTGCATAGATTACATTTTCATTTTGAGGGCTATATTATGCTTCCGAACTATTCTCTGCAGATAAAAAGCCTGAGGATCGCCAGAGTTACAACCGTTGACTTCTGTGCCAAACCTTTTGCCAATTCCCCTAATAGTTTTAGAGATATTTCACTCCGGAGGTAAGTGTTGAACTTAACACACTGACAATGTCCTCATGAAAAAAAGATGTGCTAAAAAGTGCATTTAAAATGTGAGAAGAACATGTTCTGCCCTCAGTCAGTCCTGACAGTAGACAGCCACTTGTGACTGTACAGACCCAGATTCCTTAAGACTGCAATGCATACACTTTATTCCTCACTAACTTTTCACAGTTTAAAGCATTTTATTTTTCTCCAATCACAATTTTTCCTATACACATTTAGCGCTTCAAGCACAGTGTCTTTGCTGTAGCAACCGGGACCCAGTCCTGATTCAACCCCCTCATTAATGAACAGAAACACCATCCGTGGGGCTTGGCTTTCACTGTTCATATTAAAGTTCATAAGCCCATCTCTAATTCATGGAGGGGAGATTACTGTGTGTACACTGTTGTGTGTTTGGGACGGCTTTCAAAGGGAGCTCGCTGGTTGATTTTGAGCTTTCCGTTTCAGCTGGGTTAATGAGTCAGACTCAGAAAGACAGCCAGAGTATCAGCCTCATGTTCGCGGAGCTGGAAGCTTCCAGGAGACGGTAATTTATTCTGTTACATCTCAATTCTATGTGAACAATGGGTATTGTCATATGCAGTCTGCCTGTGTAGTTTTTTTGGGGTTGAACTCATTCAGAATTTATTTTTTTCTCTTCTTTGTATTATTTTTGGTAATATTTGGTTAGACCTATCTGTCAGATCAAACACAGCTCAGCATGACCTGCATGGGAACCATTTTACAAGCCAGGTGGTTCTTTGGTTTTGCTTACAGTCATTTTAACGAAGAATCCCTCAGCATTTGCAAATTATTGTCGACCTTGTTAAAACTCTGTCAATGTGTATATTTGTGTACCTTTGTCCACTGAGGTGACCAAGGGTTTGCACTGCTGCACACATACAGTCTGTAGTTTATACATTGGGTGGACCTGTGTGCCTTTAACAGGTGGAAATAATGCATCACACAGCTGATCTGAAGTAGCATACTGTGCATCACATGCTCTCAGTCAAGAATGACAACACTAAGAGCTTATGAGTTGATCAGTAACTAGCATGATGCCTTTGTAGACAGTTAGGTTTAAAATGAACTGCTAAGGATGTGTTATTAAATGTACTGCAGTACTGCTGATTGGAATCCAGACAGAAACAGATGTTGCATGTCAACTCCCTCAACATCACTATAGCAACTGATGATTAATACAATTTCTCTTTGGGGATGAATAGAGTAAAGTATGTATCTAAAACAAAACAGGGTCTATTGAACCTTTCATTGACAGTGTTGGGCTGATTTTGACGTTTAGTGGGCACATTTTGCCTTACAGCTCCATACAAAAATTGGCCAATAAAAAAAAACTTAAAAAATTCCAATATACAATTATGATAGAATAAATGGCTTATTTGTGTAGGTTAAAAACATTTTGAATTAACTGTTTGTTTATTCAGAATTTGAGCCATGAAATCCAAACAAGTCGTAATCCACTTTCATTGGGATAATTGGGCGCCCTCTAAAAGGTGTATTAAGCCTTTGGTGTTCCCAAAGGGAGCTGGTTTAGACCCCTTTTTATAAACTGTGGGACATAATCATTTTCTGCCACTCTGGCCTAAAATAAATGGGTAGGGGAGAACGGGTTTATATGTCACACGGGTTGGTTGTCACAAGTGTTATATCTCAGAACCAGAAGGTGCTGTCTGTGAAATTTTGGTATGCAAATATCCAGAATTGGGATCAGAGGTCACCTATATAGTCTTCCTTGTAGTTAGCTGCTGAATTTGAGGTGAGAGGACTGTTTGTGTTTTTCATGTCGAATTGAAAATATTTAGCTCCTCAGTATTTTTCTTCTAGGCTTTTACACAATGGGTTTATAACAAAACACTTGTTACCCACACAAGTGTGGAGAGTAAACTATAGTTTAGATTGTGGTTAGCAAGCTAATTAGTTGTCAGATGGTTGTTGGCCTTGATACTAGCAAGAAATTCAAGTTGGAGTTGGTCGTCACATTTTTTGGGGGGTTGGTTGTCACATGTTATCCAAAGACTGCAGCCAGAAAAGGAACCCAATAACAAAATAAATTGTCAAGCTGTATCCTCACTGACACCCCAGAGAAGGAAATAATAGAGCAGGAAAAGGCAGCTAGCATGCAAAAGAAAAAAATCCAAACAACTCGGTGCATCCCAAGCTAGACCAGCTGCCAAGGCTACAGTAAGTTATGTAGGCCTATTTGTCAACTTGACAATGCAATTAAACTTTCAAATTTAGTTCTGCTTTATTGCCCTCTTTTTAAGATTATTCCCATTAAGATAACATTGTGACAAACAACCCCATAGTGTGTGACAGCCGACCCCTTGATCGGTTGGTTGTCACAATGTGTAAGGGTGTCTTTGATGATTAATTTCTTCTTTATTACAATAAGTTAGAAAAAGCGAGGGGTACACATTTCAAGCCAACACCTTAAGCTTCAATTTAATGTAGGAATGACTATTGAAAGATGTTTAGGTGATGAGCAATTCTAACTAGAGTAAAAAGTGTGCCAACCCCTAATTGTAACCCCTGAGTCGACTCATATCCACTATCCTCTAATCTGCCTGCTGTGCCACGTTGTAAAGTCACAAGTCACTGCCACATGGATGAAGGTTGTGGCTAAAATAGAGACAAATTGACTGCACTATTGCATAGTGAACTTTGCCAACTTTAACAGTGGTAACAGACCAACAAAGGCCATCTTTGTACTGCACTCACAAAGGAAGACTTCCATTGATCTTCTCATCTGACTGGACAGGACAACAAACAACAGAATTTCCCCAAATGTCAGACGCTACTTTAATGAGGCATTTGTACACTTTCGGAAAAGAAAAAGAAAGTGTGTGGCCAACCGCTCTGACGTATTGATACTGATGATGATGTACCGTTGAATACATTCGCATGAACACACCCGCTCTGAACACTCGGCCTGATGTGAAATTGAGCCCCTCTGGCTGCCATCTGCTGCAGAAAATACCTGATCCCCATAAACAAACACAGTCTGCCTTTGCCTCGCTTTGCTGCTGCTCCAGGCCCGTATTCACACACCAATCAATAAGGGGATCCTGCAAACTGATATATAGGCCGAGAAAATTGGCTTTCTTCTTCTCCAGAAGATTCTGGTGATTACCTATATAGTGCTGCTGATTGGAGATTGATCGTGGGTTGAAATTAGACAGGTGGGTCCCCTTTTTTGTGATCTGTGAAAAAAGCTTGATGTGCTGATAGGGGATGATCAAATAAGAGGATGGTGGGCACACTCCAAACAATTTCCATCTAAACAAGAAATTTAGTCTGATATGAAGTTCTAAAGAACTTATTTTATGAAACAAGTGGAAAAATCAGCTGATCGACTGAGATGTATTCCACTTGCTTTCAACACAATCAATACTTTTTGAAGACTTTTTCAATTAATCGGTTTGATATGCTGTAAGACATTTGTTGATGCAACATGGCCAATTAATTGTAACCTGTTTCACCTGTGGTCCTCTGTCAAAACTGACAGCTGTCAGGGTGACAACAGTAACTATCCCATCAACAAGCATGTTCACTGTGTACACCTACTGCTAATGACTAGAACAGCTTTGTTTCTGAAGTATAATGTTTCTTATTGATTAAAGGTCACATTATGTATACATTCATAACACACATACTGTATATATCATAGTCATACCGCCTATTTCTGCATTACCAGTGTCAACCCTTTTCTATGTCTGTCTGAAATACTTTGTTTTGGTGCCTCTTCCACGTCCACTGTCAATCAAGATTACAGGTTTCCCTGACGTTTGCCTCAGGTAAGTACAGTCATTTGTATGTATCTGTCACTTAGCTTAGTGTTAATGCATAAACTCTCTAAACCTTTGGCACACACGCTGTTTTTACATTTGTCTTCAACACGTTTTGTTTTTGAATTAATGAGCCCATCTTTGAACAAACCGTTAGCCATTGTGCACGTGTCCATCTCTGAAGGTATGAAAACAAAAGAGCTGCAGTGAGAGTTTGTGGACTCGTCCCTCTCAGCAGTAAACTCTAACTTTGCAATGCTCTATGAAAGTTGGCTCCCCCTTTCATTATGTGCAGTATCTGAAGCAGAAAGAGATACCGCTATGTTCGCGGGAGGCGGCATGAGAACTAAGTGCCCAGACTCTGACAGCTCTGCACAAATGCATATCAGCCAGAGCAGAGGTGGGAACTATATAGAGGTTTGACTAATAAAACATTTAAGGGCCTGCCTCAGATTGCACTTAGAAAATATTTAGAGCAGTGTACGATGCAAACGATAATGAGAACGAAAATGTGGCCCCAAGTGAACCTGGACTGTGATGAATTAACTCAAAAATGCTTAAAGACATTGGGTGCTCCATTTAAGTTCCCTCATACGATATGCTCCTGGCCGAGGGCACTTTAATCAATAACTTTGAACACGAGCAAAGAGAGCGCAAAGAAACCGCAGACGCTCAACCAAAAGATGGGACGCTCCTGGCATAGGCTGCCCAATGATACAGCAGAGGGATGTGCTGCCTTCATAGGCTCATGTTTGGAGTTTTTACGCCCAAATAAACTCAATTTTACAAGAGCGCTAACCTGATCTGAACCAGAAAATGGACCCATACGCCCGGAAAATCTCTCAGTAGGCTCTCACTGTCATTTCTCCCAGTCAGCCTCTGTGAAGCTCTACAATGCCGAGAGAACAACAGATTCCTGCATAGTGCACAGACGCGTGTTTCAGGGTTTCAGGGATGGAGAGACAGTAATAAAATGTATGCATGTAGAATGTTGGTTCAATGTGTCCTGTATCCTCTTAGTATATATCCCCAACATGTCTAAAAGTATATCATACACTGTATGTTGTGAGGTGTGTCAGGTCTTAACACTCTTTGCTCAAGTTAAAGTAGCCTATATGTTTGCACTGTCTGAAAGTGCCCAAACCAATTCCTGTGTTATGTCTGCACCATTCATTCAGGTGGTAATATTCTAGATGCCTTGTGCTTGATTCTAAAACACAACACTGGAAATCTCTTGGTCTTTGGTGGAATTTTAAATTAAAGGTATTCTACACGATTACACAATGACTGGCCAAGAACCAGTGAACCAATCTGATGCTGTGGATACATAAGTCACGTGATTTGTATTTAAACAGTAAGAGTAACAGTAATAGTAACAGTAACATTCAAAAATAACAGTTAACTGCCCAACACTATTTATGAACCTGAAAAGTGTATGCATACTGCAACATAATATCAAAACTAAAAATGTCTCACTAAGATAACTAAGTGTATACAGTATGTTTTGGAATGAACCGACACTCCAGAGAACTGGCTTATCCAGCACATTTTGAGAGAGGACAAACTAGAAATGTGTATATTATTGCCTTTTAAAAACATTGAATACAACATTCGATCCAATTCTGAAACTTAAAATAATGCTTAAACCTAGACTATGATCTGTTGTTTGTGACCAGTTAGTTTGACTGCTCTGTTGATCCAGAGATATGACGAATTGAATGGATGTTGACACAAACTGATGAATGTGTAGACAAAGGTAAAGCAAATCTGGCGGCTGGAATTCAGTTTTGAGCCCGTTTAAAGGCTTTGCTCAGATGCGCAAGAAGAGAGAAATTCAGCAGCACTGTCGGAGGGAAATTCCCCGGGTGGGAGGTTAGCAGCATGTGGTTAAAAGCAGCATGTCTGCTTCAGCTTTGCCTCCATTCGAGAACAATTTCATCAACGGAAACTCAACAAGTCTTCTCTGGAAAATACATTCAGTGTTTGGGGAAATGACGGAGCGGTATTCAATGAGTGCAGACAGAGAACATTTTCGACTTTTAAATCTCCATTATTTACACCCACTTTGATATCTCGGGCCTCTTCTCCCATGCCGATCGTCCAGCTGAGCCTGTCTGAAGGTAAAAACCCGCCAAACCGTGGGGGAACGACACCGGCTTAACGCAATAATGTCAAGTCCCTGAAACATTTTCATCATGCGGCAACAGTGGGGGAATGTTTCCAATTAATTATTTTCATGATTTAGTCATTCAAACAGATCAGAGGAGCTGTCCTTTCTTTCTCTCTGTCTCTCTCTCCGTTCCTCTCACTTTTTTGTTGTGCCATTTCTTCAGGCATGATTGTGTTCACACTCCAATGTATCCCTGCTTCAGTGTCATCATGTTAAGGTCTTTTTTTTTTTTGTTCTCTGGCAGTTCCTTACCTACAAATCCAAGCACCTGTGATTCTCTGGTCCTTCTATCTGGCAATCCTATCACCCCGGACCATCTACCTCTCCAGCATCCACTCCATTCTCTGCTTATGTTTGTTTAATACTCGGTGGAGTTGTCTGCCCGGGATTGGGTGTCTGAGGTGTGATGCTGAGAGATTTCCAATTGATGGCATGAAGGAGGGGGAGAGCGAGTGGAGGTTATAGAATTGGAAGAGAAAAGAGAAGAGGGCCAAGTCGATGGGCGAGCAAAGTGTTTTGGTCCAGAAAGCATCGGGGCAGACTATTTACCACAAAGAACAGATGGCCCAAGTCCAATGGAAACTGAAAAGACTTCAGTGGAGGGCTGGGAATTCATTTTCATGAGAAATCGCACAGTTTTGCACTGGCATATTGAACCACAGTACTTAAATCCTTTTTTTTTGTACTACAAAAGGCAATAGAGCTCAGCATTAAAATGATGAGCGCTGAACGCTGCTTGGATTACATTAAATCCCTGCCACCGCTCTTTTGAATTAAATGAGTTGTGGTTCTTGGTAGATCCAATGCGTTTTAAATGGATACAGTAAAAATAAAACTATGTTCACTTCCATTGGTAACATTATATTGGATGTCAAAAGGTCAGTAGTTGAAGCACTTGAAAAAGCAACAGGAAGGTCCTAAAGTGATGCAAGAGGTGAACAATGATGCAAGGGAGACGTATAATTCAGCATCTGAATTCACTCATGGATATCACCATATCATTCCTTGCTTTAATAATTGTTTTCCCAGCAATAATTGAGTTTATATATTTGTTATGTATTATATTATTGCAATATATGGCCATATAAAAAAAAACATGTTACCTCATACCCCCAGTGAAGGGAAGGTTGTTGCTGTACAATAGCCGCGTATGTCCTTTAGTTCACTGTGACGGAGTGGCAATCACAGTACACACTTTACAGTGCTAGATGGCTTTGCAGAGTGGGTTACTGAGAAAAAGAAGAATAGTGAGACAATTTTGCTTGCTTGATGGGCTCTTCACTATCAGCTCTTTCCACCGACATCTTGTTGGAGAAAAACATGCAGTCCTTTTAATGGTTTTTCCAAAGCTGCTTTAGCCGTGAGATGTAGTTAGATTATCTAAGTGTTATATTTGTACACCAGCTACACCATGGCTAACATACAAAGGTACATAGATATACCCTAACCTGCCTTGTACAAATCCACCACTTTTCATCTGTACAATAAGGCCACATTTGTGAAAAACAAATTGAAAGGTCACCTTAGACCAGCTCCTACTGCTATTGTACACAAAACCTGTAAGTAAAGCTAAAAGTGGCATATCTCTTTTCATAAACACGTTTGTAAATGGATGACCCCCACCCATGGAGCCCACACATTAGCTTAATAGCATGAGGAGATAGAGCTGCTCAAACAAAACATCAAACAAATAAGGTGTTGATGTGTTCAGTGACTATATCATATGCTTATATACATTTAAAGTGTGGTTCCTAGCAGCTGACAACTTATAATTTTGTATATATCTTCATTGTTTGTGCTTGGCCACCCTCACAATCATTTCTATAATTGTCACTTTTCCAACATGACAAGGTACCATGGCTGTGTTTTCATAAATTAAAATGTAGCACTGCTAAAATAAAACTGCGGACAGCAGGCATTTATAGTTACATATCAGACTCAATTCAACAAAAACAACACTCCCTATGACTGGGTTATTTGGTTAATGATATGATTGAGTTGCAACGCGGACATGAAAACACTGCTTTTGCAATAGCAGATATTGAGTCAGAGAAGATGCCAATGTTCTGATCAAAATCCGAATGGTAACTAAAAATGTTGTTCTGGCTTTTAAGTACAAAAGTGTTGAGAACTCTATGTGAAGCACTTGGTAAATATTACGAGACATTTTAGTCAACACCAGAAAAGTAATGTAATCAATACCCAGCGTTAGAAGCTGCTCACCTTCTTTTAGTACTTTTTCTCCACATCTAGAAATTGTGGCCCCTATCACTAGGTGAGGAGGTCTAGGAGGTTCATCAACATTAAAAGGACTTTGAAAAAGAAATGTAACCCTCTTCTGGGGTAAATGGTGTATACATCATGTCAATATAGTTAAAACCTCTGGGGTTATCTTGCTCCTGATGGACCAAGTGACATCACTATCCATAGGCCTCGCTACGAGCATCTTCTGAGTTGGGTCACATCATTGTGCTCAGCTGTTAGCCCTGAAGGAACATCACTCAACTTGCCAACATGTGTCACCGCCACACAAATCACCCTCAACATGATTGTACAACATCTCTGAAGTGCAGTCAAACCTTTACATCAGCAGCCAGAGAGGGGAAACCCCCAAGGGGACGAGTGTTACCATGGAGTGCCCCTGCTCCCTCACCATCCATCACCATCACAGAAAAAAAGGTGTCATATGACTGCTTTGCCCTCCTTGCTATCCTTCTCCTCCTACTTTCATTTAACGTTGGCACTCATCCAGACACTAATGAGGATTGGCTTTTTCGTTTTTCTGCAGATATAGCGTCTTTTTCCCCCCCTGTTGTCATAAAGTGGCAGCCGGTTAACGGAAGCAAACACAACTCTCCAAAATGTCAGGGAGGAGAGCCTGTGGTCAGCAGTTTAGGAAGAGGAGGAGTGGAATGGGAGATGGCTGGGGGTAGTGTTGCAGTAATTTAAGGTCCCGGTGTGGAAACGTTGGTCCTTCCAAAACATGTTGGACGTGCCTCTGTTAATGAGCACTTTAAGTACCCTGCCAGTCCTCTTTAAAGATCCCTATTGCAATACAAAGTGGGTAAAAGAGGCAGCTTTTAAATGCAGCATATGGCGGCAGAGGATCTTCCACTGATGTATTGTCATGGGAGACTTCCACTCCCCGACTCTGCTGCCGAGGACGGGCTCTGAAACCGAGCCAGATGTCCATGTCTTCACAGACAGCAGCCCCCCCATCCTGATGCCTCGCTGCTTTACTGGCAAAAGCAGCATCAGAGTGCAGTTGGTTGTGAATGTTAAGGCTGTTCTGACACGGCGACAGTAATGATAATGACCATGATTTTTTATGGTTATGGTATTAATAACAGATGAGGATGGTGATTAAAAAAGTTGCAAGTACATGCATTATACAGTTGGGAGAATGTCTGAAACCCACCTTAGGCGTAGTTTTATTTTCACTGGTTAGGTTCTATATATGTGAAAATAAAGGACAGCAACATAATAAACAGCATTTTAGCGCATACAGCACGGCTAATACATTTATTGAATACAAACGCTGGTTACGAACTTCAAACATCAAGGAAGCCTTAATTGGTCAATCTTGGTCCAGATTTTCATTATGCTCTGATCATAATCTATATTGTATAAAGGCAGATGCAAAATGGCAGAAATCTGAATTGTATCCCTAATTTATATCAATCAAAGCTAATGGCTGAATCCAAATGTATTGCATGCACATACTGTACGTACATGTGGAGTGGGTTTCTCTATATCCACAATTCATCAAGGGACCTCAAGGGCAAGTTGTGTCTGCTGTTATGTGGGGACCTCCAGAGACTCCACTACAGGTGAAGCCTTGAGCAGACTTCTATTATCCTGGAATCAGTGTTATTTTTGCCAGCTTGGGTATGCCGACAAGCAGTGCTGTAGCTGATATTGATATCCAGAAACATCAGGACAGACTGTCATCAGACTGTAGCCCTAGGTTTAATTTGGTTTACAGCATTGTCTTTGGCAGATCCACATTTGTAAGGACTTAGTAAACGTTAGGTGCTCTAGGACAGTTTAGGGTTCTATAAGCTACTCCTAAACAGCAACCATCATAAGCTAAGCTTTTGACAGATTTGAGATGTAGACAGATGGTATTGGGATTTAGTCAACATCTGAGGAGAGATTGGCTTCAGTGTGTAAACAGTCTGGGAGTCAAACTTGAGAGACTTTGGCTCTGTTGACAGCTTCACAAGTGATTTTTTTTTTTAGTATTTACGTAAAGATATTTTTGGCATAATATTTTTTCATAGAACAAATATTATTAAAAAAATGGTTAATGTATTGGCATGGTTGGCATAATATGAGGGTATATGCACTGTGAGAGAACACGGGAAAACAAGTCATAAGTTATAACAAAAAAGAATGATATGTATAGAGATATACACTACTGATTCTATTGATTTTCTAAAAAGAAAAAAATAAATGCTTGGCTCACTTGGACTTTGTCACATCTTACCTCCGACATGACAAAGGTCAGCTCAATTGTCCCATCAAGCAGCCAATATCACACTGCCTGAAGGTAAGATGACACACCAGAGATAGTGTGCACATCAAGGGAGACGACTCTTTGCCTTTTTAATTGGCTCCGGCAGGTCATCTCCACTTGGCTTCTCATGTGTCTGGGATAATATGCGAGTCACATTTGGATTTAATTCTCCTACACTTTTGCTCATTTGATTTTGTTCCGGGCCTGGAGAAGAAGAAAAAGAGAGGGAGGAGAGGGTTTTATTGAGAGGGAGAGTTGGTTGAAAAACAAAGTCAGAGAATGACTGGAGGTGACACATAGAGAACAAGAGTGTGGATTTAAAACATGAAAGGCACGGAGAGGGGGATGGGGGGGGGGTATGACTCGGCCGACCCGTTGGATTGAAACACCAAGAGATGGAGAGTGACTCATCTGAGATAAAAGGGGGAAGTGGAGGCTGCCGCTGCGACAGCTAATGAAGAGCTCCTCCAGACGCTCTTTCCTTCTCATCCAGGCCTCATTGTTTATTGATGCGTTGCCCTGAGCCTCAGACCAGAGCAGACGATCGCCGCTTGCCCATTGCGCCGTTTAGAGAGCCTTTAGCATAAAAGCAATCATTTTTAGAGGCCTTTTTCCCTTCTACCTCACTTCAAACGGGACCTCGGTGGCCCTGGTGTTGAGGGAAACAGGACCTGTCGTGTTTCCGGAGTGGAGGGGTGATTTGAGTTGCTGCGGCGGCCTGCCCGTCGCCGATACACACTTGTAGTCCAGAAACAGAAGCATTTGATGCAGTGGAGAGCAGTGAAAAGCCTCTCTAGCTAAAACTAAACACATACTATCTGCACTGGCTGTTAAACAGAGCAAATTAAGCCGGTCTGTTGAAGTGAGGGTGCTTCATTACCAATTGGAAGGAGAAGAAGAGGACACAGTTTTTTTTGGCTGAATTGATATGCAAATCCATCACATTTACATGGCCATCTGATACAAACAATGAAGACAACTAAATCACAAACAGACTCTTGTTTTATGTCCAGGTTCATGTGTTTATTCTTTTCACATTTATTAAGTTTTTAATGGATCCGATCTCAACGGGCACTATGGTTGAGAATGGTATTGCATCAAGTACCAGTAGGAGGACAATTACATACAGGCCAGCAAGGGTGATTCAAGCACACAATCCATGAGTTTGGCCTTAGTATCTGTTCCACCATCTTCCATCTTAGCTCGAAGTTACCAAAAACAGAAAACAGCTGACATGAACCCAATGTCAGTGGAAACACAATTTAAATTCCCCAATTATCAGGTGTCAATAGGTTTGTCAATAGGGTTGTTTTCATCCGAACATCCTTTAATGCATGAATCATTTTGGAATGAGACCCTAAATATGGCATCATGTTTACAGTAATACATCTATGCGTTGAACTTGCACATTGTATCTTAAATCCCTCACTTAGCCTCCAGTAGGCTCCAACTGTAAAAGCTTCATAGCTGTTCCCATGTGGCGTTGGGAGCTCCACAGAAGTGGCGCTCTATGCTCCATATATCCAGCTCAGCGGGGACTTGGAGCAGCAGATCCAGAGGCCATCGGTGTCCTACAGACCTGTTTATTAGCCTGCTGTCCTCAGCACGACACCAAGCCCTCTTCTGTTCGGCTCACTGTCTGCCATTGCCGCAGGGAATCATTGTCATCCATCCATCACCCCCGTCGACAGGCCCGCAGGCGGCCATTCTTCTCGTTCAATAGCAGCCCTTTTTTTAGGGGGGAACCTTCTAATTAGCTGCAGTAAGGATGACTATTTGTTGTGCTGTTTTTTTTTTACTTTTTAAACTGCCCTCCACCACCATGGAAAACTGCCAAGGTGACACGGTGGGGGAAGTCAGGCTGAGTTTGACTTTTTGGTATTTTATGTCTGGTTTTACATTGCAGGACTGTATATAATCAAAACAGTTGACAAAAACAACAGGTCTAAGACATTCAGAACCAGTTTGAACTATGTTACATACCACTGTACGTGTATGTCTATGTGTCACCTCCTTCCTGACTCCCCTATTACTGCCTAATACAATCTGTGGAATTATATGGTCTGTAAATAGCGATGACAAGGGTCATTCACATTTATTAAACTGTCATCCTTTGCAATAATTGAATCTATTTAAGTTTTTGTTAAGCTGTGTACTACAGGTCTTCACAGGTCCCTGGAGTTTAAACACTTGATCCTGAAAATCACCCTTAGAAAATCACAATGGGGATTCTACAGTATAGTGTCTTATTAGGCTTAATATAATTCTGACCCAGTCCAACATTGGAAAATGTCAGCTTCATGTGAGCAATGCATGTTGGACAAATGGCATAATACAAGTATTTAAGATCAAATGTGTTTTAGAGTGTACACAATGTTTACACACTGTACAGAAAAAGCTCAGGTGTTTGGTTATTCAAAGCTAGGAGCAGACAAACTGTGTGGAAAGACATGAAATAATTGTTTATTTTGACCTGGTATTTTACAAAAAAACAACAACCTTTATATTGAGTTGTTGCATCAGTTTGTTGACCTGTCTGTGTTATGGCTGTGTCTCTCTCCAGCGGGTGTCCCTTGTGTTTCTCTGTCTTTTTATTTCCTCATGTTTCTAGACCAACCTATGTCGTATAGTCATGCTCATCCTTCCCTGACTACGTGCCTCTCCCTCTGTACCCATGGCTGTAATGGGCTTTTCACCCTCTTACAGTCAGTCCACCTGTTGGTCATTACATCCTCAGTCTCTGGTCTATCTGTGGGTCTTCATTCATTGTCCACCAGATCGTTGTACAACCTCCAATGCCTCCACTGATTACTCTGGTTGTGTTAGGTGTTTCTAATACCTGTCTCTTGTGCTCTAGGACCATTACCTGCTCCAGTGTTTCTCAGTTACTAACCGGTCTTCCAGTTGCTTGCCTTTCACCATTCAAGCCTTTCTCGCTGCCTGTTCTCCACACTTACACAAGCTCCTAAATAAACCTTTTTAGTTACATCCAATTTCTCTACATGTACAACATTTGGGTTAACACAACACACACACACACACACACACACACACACACACACACACACACACACACACACACACACACACACACACACACACACACACACAATAATAACAGTGTGTGTGTGTGTGTGTGTGTGCGTGTGTGTGTGTGTGTGTGTGTGTGTGTGTGTGTGTGTGTGTGTGTGTGTGTGTGTGTGTGTGTGTGTGTGGGAAAGAAAATATCAATGAAGAAACACAAACTGACCCAGCATACTGTGGTCCCCCTTTAAAAAAAATGGAGCTATGAGGTAAATCCATGCAAGGGGGAATTTCCTGCTTTCTGCATCATGTAATGATACAGACTTTTACACACACACACACACACACACACACACACACACACACACACACACACACACACACACACACACACACACACACACACACACACACACACACACACACACACACACACACACACAGTCAGTCTCTCGGGCCTTTTCTCAACCTCTGACTCTAAAGCTCTTTTCATGGTGGTGAAGTTGAGAGCGGCAGAGTGGAGGTTTGGTTCATCCTCCCGTGGAATTGGATTATTTCTGGATGAGGAGAACACCCCCCCTCCATCCCTCCCTCCCTCCCTCCTGCAGAGATGGACACATGCAGTTCATCATGCAGAAACACCCGCGCTCCGCTGGTGTCTGTGGGCAGGAGGGAAGATATCAGCACTGCTCTGCTCCTCTTTCAACAGCAGCAGTGTATTTAAAAGTCCCAGATACAAAGAAAATACATTATCTGTGTTGATACCTTCTGTTCCAGCATGTATACAGCCCTATGGAACCACTTTCCACTTTTCACAAACAATTTAACAGGGTTTTTCTGTCTGTATTGTATGCTTAACATGTAGCAACGTGTACAACCCCTCATCTCAGATAGCCTAAGAAAGATTTGCTCACAACGGCAACCTATGCGCTGATGTTTAGCATTTGTTTACCATCTTAGCTAAGTATGCTAATGTGCCAACATTTGCATATTGGCATATGAGACAATTCAATTATTGTACAAATAGAAAGTTCAATTTGGTGATGGTGCTAACTGAAACGTCAGAGGTTTACCAATTATTGCAATTCATCCTGAGAGCCCCGAATTTCAAAATAATCCAATCCACTTCAATGGACATTTCGCTCAACATTGAAAACTACAACCTGTTAGCGCAAGAGGAAAAGTGAAGGTAACAACAAAGTCATTAGGATAATAGAGACTATTCTCGTCTCTACTAGCTTGTGTACCAATCTTCTAGGTAGATATATCACTGGATAAGTAAAAACCTTTGACCTGCTCATGGTACTAAATAACCAAAGGCCCAATTGCAATTATGACATATTGTTTTGAGCTCGGTCAGCCTCATAACAACATATGGTTTTATAAACTTCCCAAAAGTGAATGTATAAATTGGCATACAATCTCGTGGAACATCAGTCCGGATGTGTATTCATAGTATCTCTGAGTAGAATAACTCAAATGTAAAATGTCACTGTAAAACCCTAATCCACGGCTGGAACTGATCCTAACAAATGTCAGCATCAGCTAACCTTCAAGCTGAGGGCACACTGCCATCTGATCAATTACATCTACCGGTCTGCCGACCTTTCCAATTCGTTGAAAGAAGAATACAATTTGATTATCCCAAATTGCTGCACTTTAGTCGGCTGTTGTCGAGGTGAATGCCCTCTTCCCTTGAACTACAACTTGAAACAACAACAACAAAAAAAACATATGTATATACATTTGATAACGTAATAAAGCCTTACTTGATAAGTCTGCTCAGCTGAACATCAGCAGAGCAGGAAGTAACCAATGAGTTTAAACAGTTGCTTTTAGAGTAGTCGCGTTTCCTAAGCCCGGACATAAATAAATGTCTTACTATTTTGTATTCAAATAATATACTGTAAACATCATAATTTGACATAAAAAAGAAGTACTACTGCTGTTGGCATATGCAAACGTGTTTTTGAATTATTTTAAATACAACAGGGCCAACATGAAAACCTCTTTCTCGTGTTTTCCAGATATACTGATTATTAAATTAAATTAGCCTTGAGAAAGATGTCAAAATATTATAAATTAGATTTATTTTTCTAAACAAGCTGAAAACGCGTGCTATGTATCAGACTACTAAGGAACACTTGGTTAAGAGCTTTTTTGATGCTGACCACCAATCACAAGACTCTGGCAGGGGAACTTAATTGGATTTCATTCCTCCCTCTCCCCTCATCGTATCACTTCCATACTGTCGACAATTGATCAAAGGCACAAATGCTTAACAAAAATAAATAAAAATCACTCATGGCGATGGTTTGAATCTTCATTCCAGTCAGTCACTGAGTCCTTTGCTCTAGCAATAGATGAAACTCAGTGGAATAAGCAGGAGAGCCTCTGTAGGTTTCCAGTGTCATGATGAAATTGGTTGAAAGACAACACATTTTCCCTTGTTTGTCCATCTGTCACGCACAATATCTCAGGGACACCGAATGGATTAAGACATCCATTTTTCTCCGTTCTAATGCAGTAATCGTATTCCGCCGTGTCTCCAGATGCTGACACTTCTCTTTAGAGAGGTAGCTCCACACAAGTTGACTTGAATTGGAAACAGGTTGACATGATTCCACTCCATGTGCCAGTTTTTCCACTTTGTTTTGAAAGAGGTTTTGTTATGTCTCTACATTGGACAAATTGACACATTGAAATTAAGGAATATGATCCAGTAAAATACACATTTTTGGTAGTGTCCCCGAGACCAGATTTTTGACAAATTCAGGGAGTTTTTGCATCTCATTTTAACTGCGTCCCAGCATCTCAAATGACTCTGATTGGCCCCAGTGGGAGACGCCAGCCAGAAGCTCAAAACAAGAAATCATATTTGTCATTGATTGGCCCATACAGGGGGAATGACACGTTTACTGCTGTCTGCTTTGTACTCAAACTCTTTTCATCAAGGTTCACAACTGAAGCTCATCAAGCTCCACCCAAATCTCCCAAAACAAGATCTCCAAAAATGGAAATACTATTAGTTTTGGCATTAAATGTGCATGCATGCTTAATGACCCTTTTGCATGATGCCACCATTTACTGTATATGCCACCGTTGGATGCTATGTACTCTAGGGGATGGAGGTTTCTTTTCTTTCTAAATAATGAAAAATAATATTATATTATTTTTAAAAGATATAACAAAGACAGAATAATGGATGACATAAAGGAAGGATGGAACCCTGTGAGACATTCTAAAATAAGGAATATAAGGCTAAAAGCGTTGTTGGCTTTACCAGGTCAGCTAGACTGAAGTTGTAGAGTAGAGTCAACAGATACACATACTCTATATATTTTGAATATACACTTAACATACACTCCACAAATCATCGTCAATAAAACCATGAATATTATAGACAGACAGTATAGTTTGTTTCTAAGGAGTGATTACAATTCCCCCTAAATAATGTCTAGTAGGCTATCGATTATTTTTGATGAATACATTAAAGATTCATTATCTAAAATGTAGATGTTTTAAGTTGTCAGTGACACAGTCAAAGTTAGCAAAGGTTTTTAAAAGTTACCTAAAACATGCTGAATACAACTTGTGAAAGTATAGCTTTGGGGCCTTTGAACCATACTTGGCTGAGTGAATGCAGATTTAAAAACAGTACGCTGGACATGACTGATGCTGTTTCATGAGAACAGACAAGGCAGATTGAGAAAGGTCTTAAGGGACACAAGGGAATAGGGGGAAACAAGATTAGATGGGAAGAACATGGTAAAGTAGGGAGGGATTTGATGAAAATGAATGAAGCATACAAGTACAAGGGGGGAAGAGAATGGACTAAAAAGAACAGAAGCATAACATGTATTACAGCATCAAGATGGAGTTGTGTCTGCCATAAATGCAGGGCTTGAACTCAGCATGATAAATCACCCAGGATTCAGTGGGACGTCAACAAAGTGTCCCAGAGCCTCAGTGCTGCAGCTGCTGCATTAACAGGAGATGGATGGAGATGTACAGAGTCGCGGTGCACACAGTCTCATGATCTTTGCTCTTCAGCCCGCCATCCATCATGATTCTAAACTCGTATGCGACGGAACGCATGTACACACTTCCATCAGGGATGCACTCAGGAAGACTAAAAGCAGGGAAACAGTTATTAACTGAGATTGGTTTCTAAAAAAAAAACATATTTAAAGTCCTTGTGGGCCTTCATCTATACTCATGACTTTCAATTTGTCATCATTGTGACAAGGAAAGACTTTCCCTTAAAAGGCTTCATGCTCAAATATCAAAGCAATATATTACTGTGGCTAATGGCTATTGCTAAGAGGTAAGCTAACAAATACTTTGCCTTGAGTTGCAATTGATGCACTTTTCAAATGTTAAATTGAAATTAAATGAACACAGCTTCATTTGTTTTCCTTCGGTAAGTGGTATGGTATGATAAAAAGCTGCAAGGTGAAACAGAAAAAACAAACAAGCATGTTTTCAATTCCTTTATTTACAGGATTAGGTCTTAACAGGTATTGTGGTCACTGAAGTATCAGTATGCCTATTGCAGGTGAGATTAGTCAATAAATGTATGGCTCATTTATAGTGATGTTGTCTCATGCGGCCATGTAATTTATCACATGTATGAAAATCTGATTATCTGCCTAGACAACGTTCCACTTTCTGCACTTGATCTTTGCACCTGACATTTCAACTAGACACAAATACATCTCATATCCGAAGCAGGTGTCTGCTTAGCACTTCCTCTTTTGTGTTATTTTGTCTTGGCTCTTGCCACTTGCATGTCAGCTAAGGTGAACCTCATACAGGTATTTTCTTCTTAATAAAAAACAAAATAAAATTAATACAAGTTAATTTCAACATAATACATACTAGCCCCATTCAAAAAGGAGTGGGAAGAAGCCTGGGCTTGTCAAGTCAACATTATGCTAGGGAAGTCATTTACTGTCCTTTTCTGAATTAAAAACAAAACACACAGCACATGAGCAGAGGAGATCCAGCAACATTGTGAATGTGTCTTTGAATGCAACCTGGATGTCTGATATAGCATTTCCCACATCACTACTGCAAAGTTCTGCAAGTTCTGCATCCCCAGTCTGTAGGATTGTAATCAAATCAGCCAGAATGAGTGGGGCCTGGAATAGTGTGTGTGTGTGTGTGTGTGTGTGGGTGTGTGTGTGTGTGTGTGTGTGTGTGTGTGTGTGTGTGTGTGTGTGTGAGTGTGAGTGTGAGTGTGTGTGAGAAAGGTTGTGGAATCCTGCTGTGTGGTTCGAAATGTCAGAGCTCGATTGATTTCTTCTCCCTCTGATTAATTCATGTTACGCTCTACTGTTCTGCATAGAAAATTGTTGAATGGCATTCAGCGAGATTAAAACCACAAACAGTGCTTTTCATAATTTGACAGGTGATTGGCGGGAGGCAAGCTCCTGGATGATTGCATCATTAAGGAATGTTTTTTTATTCCCAAAGGGGAATCAAGCACACCATCAACCTTTTTGAACATCCATGTGGCCTTGCTCGAAAACTGCTGCTTTGTCTGTCAGTTCACTTAATAACGCCCACGCTATTTGAAAACATGGACATACATGTACTGCGAAGACTGTTGTCTGAACAACTGTTGTTTTCATATCTTATTCATTAATTATGTATTGCCGGTCCAAAATGACTGCCCTGTTATGGCTGATTATACAAACATAATTAGAGATACATTATCACCTAATGTTCTGTGCTGTTTGCTTTTTATGGCCTACAGGCTTCATTGAGCTGAGCTTGAACACATCAAGAACAACAGTACTAAAAACAATAACAACAATTAAATGTACACCACATTTCAATCAATGGTGATTAAGTGTTCTGTGTTCACATGTACGTGTTGGACAATAAGTGGAAGGAACACACCATAAAAGGGAAGTGCACTCTATATGCTAGGCATGGAGCTGTTGTTCCTCTTACTGAAAGGTATTTTTGCTCATTTGATATTATTTAAAAGACTACATGACAAAAGGGCCTCCAAACTATACAGAATACACAGGTAAAATGTCACTGCGTTCTATAAAGACCCTGAACATGTTTTTTTTTACTGACCCTCGTTTGTCTGTGATTTTTCTAAAACACAACAGATTTTCCGTCATGCCACCCACTTAGTGCAGTTAAATCAGGAGAGATATATTTGAAGAGCTGCTTAAATAATAGCAAAATCATTGACATGGTGCATGATAGAAAATGAAGAGTCTTTGGCGAAAGACTCAGTTGTGATGTCACATGGTGAGGGGTGGTGAAGCCATGAGCTGTCCAGGAATATCCACCTGATGTATTCTAGACACTGGTGGTGATGAAGAACAATGCTAAAGAGCTGGATGAATGAGATGTGGGGCGATACTTATAATGACATCACAGCAGCAACATAGACAGTGATGGTAATAAACTCTAATGGCCACACAATGATTGGCTTGCAGCTGAACGGTACAACATAAATAGGGAAAGCAAGAAGCTAGTAAGTCTTTCTTATTGAACCCAAGCTAAGCTTCATTAATAATTAAATATGAATTCTGCCCTAAGGTAATTAGCTGAGTTAGATTAATAAAGTGGATAGATTAAAGGTGTAAGGTTACGCTGAGCATTGATTCAAATAACTGGCACTCCTTTTTAATTCCACATAAAGCACTGGCAGCAGAAATGTAATTGTTTTTTTTTATTTTTATAAATAACTTTGTTTTAAGCTCTCGAAAACAGTTTGGAAATGTAATGACCCTAGAGCTTCTGTGTCATAATAATCTGGGTCCTGAAAAGTGAAGACGTAGCCGCCGGTCAAAATGCTGTTGGTCAAGATGTCTTTCTTATTGTCTTATATACTGTATATACCTGTCCTGTGAATCTAAAAGCTGAAGTCTTGATTCTTAGTGCATTTTTTTTTCTTTCCAGGAAAAATGCCTCAGAAGAAGAGTCTATTTCAATGTACTGAATTAAATGTGACTTTACAAAAATCTGTAGCTACTCGTTTTTTTTTTTTTTTCTGGCTCAAGCCAAAAAAGAAAATGCGACAGGTCTCAGTGCTATATCTCCATCCATCAAGGTATTAACTTTATCCTCCAGCATGGAATTTGAAACACTCAAAGGAAAACTGATTTATGGTTCTGGCATGAATGAACAAGTCAACATGTTTGGCTGTGCCCAATTTGTAAATTCAGAAAATAAAATCAACTGTGAATTCTGCTCGACGAAAAACCTCCAGAGAGAAGTAATCACTTCACAAAACGCACTCTCTCATTCCCCGTCGCATAGCCCACACACTTTGCTGGAACATGAAATATTCAGAGCCAAACTACAATTGGGGAAATGCGATATGACGATAATAATAACCTGCCGTTTGTAAACATCGGCTCAGGTATGACGCTGCATTCACATCCACACCGCTGCTCTGGTAATTCCTTATTTATCAGTTTGAATAAGAACGCGATAATATGGCCTGACTGCAGCCTTCTTTGGGAAGTTTAATCATTCATGGGGGAAAAATTGCTCCTTTATGTGCAATAAATATTGATTTATGCCTCATGCATATCTGGATGTGGCACAGCTTTCTGGGTCCTCCTCATTGTCCATATTTAACTGCATTGATAGCCCCTCCATCCCTTTCTCCATTTATGTGGTAACTTATCATTTTGCTTTCTCAGGAATTACCTCATCATAATCACACTTTACTCTCCCACAATCCTTCACTTCTTTCTCAAATGGTAAAAGTCTAATCCCAATCCGTTTGGCCTTTATTCTTCCACAATGGTCTTTTGCTATCAAATCTATTTTTCTGGACAGAGATCATGGCTGAAATAGTAGAATAATTATCTCCCATAGAAGCAATACAAACAGAAGAAAGAGATGAAAAAAGAGGAAAGCATCAAAACACAAACACAAATGCCAATGCCCTCTATTCAAAACCATTTCAAAGCAACTTTTTGATTGAAGTTTTCCCATATGAATCCAGGGTTTCAGCAGTGTTTTCTTGAGAGTTGCTTCAGCCACACACATTACCTCTGTTAACATAGTAAACAAATGTATACACTTAAACAATTATTTAGAGGAAAGGCGCAGGGGTGCTATTTCGCATGGCAAATATGTAGGCTATCAGTCGTATAGTAGCTAACCAAATTGATCACAACACAGCTAACAATTCCCAAAGGGGAACCCTGGGGATTATACATCAACTTTTATTTAGTTTGATTTACTAACTCTGTATTGGGGGAAACAGAGCAGATAAGTACTAATTTGCCAATTCATATGAATCTGTATGAAGAATGGATCGATATATTCAGGAACAGCAGTGAATGTAAGGTTATATACAAATTAAACAAAATAAGATAATCTTTTGTTTCATCCCTAAAAAGAACAATTATTAAGTATTGAGTGACATGTATCAACATGTTTAGGATTGATTCCATGACATTTACTTCAGATATTCATGTCCCCATCAAGATGATCAATGATTTACAGTCATGTGTGTCACCATTTCCCTTGTCTTCAAGCACTCCTGCACGTCCAAATGTGTTACTTTAAATTTTTTGTATTATAATTTCTGCTAAATATGCTTCAGTTGTACTTTGTATTTAGGGGTTAGTACTGAAAGATAGCATGGTAACATGTTAAGATAATATGGTTAAGATTGCTGACTGTTTATCTGATATAATAATCATGTTAGCCTTTTCATTGCGGTTTGCATGCTGACATTAGCGTTGAGCTCAAAGCACTGCTCTGTGCAGTACCATGGGAAGAAATCGCTGTAGACAGTCTTTATTAGTCTTATGTGCCAATGCTCTACACAGAGCCACTTCTGTCTCAACTTTCCCTTTTTTTTCCGAAAATGACGCTTTTATATCACTTCAAACAGCTGGTGTAATTATCATAATCTTGTTCTCAGGTACAAGCTACAAATTCAAAATAACAACGCCATTTCAACAGGTTTCTAAGGAGGTGGTGCTGAAGAAGCTTACTCGCTCCCAAACGCCGATAGAGGAGGGACGACAAAACGGTTTAATTGCAATAAGTGTGAGTTTTTAATTGATGTCACACTCTGAAGCTATATATGTGTTATATCACTGTTTGTGCTGCAACTGTATGTATGATAAATGTATCCTCAAACCGTCCCTGAAGCCTGCGCGTCGGAAGGTAAAAAGCCTTCTTGTTTTTCTGTTCTCAAGGACTGGAACTTGCTTGAGGCTGACATAAAACTTCCATCTTGAAGCCTTATAAAAACCACTCTCCATTATCTGAAGGCCAGACAATGTAGCATGAGCATAAAGAAATACTGACTGTTGGAATGTGACTGATGTAATATACCTTTCACTGGAATATACTGGTGGTATCTATACTGCAGAATCCACTTGATCATATTTGTTGTCTGTTATATTTTATAAATCTGTGTATCTACAGTATACATATAGTATGCTATAGGTCGGGGGTCACTAACAGGCGGACCGCGGTCCGGGTCCGGACCCAGACGCCGTCCTATACGGACCCGGACCTGTAGTCAATCAATTATTTAAGTATTTAAAATTTTGACGGGGCGCTTCTATTTTGACCGGCGCAGCTTTTCTAGACTTTACGGTACTGGTTTAGCGAATCAGGAAATGCTTTCGAGTTAAGCCATCCCGCCTCCTGCTACTCAGGCAGCCAATCGAATCTGTGCATTCCCGGCTCAGGCTGGCTCACAGACAAAGAGACAGTGAGCTATCATGCGAGAGATGACAGAGAGAAGTGCAAGAATTACGAGAATTTCAGCGAAATAAGTCAGATTAGAGTGAGAAAGACAGCGGGAGGAGAGTGAGAGACAGCTTTCTCTGCACGCTCGCTCACCGGCTCCGTGTGTCGCGAGCGAGTTAACGAGCGATCAACAGCTGAGTTTTTTCCTATTATTTACTATCTATGGTTTTTTCCCCTTTTGTAAGACTGGTGAAAACCGATCAAGGTGCAATCATGTGGACTCTCTATTACCCTGATGTAGACCTATGTGTGAATGACACAGACATAAGATTGACATAATCACCAATCGCCAGCAGCACTGCATCACTGCCCACAACAGCAACAGGAAAAACATTATTTTTAAATTTTTTTTGTATGTAGTTTCAATTATCTACATTTTAAGTTTTACATATTCTTAGTAATGGCAGAATTTATCAATACAGGTTAATTTTTTAGCAAGATATTTGGCAGTAGCCCCCACTAACATTAGCGAAAGCTAGTGGTCATCCGTCCCTCAGTCCAGTTATCTGGCTGCTAGCAAGTTAAGTTGTTTTGTTAATTATTCTATATAAGACTTAACTATATTAAATGTTGACCTTTTCTTTTATTATTTTCCCCAGAATGCACCAGAATGCTCCGATTACATTCTAAAAACACAAAAAAAAATTACTGGGGGGGAAACCCCCAGACCTCCCTACAGGGGTTTAGTTTCTGACATGTCACTTTTTCAGAGCTTTTCAAAATTGCAAAATAAAAATCCAGTATTAGACAAAGTGGGAGATTACTATGTTAAACAAACATAGTAGGTATAGTGAAGTTTAGAAATTATACATTGAAAATATTTCTCAAAATTATTTAATTTTCTTTTATTTTAAGATTATTATTATATTTATTTTCACCATTTTATTTTTAAATGCAGCCCTTCTCTATGAAGAGATTAGTTTCAGTTGAGTCACTTAAATACATATATCTTCAGTATTATATATCTATAATTATTTAAAAGTGAGAATAAATATTGTTGAAATGTTTTTGAATTGTTCTTTCTATATTGATCTGACAGTCAGTTGTTAATTACATGCAGACGTTGATACAACTACTAGGCTACTTCACTATATCACACTGAATCATAACGCAAGTTAGACATTATGATGTTCCGGACCTTTGCTTGAGGACATTTTCTCTAACTGGACCTATTTGAATTTTAGTTGAATACCCCTGCTATAGGTAATACAGATGCAATATGTAAAATGTGTAAACACATATGTTATCCATAAGCTAAACATCTGAAAGTATGTCTACTTATGCATTAAAGGGCACCTATTATGCAAATCCAGTTTCTCATGTTTATTTTAAACTGTCTCCAGACTCCCAAAGTATGAAGAAAAACAACATTTTCTTTTTTCCTCCATGTCCACCTTTCTGAAAACATATGTTTTGAACACCCCGTCTACATTCTTCCCCCATATGATGTCATAAGTGGAGAAACCCCCTCCCTCCATTACCAACCTAACTTAGCACAACCTCCACTTGTGGTAAGCACCCCCAAATACCTCTGAATCTAACAATCAGATTACAATTTTGAACCTGAAAATTAGCATGATATATGTCCTTTAACCCAAATATCAGTCATAAACTGATCTTATCAACTGTATTGTTATGTAATAGAAACTAAATAATATCTGTTTTTGGTCGCTGTAAGATTTGCCTGTGATTGTGCATTATACGTGTAAACAGACTTGACTCGCTGCCGACTTGCCTGCCCTTAACCCGAGCAGCTGCAGAAGCCCTTCAGATCCTCAGTGGATCAGTGTGACGGAGGTGGAGGGGCATTTAACGGGGACATCAAACCATCACTGTACTGCAGCTGCAGGTGTCGTGTCAGAACAAACTACACCCGGGGCTCCGTGCTGTCTGTTACTGTCTCTCTCTCTATCTCTCTCTCTCTCTCTCTGGTCCCGTGCGAGCTGGCATCCCCGTAAACCTGCTGTCACGTTTATTTGCTCCTTTCGGCGACAGTGATGTCGGCGGGGGAGTTTGTCCGGGACGGGGCAGCGAGCCAATGAGCCACAAAGAAGAGAATGATGGATCCCCAGGCCCGGCTCAAACGGGGGCCGCTGTCACAGGGCTCGCGTGGTCATTAGAGCGAGCTCCAAACACCAGCAGAAGCAGGATGACAAATCACAACAAACTCCCAGCACGCCACAGTTTTCTCTCTCTCTCTCTCTCTCCCTCTCTCTCCCCTTCTCTCTCTCTCTCTCTCTCTCTCTCTCTCTCCCTCCAAATCTGTGTCGGAACCAACAAAAAAGTGTTGGACAGTTTTCTGCACAACTATGATTAAGCTGTCACTGTGGGGAGGCCCGTTTGTCAGTGGTTGGGATCTCTGCAGCAATTTCTTTAGACAAGTTTGCTTTAATTGAGTATTCAGTCCCCGAGCGCTCTTGGTTGGTTTCACCCCTCTCTGTTTCCCTGAGGCTAAACAAACTGCAGTGCTAGCCAGCTATGGCTTTCCACAACAACATCGGAATCTGGCTTGTGACCAAAGCAGCAGCAGCAGCAGAAGAGTGTTGTGCTGTCAGTCTTGTTCTCTCACACAACCACCATCTGCAAGACTTCCCTGTTTCCTATTGTTATGGGAGTGGAGCACAAGGGCGTTTGTATATAAAAAAGAGAAAAGCAGCGGTAAACAGGACAGGTATGGTTACTTTTTTTTATTTGCAGCAGTTCAGCATCACTGCTTTCAGAAACTTTCTTACTGTGTTCTCGCACACTTTGCGGTCCCTAGAGGCCCCCACCCGCTGTTCACTTGGCTAAAGCGGAGGCGCCAGCTGATTGGCCAACCAGAACTCTTAGACAAGCCAGTGTTCACCTGTACTTCACTCGCTTGCCCAATTACCCACAAGTCCGTGGGGTCCTTCATTACCCAGAGGCCCAAGGGCTTCTTGTGTGCCAATGTGGTAATGAGCAAGCAGAAAGACGTGTTCCAACAGCAGCCCAGGATAGCTGCGCTACTTCAGCCGGACCGAAGAACTTTAGTGAACACAGACACTAAAACTTGCACCGAGCAGCTGGAGAGGGTAACACAGAAAACAAGGGGAGAGAAAAATACATGGATTATAATTTTCTCATTAGTACTACCAACTCAATCTGCTGTATGCCCACGCTGCAGGCAAAACAACCCAAAACTACTTATTTCTCCTGAGACAAAATCCGTTTTTAATGATAGTGGGGAAAATGTCTTCAACAGTAACTGAAAAAAAGGAATATATTTGTGTAAAGCTGTAAGAGAAAGCTTGTTCTTTGGGGTTTTCCATGTAAACTAACATTGACTTTTGACTTTGGATGATTTCATATCTGCAATATGTGTAACCTCATTGTAAACAGTTGTATCAGCGTCCAAAAGAGTTTGAGTTGATCTTTTTTCATTTTAAAAGTTGCTAGTTAGCTATAGTTAATAGTAGCTTACCTATAAGCATAGTCAAGGTTACAAACAGGGTTAGAGACTTGAGTTAACCCTTACAGGTAAACTCCTCCTCAGGCTTGGTGCTGTTCCAGGTACATCTGTTGCCTGGGAGTATGATAAAAAAGACCAACGTTTCTTCAAAATGTATCCTTGCTAAAATTAACTGTGTTAACTTTACTAAATCAATAAAAAGGAATCTATCTAAATTAAGCTTGGACATAGGCTACCATTTGTGAATCTTAAGGAGCCAGTAGAGGTTGTGTGTCAGAACGGTGAGGTACTGTATATCAGTGCTTGTTGCAGCTCTGCGATAAAGTTAGCAGAAGCGTGCTGGGAGAGTTTATTATATCTGCAATGGCACCATCTGTGTCATCTCACTCCTCACAGCTTTTTATTTTTTTCATTATTTACTCTGATTTAATAATGTACACTAGCATCCCTGCACTTTCACACCTGCCGTGTTTGGTATGATTGACACAAACTGGGGGGTTTGACACATCTTGTAATCTGTCTTCTCTATGCTTTTATTTATTAACTGACCTGAAAATCATGACCCCCAAAACACTTGATGTAGGCTATAAAGTTATGCACCAAAAGCAAGCTTCCTTTTCCCCCCACTATGTGTCTACTACTTTAATTCCAGGCCAACATAATTCATATATGACACAATATTTGCAGTCGGGACTAAGGCTATTGGCGTGACAGCAACAAAATGGTCCTGGGTCCCGGGCCAGGTCTGCTGTAACGTAGATCATCTGTACTGCCCAAACAGTTCATTAATTGTCAGTGCTTTGATTTCTGCTGCTGTAGCTCACATCAGAGAGAAAAGACGCCACTATGACCCATCCATTGGAACCACATGGACAGGAGCTGCCCTGACCTCAGCCCCTCCCCCCCTCCTCACCGCCGCCACCGAGGTGTCAGTCAGTGTCTGCTGCCTGGCAGGGGAAGGATGGAGTCAGCAGTGGGACGTAGAATGAATGTGTTATGGCACTGGGGGAGTCAATAGTCTTGATTCGACGCGATCAATTCTCGAGTACACCTCGCAGTCAAATAACTCCTGGACAAATTAAAAAAGGCAGGACTTTACTCCGCTGCAGAAAATGGAAAGAAAAAAAATTGAGATATTGTTGAGGAAGCCGATAACTGAAGAGGAGAGAGAGAGAGAGAGAGAGAGAGAGAGAGAGAGAGAGAGAGAGAGAGAGAGCGTAAGGGGCGCGGTGCGTTCAAAGGATCTGGAGCTTCGCCTCGTCTCACATTATCACCACAGTACAAAGGGCCAAATATATTCAGTGGCTTTTTTTCTGTGGCACAAAGCTGATTAACGGAAGGTAGCCCCCATTGTGAGGCAAAATCACTTCCACGGCTGTACAGCAAGTGATTTCATATCCTTTTATATTTTTAAGATTACACAGCAAGTGCCTAATCAGCTGATCCTTAATCATCAGCATTGTGCCCCCTTCGTGTTTCCTGTAACCCCCTCATCTCTTCCCCACGCCGACTGCCAGGCTGCGTAGCTTTGCAGCCTGGCGACCGAGGTTATGAGAACCCCGCTGAAAGCCGGGGAGGGACGGGAGAGATAGAGAGAGAGACAGAGAGAGGGAGAGAGAGAATCATGAAGAAGAGGGAAAGAAAATCACTTCCAACATAATCGCCTTAAACAGTCTGGCTCTAACTCCATATGCAGCAGCAGCAGCAGCACTGGTTGCTTCATCTGCTCTCATATCATATTAGAGCTTGTACAGGCCTGCAGTGGGGAGTGAGGGGAGGGGAGGGAGGAGGGCTGATGGCGTCAGAGCTGAGAGGGGGGAAAGAGAGGTAATGAATCAATTATCACTTCCTGGTAGAAAAAAAAGGAACAAAATACAACTCCTGTCTCCCACTTGCTGCCTCAGCAGGCCTGAAACCTCTAGAGCGTCACCCTGTTATTGTACAGTAGTTTGACTGATTTGCACCAAGCAGGACAGTGTTAACATATAGTTTGTGTTACATACTGTATCTTTATACACTGCATGATGAAAAGTATATGGACATCTGAACAATCCACATACAGTATGCGATAGCTGAACATCCAAGCAAACTGTTAGCTGCTCTGAAGCTAGTGTATGTTCTTCACTAAATGCTTGAAAAATGCATGGTTTACAATACGGCTACATTGGGTTAGTTAATGCTTAGTTCATGCTAAACTACATTATAGCACATATATAATGTACACACAAGTTGCTGTACATAATGCATAAGTATGGTTTAGCAGTAGATAATTAAATGTGTTAATGAGTAGAAGTATAATGCAGTGGCGCCTAATAGTTAAATAATTTTTTTCATAACAGACTATAGGTGTTATTAGCACTAAGGTACATGTTTAACCCTCTGAGAAACCGAAAATTCCAGGTTCTGTTCCAGAAGTGATACAACTTTACCTTTGGCATTTACTAATATTGTGACTATGCTACTGTTGTGCTTTCAAAAGCAGGCAAAGTTTGAATGGAAATATGTGTGGGATTGAATAAAATGACAAAATATTATGTTCCTTGGCCTTGCTAGTCTAGCTTATTTCACTTACAAAACAATTTTGTTTATAGTAATTACTCAGTTTACTTTTATGAATTACATTTTGGAAACAACATTGTATAACCTTTTGCTCTTTTAATTGTATTCTTCACTCTGAAGCAATTTGTTATTTTTTTTATTTTTTCATCTGAGTGCTGAGTGAAGTAAATCATGAATGACCTGCTTTTTATTGATGATAATAATGACTGATATCCCTGCAGCTGATGGTTTACATGTGATAAATGAATGATTATACAGGCACTATAAATAGCCATGAGCTCAATGATAAAAACGTAATGCACGTAATTGCACTCGAAAGACGCTGTCCATGGTGCTGAACTACAAGTGAGCTCAGGAAGTTATAATGGGGAGTGAGGGAGTTGTGTCTGTTTCTATGTGTGGGTCGCTGTTCGAGTTGAGATCATATACTTGTGCACAATAACTGAGGTTGCAAAAGAGAGCCATGTGTATGCACAGCCTTATTCATGTGACATGTTTTCTGGCCAAACTCTCACAAATGGTTATACATTCTGTTTACAGTTTACATGAAAGCATCAGCAGTGTTATGACAATAATGATATTCTGGCAACCAACCACACTGTGTAGATAGATAGATAGATAGATAGATAGATAGATAGATAGATAGATAGATAGATAGATAGATAGATAGATAGATAGATAGATAGATAGATAGATAGATAGATAGATAGATAGATAGATAGATAGATAGATAGATAGAAGAAAATGCATTACAAAAAACATAATCTTCTGGGCTATAGTATGTGGGCTTCAGAGCGTTACCATGCTCTCTACATTCCAAGCCACTTCACACTGATAAATCCTGCTCTTATATAAAACATTAAGAGAACCCACAGTTCAAAAGCCATAAAAAGTAAGACATAAACAGCGGCACAATCTGTCAGCGCATCACTTCCCACAGCTGCGCCATCATCGTCCCAGGCAAGTCACAGCATGATGTGTGCGTGTTGATGCTCGTTTGTACGTTGTGTGTCACAAACAAAACATTAAAAGAAGAGCTCATTCAACAGGATCTTATTTTGTTGTATCCGGCGGGGCTTTGAGAGTCTCCAGCAGCTGAGTTCTGAGGGTGAAACCAGAGCACGGCAGTAAAAAAATCAGCTTCTGCCGCTGCTGGAGAAGAGCGATGGAGGAGGGCCACCAAGAAGGGGAGATAATGGATAATTTATGTTCTCTCTGAGAGGTCCTCTTAGCTGGATTTAATTCTCTTAATGGTGGGATGATCTCAGCCGGCAACACTCGCTCTCTAACCTGCCCCGCCGTTTGAAAGCCGGACGTGGGGAGGGTGTGTGTGTGGTGGGGGGCAAGAGAGCAACAGATGCATAACAAATGAACAAAGCCCTCTGGCTATGGAGAGACGTAATTGCTCTCAGCACCGTTAATGTTTCATGATTTTAATAGCTGCGTTCAAACGGTTTCGAAGAGATACTTGGCAAATGTGCTGATGTCACCGGATGATGATGATGATGATGATGATGATGATGATGATGATGATGATGATGATGCGGTTGAAGAGGTGAGAAGTGAAAATATTTTTTCTCTTACGCAAGGTTACAGTATCTCACAAAAGTTAATACACCCATCACATGTCTTCACATATTTCATAATATCTTTTCATGGGACAGCACTGAAGAAATGACACTTTGCTACAATGTTAAGTTGTCAGTGTACAGCTTGTATGAGTGTAAATTTACTGTCCCCTCAAAATAACTCGACACACGGCCATAAATGTCTAAACTGCTGGCAACAAAAGTGAGTACACCCCTAAGTGAAAAGGTTCAAATTGGGCCCAAAGTGTCAATATTTTGTGTTGCCACCATTATTTTCCAGCACTGCCTTAACCCTCTTGGGCATGGAGTTCACCAGAGCTTCACAGGTTGCCTCTGGAATCCTTTTTCACCCATTCATGATGACATCACAGAGCTGGTGGATGTTAGAGCTCTTACGCTCCTCCATCTCCCGTTTGAGGATGCCCCAAAGATGCTCAATAGGGTTTAGGTCTGGAGACATGCTTGGCCAGTCCATTACCTTTACCCTCAGCTTCTGTAGCAAAGCAGTAATCATCTTGGAGGTGTGTTTGGGGTCGTTATCCTGTTGCAGTACTGCCCTGCAGCCCAGTTTACGAAGGGAGGGGATCATGCTCTGCTTCAGTATGGCAAAGTACATGTTGACATTCAATGAACTGTAGCTTCCCAGTGCTGGCATCACTCATGCAGTCCCATACCATGACACTCCCACCACCATGCTTGACTCTAGGCAAGAAACACTTGTCTTTGTTCTCCCCACCTGGTTGCCGCCCCACACACTTGACACCATCTGAACCAAATAAGTTTATCTTGGTCTCATAAGACCATAGGACATGGTTACAGTGATCCATGTCCTTAGTCTGCTTGTCTTCAGCAAACTGTTTGTGGGCTTTATTGTGCATCATCTTTAGAAGGAGCTTCCTTCTGGGACGACAGCCATGCAGACCAGTATGATGCAGTGTGTGGCATATGGTCTGAGCACTGGCAGGCTGACCCCCCCACCCCTTCAAGCCCTGCAGCAATGCTGGCAGTATTCATAGGTCTATTTTCCAAAGCCAACCTCTGGATATGATGCTGAGCATGTGCACTCAACCTTCGTAAACTGGGCTGCAGGAAAGTATTGCAACATGATAACGACCCCAAACACACCGCCAAGACGACCACTACCTTGCTACAGAAGCTGAGGGTAAAGGTGATGGACTGGCCAAGCATGTCTCCAGACCTAAACCCTATTGAGCATCTTTGGGGCATCCTCAAACGGAAGCTGGAGGAGCACAAGGTCTCTAATATCCACCAGCTCTGCGATGTCATCATGAATGAGTGGAAGACGATACCAGTGGCAACCTGTGAAGCTCTGGTGAACACCATGCCCAAGAGGGTTAAGGCAGTGCTGGAAAATAATGGTGGCCTCAAAAAATATTGACTCTTTGGGCCCAATTTGGACATTTTCACTTAGGGGTGTACTCACTTTTGTTGCCAGCAGTTTAGACATTACTGGCTCTTTTTCAAGTTATTTTGTGGGGACAGTAAATGTACAGTTATACAAGCTGTACATTGACTACTTTATATTGTATCAAAGTGTCATTTATTCAGTGTTGTCCCATGACAAGATACAATGAAATATTTGAAGAAATATGAGGGGTGTACTCACTTTTGTGAGATACTGTACACAACACGCAAGGGGAAAATACACAGTGGAAGAATGGGTTTAAGTTCTGACTTTTACTTCTAAAATTAAAAATTCTGAATTGTGTCTGTGGTGGAATGATTTGGAATACAGACGACATAGAGTTGAATAAAGATAGTTCAATGATACCTGGTATGAATGAAGTTCAATGTAAATACTTGGGTAAACATGATTTGAGAAGACGACTCATTCACCTTAACATTTTGGGTTGTCCCCATGTAAAAGCAAAACTAACATAAACATGTCATTAGTTACAAGTGCATGAGGAAGTTGTATTAAGTACTTGGATTACGATGCCCAAAACATTTAAAGTTTGTGTGAGGGTTTCTTCCTAAGATAAATATCACAAGATCAAGCTTTCAACATGTGGAGAGCAGGAATGTTATCAGTAGGTAGTTACACTAGAGAGAGGTCACCATGGGCTCATCAAAGCCTTTATCTATGGCCTTGATTATATATTTTACATATACATATATGTTATGGAATGTAATTTGACTGTCTGAAGGTTCTTGATTTGTTTTTGTTTCTTTTTGAGGGGGAATCAAACAAGAAGTAAAAGTAAAACGTGCATTTTTATTTCATGTGTTTTTTTTGTAATACAAATGTGTTTGTGAATGTGCCAGTTTCAATTTTCACCCTTGGCGTGAGAACATGCAAAACAAAAATAGTATATTACCTATACTTATTTTTTTTTTGTGCTTTTATTATATTGTATTATTACCTCTTAAGAGCAACCCAACTACTTCCTCCTCCCTCTCAGCCTGCGCTCTTGGCTCTCAACTCATGTGCTTTATGCCCCACTTGACTCTGATGATATAAGATTTCCATCCCCATGGCAACCGATGGGACCATATCCACTTTGCTGTCTCTAATTCCTTGCCCCTTTCATTTGCATAGAAATAACATTTTCGGGATGAATGAGTGGTCCCCTCCAGTCCCAATCTGTGTCTGTCTCTAAGAGCTCCATCTCTTGTATTTGTGTTCCTGCCCGCCTGGATCAGCGCGAACATTTACCTCGTGATGTGAATGATGAATCTGACAAGCGTCAAGGAGCTGATCTGATCTCTCAGAGCTCCGGGCTTCATTTTAATATCGCCTTTGGCCATGTATTTTTATTACACTCATATTTCATCAAACAATCTTCCCCAACAAGCGGGTAACGAGATAATTAACCTAGGAGGGGGAAGTCACCGGTATTTAATTGGTGAGGCTTCAAGGCAAGGCCGGTCAATGAGAGAGGTCGGGAGGGAGGCGGGATGGAGAACAGAGCGCCGTAGCTGTGCGTTTGAAATAAGCAAAGCGGCTACAACAAGCACACAGTTAATGAGTTTTTTTTTCAATTAGGGATGGGCATGATTAATCCGTGACTGGTCATTGATCGTTAAGAATTTTGACGATCACGTGAAATTTGTATCGATCTAATAGACGTTGTGTTGCTTAGTGTGAGTCCTGAAGCAATGCACTTCATTTCACTATGTCGCAGCAACATAGAATGTATGGGCAGTCATGTGACATCCTACCAGCAAGAGGCAATACGTTTAACTATTTTGAGGGGAACAGGCATAGCTCCCTATGATTTGCCGAAGATGTCAAACATAAACATGACTAAGTCAAGGCGAAGTTCTGCATTGGATAGCTTTAGAACCACAAAATGATGATGAAGCATTGTCTCATTGTTTGGCTCATTTTCATTGTCTTAATGAATTGTTGTTTGACTAAATGTTCTTGGATTGAAGATTTCATTAAGTAAAAACCATTATGTAAAAAAAATTAAGATCAAATCGATAACTGATGCTAAATTTCAAGGACATTTTTAAAAAAAAATCATATTTTGAATGACATTAACTTTCTGGTCTAGGTAGTGCTAAGCTTTGTGTTCTACACCCAAGTCAGTGATAACTATTACAGGGGCTTCTAAGAAAAACGTTATCTTAATTGCAATATTCCCATAATGCAGATCATTACTCTTCCAAAATGGCAGGATTTTGAAAGTAGAGTAAATTAAGATGAATTTAGATCCATGCTGGTGCTGTTTTCCTGCCTCTATAATAAAACTGTATTATTCAAATCCACGCAAGTTGCTGTAGTTGGACTTTTTTGTTGTTGTTGCCGTGTACAGTGTTACATAATTCTTCCCCTGTTTCCCCTAAGTGCCGTGCTAATGGACTAGCTGAAGGCTCCCTGCACGGTTCTCTGTTTAGAATAAGATTACTTTACACCAGAGGTAACTAATAATCCAAATGAGCTTTACTTTCTGCCAAAAGACTTTCTCAACAAGGTTTTTTTTTCTTAATGCTGTTCCCCATATTGGCAACAGTGCCTGACGATAAAAGCAGCTCTGCTACCTTATTACAGTTTTTTTCGATTGCTAACCCACAGTGGGCACAACTGTAGCTCAATGTGCAAAACTCTAACTACAGTCTGCACTACCAACAGTCACTGGAGCTGAACAGTTCACTTCACCTGCAAAACAGGTTCAGTGCAGCAAACACTATGAACCAGCCTCATTCAGATAACACACACTGTCACTCAGAACCTGCTCAGAGTACAAACACTAGCGTCAAACCCCAATACACAAATTACAAACTTTTAATCTTTACAGTTTGAATAATTTGAGTTATTTCACACAAATTACGTAATATTTTCTTTGATGAAAGGGTGAAATTATTTCACATGAAATTGTTTATTGTAAATCATGCCAGATTTTTAGGAAAACAAAAAGAAATTAAAATCAGAAGTTTTCTTCAATAGATACACATTTTGTATATTTTATTGAAAACATTTCCAAATGTAGTATTTATCTGTGTAAACATTCTATAATTGTAATACAGAAATCAATTCCTGTAATGTTGTCATTTACTGTAAGGATGCAACTCTAAGCTGTTTGTTTCCTGGACAATTCGTATTACAGATGCAACTTTAGATTTTTGTAGATTAGGTTGCACTCTCAACCCTGCCTCTCTCAATTAGGCCTTTCACACCGCCGCAAAATCGGAGCTAGTTCTGGGCTTGTTCGGAGTTAGAGCCAGTGTTTTGGTTTCACACCGCCAGAGAGCCTGCTCCGGGCCGTAAAAACCGGGGGAACTCATACCCCAGGATTGAGCAGGGTTTGATAAGGACTGCTTGCGCGAATGGTTGGGGGAGGGATTATCCTGACCAACCAGAGCAACTCAAACCTCATGCCCGCCATATTTAAAAACACCGCTACTACGAGACGTAAACATAACATAATTACCGAACGTAGCGATCAAATTGACCGGCGAGAATACGCTGTATGGGTCCTGTTTGCTTAAGAAAGCAAAGCGAGAGCCAACAAGTGTAAAAATAAGACGTATTCGCCGCTGTTGTTGTGCTTAAAGCTAGCGGTAGCTTTAGCGTTAGCCACAAGAGCAGCGGCGTCGGGTGACGTACACACACGTTTACAGTGACGTCATGACGTTGCTCTCTTGCCGGCTCCATGGCTGTCTCCGGTCGATGTGAAACCAACCGGTTCATAACTGGGATAAGGCTGTAACCAGTTTTGAACTGACCCCAACACCAGCCTGGAACTGACTCTTGGTTCATTTTGGTGTGAAAGGCCTAAATGAGAGACCACCCACAACAGGGTCTATCAGTTTAGCCCTTACTGTATTTCATCAGACATTACAGCTCTATGTCTTCTAGGTCTTCCTCCACACATCCACACTCTCACTGCCACTCTTCTCCCTCCAACAACCTGTCTTCATTGGTCCATTTCCCCAAAAAATATATTTTTGAGCTTTCCCTTTATACTGTATATATGTTCACTAACAAGTCTAAAACAAGACATCTTAGTGTTTCAGTTAAAATTGTAATCCACAGTGTTTGAAATGCACTAGGCATTCATTCTGTTTTGAATGTGTGGTTTACAGTTGTGGCAGCAGTGTGTTAGCATTTGAAAAAAGTGCTGGAAATCCACAGTGTTGTGCAGGCTGTGGTTAAGCCATGAGATAGGTGTGTAGTTTTGAAAATTGTGTTTAAGCAATGAAAAACGAGCTACAGTTTGGTCCGAATGAACCGCTGCTCTGCATACTGTGGTTAGAGTTTTGCACATGTCGCTCCAGTTGTGCCTACTGTGGTTTAGCAATCGAAAAAAACTGATGATCACGTTGTTGATTCCCTGAACTCTTTAATAGCACAATCAAGTCAAAATTAATTATTGTGCAAACAAAAATATCCAAAACTAATGTGGTGGCCATGCAATTTCCCTATTGCATTATTACTGAACAGAGGATGAAACACATTTTAATGAATCCCAGATCTTTCCTCTCGGGACAACTTAACATGTTTAGTTCCATTACTGGTAAATTATACATTATCACTGGGTCTCTGTCTCAAACATTAATACTGTGGGGGGAGCAATGATCAACGGAGCCTACATAGAGCAGGAATTTAGGCTGTTAGGTACTGATTTATTAACGTTTTTGGGCACTTTGATGGATGCAAACAAGTGATCAATGAAACACTGACGATATGGTAAATGTGTATGCAGATGTGTTAGTTTTTGTGCAGCTTAAAACCGTGAAGAGAGTAGTGGGTGTCAACAAAAACAGAACAAAATAAGAAAATAAAATGCCATCTAAAAATTGCTAAAGCATAGCTCTGAAGAGGTGAGCAAAGCTGTACAGTTGGGTATGGGTTTGCGTGAGCATATTTTTCCCCATAGGCCTACTAAAATAAAATGAAAAAAATTGTAGTTTTAATATTGCTAAAAATAAAAATAAAAATGTTATGGTCACTTAAATACTCCCTGAGATTTTGCTTTTAAGAAAACCTTGTATAAACCAGTTACATAATGATGCAGAATCGCTGCATGTTTGCGTTTCTTTAGGTCTTTTGAAAGCAGCAGATATATCCCTATGGACCCTCTTCTTCAGTTACCAGTCCAGCTACCTCTGAGACCATGTTGGCCGGCCTTCAGAGCAGTGGCGGCAGATAGTGGAGAAGGCCTGGGCGCTCGGGAACCAAGCAGTGTTTCTTGGCGCAACCCAACTTAACCCGAGCAGAGACGGAGGAGACGGAGAAGTCGACTGAGTGGCTGCCTAAAAAACGTCTAATCTCATAAGAAGTCTGCTGGCCGCTGACTGGGGAGCGCTGGGACGCCAAATACAACTTTAAAAGCCTTCCCCCCCCCCCCTTTTTCCTCCGCTCTCCAACATCCCTTTATCACAGACAGCCCATGTGCTACAGACTGAAAGGAGAATGCTCCAAGAAGACTTGCTTGGCAGGAGACCCCTGGGGAATCATGCGAAAAGAACAAAAAGCATGTGTGTGCATTTATGTTCCATGTTTTCTTTTCTTTCAGCATTCCTTTCAAATTAAACAACACTAAATATTTCATGTTGTGAATTTTTCTCTGGAATAATGCAGCTTTTGTTTTTATATGCTTCCCCCCCCAACCGCTATCAATATTAAAGCGGGTTGTGGCATAAACGTCTAAATGGATGCATGGTGTGGGCTGAGGTTCTGTAGAGAAGCGGGAGCAGTAATTCTCTTGCAGCAGTCAAGCAGCCATGTGGAAACACAGCAACGCATAAAACCAACAATATTAAGATATGACCCTGACCTGTTTTTATTTTCTCCATTTGAGTTCACATAAACAATACAGAGTGCTGCTGCTTGCAATGCAAAAGGAGATACGTTTCCAAATGACCTGTGTCATTTGGATAATAACTTATATTCAATTACAATCACACATCTGTTAACACAGTGTATCATTTCTTAAAAAGTACAAATGCAAATGGCAGACAGCGCCAACAGCAACCCCCCACCTTCAGTGTTTAGCACACCATACAATATGAAAGTGTTGCACCCAACAAGCTACTTTATGATAATTGAGCTATTGCTAGAAGCCATGGGTTTAGTCATCCTACATATCACAAACCTGGATGACTATGGCAGATCCTAGACATTTCAGTCACTCAGGCATTCATACAATTTATTCTGGGATGAATATTTAGAGAACTGCATTTTTAAAGAGCTAGTGGCAGCACTGAGTGGAAATGTCCGACAGATGTTTGCCTTCCATCTGAAAGCCTTCCAGGACTTTGTATGTAGCATGACGACCCTGGATCCGATCTATATAATGTGGCGGCAAGTGTGTCAGTCATAGTAAGCCCTGCTTATACTTTGTACACGTTTATTTATCTTTATAGATAGATGTTGAAGTTATCGTATCTAAACCATCATTTGTGTTTGATATTTGTAAAACTTTCCCAAAACCTAGAAAAATAAATTAAATTGTGTGAGGCCTTCTAAAAGTATGTCAACTCATGAGACTGTGGCTCAGGTGGTTAAGCTGGTTGGCCAATGATCCTAGGGTTGGCGGTTCGATCCCAGCCCGGCCACTTGTGTCATGGTCGTTGTGTCCCTGGGCAAGACACTTCACCCACCTTGCCTCGTGTGAATGTGTATGACTGCTGTATGTTTGAGGTGGTGGTCGGAGGGGCCGATGGCGCTGAATGGCAGCCTCGCTTCTGTCAGTCTGCCCCAGGGCAGCTGTGGCTACTATGGTAGTTTACCACCACCGGTATGACTGTGTGTGAACGAATTGTCTGGAACCCTGTAAAGCGCTTTGAGTATCATGAAAGGCGCTATATAAATCCAAGCAATTATTATTATTATTAATTATTATTATTATGAGAAAATGTAGCAAGTCCAGGGAAAGAGAGACTGATGCACATGCAGTGGGCCACTGAACAAAAATAACAATATTAATTATTAAATATTAAAATATGAGTCTAGACAATGTACCCAAAAGAAAGTTTAATATTGAGAATAATGATTTACTTACATTATTCTTTGTATATTGGCATCATTCTGCACCTTCAGTATTCATTTATAACATATTGAGTTCTCTGAAAATGTATACAAAATTGACATTTTAGGCATTGATTGTTTTCATCTAATAACAGCAACAGTGAGTATCAGTCCCATACATTGTATTGCATTCCTGCACTACTGAAGACATGTGCTCATATTGGGGTATTTTTGTTTAACAAAAGGTGTCATATCATGTTAATAAAGTGGTGGAAAAGGTTAAAGTATTTTCTTATTTCAACATGACTTTTGGAGCAGCCAGGACATCATAACAAAAACTGTCCCTTGAACACTCTCCTGTCTCTCTCTGCGTCCATCTGTCACCTCAGCAAAACCCAAACCAGAAGCACTTTATGGAAATGTTTTCTGGCTCAGGCTGCTCACGCTGTATATGCAAAGTGCCCCGACTCTGAATTATAATAAACGGAAGCGCTTAAAGAGACATTCTTCTACATTAACTTTCTTTCTGCTGTGGGATGCTCTGCTCTCGCGCCTTTGATGCTGTTCCCCTTTCAAAGTAAAACAACATGAATTTAACATCTGTGCTGTTTTCTTTCTCTTTCTAAGCTGAGGCTTGTGCCGCTTTCAAATGCTGAAAATGTCCCGCGGCCATGTTGCTTAGAACAATTTAGAAGTTCAAAGTTGCTTGAATGTGTTTACGTGGGGCTTTTTCTCAAACAACTTGCGAAAACTTTTCAAAGACTAACAGTGGAATTAACATCATACGTCCTAGTGTTGATCCTACAGCACTGGAAAACAACAGTTTGACATACATGGGTGTTTTTGGTGTTTGCTTTGGTTTGGTTGTATTGTCTGTGATCCATCTTGCCGACTCAGGTTACTCTGAACTTTCTTTGTTCACTCTTTCTTTTTGTATCTTTGTCTCCCTTCATTATTTTTCCTGAACTTATAGCTGTGAGCTGATTTTACCGACAGGACAGTGAAACGGTGGGATAAAACAACAAATTGTCTCCCAGCCCCCAAAAAGTAATGGACGAGTACATCCTTTCATCCCTGCACAAATGTCTAGTGAAATATTAAAGGTGCTTTGTATGTGTGTTGCTGCATATTAATTACTCATCACTGTGTTAATTTGAAGTCAGTGTGATTGCTGGAAACAAAGAACTGATACAAACAACTACCTCAAACACTGTTTTGAAGAACAGCTTCATTATATTATTCTGTTCTACCATTGTATAACATTATTTCACATTTTACATTTACATGAATGTGTCATGTTTAATCAATCAATCAATCTATGACATTAACTCTTAAACCTGTTGAGCTGCTGCCACACCCATTGAATTTCCGATTCCCTGTGAACAGTTTCATATTCCCTTATAATACAAATGGCATTCCTACATACACTTAAATACAACTATGAACCATTCACACATAAGCTTACAGCAATAAGTAAGTAGTCATTGTTGAATCCTGACAACAACTTCCATCTTAAAATGACCTGTTATTTCACAACATGCAACATCAAACAATATGTGAAAGTACCAGTACATGACCTGATGGCCAATCAAAACGGTTCTTAATACAATATGTATTCATTTAAATCCAAGAGTGTACAATTCAGATATTCATTCATTCTCAAACCGATTTTATTTATATAGCCTAATTCCACAAATCACTGATTCAGAAACATATTTAATGGGGAGAAATTATCCCAGGATGAAAAAAGACCAAAGGATGGACCTAAATAGCATAACTAGTTTATGCAACTTGGATGTGATCATAGATATCATGTATGAAGAATATGTATCAGTAAAGGGTGTCATGCAACATCCAGGAGTCCTTACACATCTGAGGCGCCAACTTACTCTCACATTGTTGACACAGAGAGAGTGAGAGAGGTAAGAAGAGGGAGGCTTTATCTGTCAAGGACCATAAAGTTGTTATGATTCAGCCATAACGCTGTAGCTATCTGCATCAATCCTCAGAACCTCCTTTTATTATTGTATTTATGATAATTTATATGAGGCATCTGTAAATTCTGTTGACTCAATGTGCTGACTTTATAGACTGGAAGTTAAGAAAAACAAGATGAAAAGTTAATATACAGTATAGCCTATATGCTTTGTTTTAACTGCCATCAACCCATTATTACGTGAAGGTGGCTCTATGGCATCTCTTCCCCACTTCTCCTACAAGACATTGTACTTTCCTAAGGCCCTGTTTGCATGTAATTCCCTCTAATCACATTTGGTTCCTTGTGATGTTTTGGTTTGATGTGGTCAAGTTTAAGGATGTTTACAGCACAGTCCTTGGCCACCACCCAAATTCCATCATTGTTGAATTGAATTGTGTTAGAGGCTCATGAAAAAAAATAATATTACTGAACTGCGTTTGAAGGGCTCAACAGAAAACTCTCACAATTTAGAAATGCACGTTTTACCCACATACATTCCATGACACACTTAGACGCATTATTAACCAAGTTTGACTATTGTTGGCAACATTTACTGTATGCAGAACATGGTAGTGTGGAACGATAGCATTACAGTTAATGTGTATGCTGCTCTGCTGCAACACATTCAGACACCTTAATATAACAGTGATATTCTGAGTAACTAGCTTCTATTCTGACTGACAGGAGGTGACAGAGGTTGCAGGTAAAAATCCGCCTGGACGCCTTCTATGTCGGCCACCTGTCAATCAAAGCAATGTCGTGTGTGCGCAGAAGGTCCCGTCTGTCAGCTGACTCCTTCAAGACGATGCTGAGGGCAACACCGGTTACAGCCACTGCTGTCGCTGAGTGACTGCTGGAAACACTTTCCATGAACACTCTTCATTTAGAAAGAAGCTGAAATATATTTAACCTTTGGTGCTCTGTGCCCTGAACGCTCGAAAAATATGCCAAAGCCACTGGGAGCTTTGAGTGATTTCTTTAGAAAAATATTAAAGAGAAGTCAGAGCTTTTTTTCCCAGCAGGCGCACCACCCAAAGCAGCGCTGCAGCCACGGAGTCACGACTGTCACCGTAACAAAGGAAGCCTTTATCTCACCCTGCTGCACAAAGCTCACAGCCGCTTTATTCTCCCACTACAGAACATGATCAAGAATCAGACTTTACAGTGATGCTCTAACATATACAGCACAATACACACTGACTATGCTTTGGGTCCCGTTTGTTCAGTGGCATCAATTCACACAGCAGATTGTGCCTATCAGAGTCAACATGTTGTGTATGAACCTGGCAAAGTTATGCCTGCGACACAAAGGACTTTTTAAAATATGGCTTGTATGTGTAAAAAAAAAAAAAAAAAATGGCTGCATATGTTTAATGTCTGACATAATATAAAAAGGGTGACCTGAAGCTGGATTGATGATGTGTTGAGAGCAAGCAGAAGGAGCCACAGCTGAGTGACAGGCTCAGTCAATGAAAGTGTCATTGTTCTTAATCGAGCAAGATTCCTTTAAATCTTCACACATTCTCCTCTTCGCATAAGGAGTGGAATTGACAGTTAGTTTAACTTCACCCTCTCCAATCAGAGCTTAGCAACCATAGCTATGCACACTAGGTACCACTTATCACCTATACTTACTTGTTTCAACCTTTCTTTCAAACATTATTATAAGATGAATGTGGCACATCTCTGGCCACTGTTTTTACTGTAAAGTGATTACGTGCAGCTCAATGTGAATCTTGACTGTCAGATTATGTCAGAAATTAAGGAAATATTGTTTCAAAAAAAGGTTGCTAAGAATGTCAATGATTCAACAAGCCACTGTTCATTGTAGCTGCACACACTCTGTTATTCTCTGTTCTGTTCTCTGATTGTGACTTGTGACCGAATGCATTAAACATACCGAGGTTGTAGAATTATTCAAATAACAAGAACACAAGGCCAAAGATTAGAGCCAAGGCCAGCAAAATTAAACACAACTGTGGAGTAGGAATAGGTTTTATATACTTTCCCCGCCTGTTTAACGTTTTGCAATCCCTCAGATTGATCATCTGACCACTTGTGGGTTTTCTTGACTCCCAGGATGAATACCACTGTCCTAGGCAAAGGGAGGGATTGTCCTATTCACTGGGACAACATGCTTGTGTGTTGGTTGTTGTAGTAAAAACTGTAGCAAGAAAACAAGCTATTTGTTTTTCACTTTGGCTATGGGTAGAACATCCTGCTATGAACAATGTCTTCATCTTTAGTCTGTATGTGTTGGTGAGAGCTCTTGTCTGGTCGTGCCTTGGATTCCCTGTGTCAGACGTTCAATGCTGTGTTGGTCAGGGAAAAATCGGTGTCTAGTCTAGGGCCATTTACTGTAGGTCCTTATTACAACAAAATGGTGGCAGCTGGTGGTTAGCTGTCAGCTTGAGGCAGAATGTCAGGTCATTAGTTAGTTTGTGTAGTGTGGCAACAGGGAGCAACATCGCTTGCGTGGAATGTGACAAATCCATATGTGTTCACGTAATAAGAGCGCCAGTTCATTAAGTTGCCCACAGTCTAACCTTGACAGCTGCTCTGAGCCGATGTACAGCTGCTTTATTGTACATCATCCTGCACTCAATTACTGTAGGGGAGAATGGGGGAATCTGAGGCATCTGGTAATGTGAGCCACCCCCTGTATCTAGGCAACGGAAAACATTTTTGGTCATGTGAGATATATGTTTTCAAGCCCCTCTCATTTCCCCATGGCCCTGAAAGAGAGGACCTCATGGTGCTGTGGTAAGCATGTTTTTTCACCAAAATAGGTATTTTGCATGTAAAAGTACATTTTCTTGCTGTCAACTTAATCAACTGTTGTGCCAAAGCAAATGTATTCACGTAGAAAAACTTCTATCATATGTGTTGATGAACTACCAACATATACAAACCATGTGATGATATTAGCTAAAGATTAGCCTGAAATGCTAAGAGAGGTAGTTTTTTTCTCAAATTGTGGTGGTGGAGGAAAGTGAGCCAAATGCTGTGTACAAGTTAAGTTTAGTCTTAAACATATTTTAATGTAATATTACACAACATATGTTTTATTGGAATGTCATACACATTGTAGAAAAGCCATCATGCCAAGGAAATACATCAGGAAGACGACCTGGGGCAACCACACGGAAAGAGCACCTTCTCATCTTTCCCTGTAACCTTCAGGGCTGGAATGTAGAGTAGGCCCAGTTGTAGAGTATGACAGGCTGATGTTATTTATTATTATTCTTTCGGACAATTCCACACAATACACAATTGTCTCTTGCAAATATTCATACATCATACTTTGTGTTGTCCGAAGGGAGACGGAAGAAGCCAAAGGCTTATCAGGTCCCGCCCCCATTTTCATCAAATTCGGATTCAGATACACAGATTACTGTTACAGAAAATAAAAATAAAACAAACAAAAAACTTTTTATTTTATATATATAGCTATATATATATATATATACTGTATATATATATATATATATATATATATATATATATGTTGGGAATTCATAAGGGGTAGATTTGGTCAAAGTCAAGAATATTATTAATTTCAAGGAAATTATAATATTAAGAAAAATTGTTAATTAATGATCAATTTAATTAGTCAAGCTAATCAAATTACTTATTAATACCTACGGAGCACCACCCTTTGAAAAAGGGAACTTTGAATCAAATCAGAAAAACAGTCTCATAATGTTAAAGGGATTTATCTTGAGAATGTCAAAGTTGGTTACAATGTACATTTAAGATAATGAAGGAGTGAATATTCGAGCATAGACCTTATTTACCAGCCATTAGTGAAATACAAGACACAAATATCACAGACACTGCTTCTTAAAATCAAAATGTAAGGGTTTATTTACTTAGGTAAGTTGATTAAAACGATACACATAAGTCAATAACCATGAACTAATCTAATTTAAGAAAGCAGACATAGCACAAGCAATAATAAGAAGAGTTTAGAATCAAACCCACAGGCTATAGTACATGCGTATGTACCACTGTGTGTGTGTGTGTGTGCGTGTCAAAAAGAAAGGGGGGGGGGTGGACACCGTCCAAAGCCAAAAATGGCGGACAGCTTGTGACGTTTTCGTCACGTGAAGGGGGTCACCGATGCGACCCACTCAATTTAACTTTGGAAACCACCGAAGTCAACGCTCATATGCTTAACAATCGCGACGCAAATGTAAGAATATGTGTTGGTGTGCGGATGTACAGAGTTTGAATAAAGAGAGAGAAAGAAAGAGGAGATCAAGTAAAAGCTCGCCACAGAAAGTGCACAGTTAGTTGTTCACCTTGAATTATAGCCTACAGTCATTCAATCTGTGAGTGGTCTCACAAAACTGATGACTGCTTCGGAGTTATCAGAGGGGAACAGCTGTTCTGGCACGTAGCGACAATCACAACAATCAAAATATCTCCCGGAAAGCGGGAGGAAAAACCACAGTGAGCAGTTAGGCAATTATTATGAAAATAATGCTGTCAGAATCACATTTAAAAGGGAAAAACGACTCGTCAGTCGGTACCTTAACCTTAAGTTAATGTATACCTAAATAGATATCTATAGCCTAATTTATAGCCCAGACAAATGCCTACTGTGAACCGTCTCCGACAGTGATGAGAAGCGATGGGTAGTTTAGGATCCTGTGGTCCACACGGCAGGTTTAGAGGAGGGTCCTGCTTGTTATGCCGGTGGAGGAGCGATCTTGCTTCTTGGGGGAAAGACGGGGCCCGTGCGGTCAGCTGGCTTGCTCTGGTAGTGGCGTGCGTCTTTTGCAGAGGCGGCGAGGCAGTTTACTGTCTGTTGCGTTCAGAGACACTGGGCTTCTTCTCCGGCTGGTAGGGAGGAAAGCGCAGCTGAGTTTCAGCAGCCGCGGTAGGATGAAGTTTCCTTGGTGAAACTTCCTTCGGATCCGGGAAGGTAAAGACTGCAGGCAAGCAGTCTGTGAGCTCAGTTTAAGTTTGCAAACACCCGCTTTGTGGATGGCTCCACTGCTAAAAGGCGGTGATTTTGGGGTGCTTGCTGGTTTTATCATAGCATGGTCACATGGTTGACTGGAAGATCTCAGCCAATGGGGGTACAACACCTTATCAGGTGTGATGAAACTAGGGCTGGGTCCCTTAGTTTTATGACCCCTTGTTCTGGGGGTTTTGCCTCCAGAAAACTCAAATCCAGGCTTTATTGTACCCATGTAGGCCTCAAGAGTTCCTTATCAGGCTTTGAAAAGGCGAGGTAGGCCTCACTTTTCCTCATAGGTTTCTATTGTACTTTTAAGCACTGCTGTAGGCACAACATATACACATATACACACATACATATATATATATATATATATATATATATATATATATATATATATATATATATATATACACATACATATACACATATATACACACACATACACATACATTTTTTTTTTTTTTTTTTTTTTAAGAATCTGCAGTCCAATACACAGTCAATTTTAATCTAATTGCTTCAGCTTTTAAGATCAGTTCAGCACAGTTCAGTTTTTCTGTGACAATGCCAAGTGTATTAAGTGTGAAGTGGCCTTGTATTTGGCCTGTTCCATTACTAAACTGGTAGTTACTGTATGTTATAATCCAGTTGGGTCTTCTCCTGTGTTCTGAGTCCCAGGCTGTTCTCGCTGGTTCTGGTTTTCCTATATGCTTTGACCCCCAGACACTAGCTGGCTCTAAGGGTCCTGTGTTCTGACCCCCAGACTGTGTTCTAATCTAACTGGTTCTATCTTTCATTTGAATCTTATTAAAACCTATTGAATGTTTTGTTCAATAGGTTGTATTTGATTTTGTTCAGAGTTACTTTCAAGTGTTAGGAAAATTTGCTTTGCTTAATTGACCAAACCCCATCATTCTTTTACTAGTCCGACATTAGTTCTGGAATGTGTGGCTAGCTTTCAGGATTCTCACTGTTACAATATGTGTTGTTATGGTAGTTTCAGAGTGGAAAAAGTAAGTAGATCAGTTTACCCCCTTGATTTTTCTGGTCTGTCTCAGTTTACCCCACAGCTGGGGTAAAGTGAGCCACATGACAACTTTTTTTAAAACAATCATATTTTCACTGCCCTTTGTCTTGAAAAAATGCTGCTAATGCCCATTTATAGGAAACATCCTGAATTAATGGGAAATGTGTACATTTGAGTGACAAATCATTTTAGCTCACTTAGAGGGGAGCAAATGTAAAAAGTGGCTCAGATTACCCCGTTCTCCCCTATGTTGTTTTTATTTTACCAACACAGACACTTGAGGGAAATAACTTGTGGATAATTCACAGGCAATTATCTCTGTTTGTATCCTTTTGGGTCAAGGAGCTTTGCGATGGCATCATGTATGATTGCGTCTTCACCAGGGTCACCTTGCATTTCAATAGAAATGGGCTCTGGTGTTCATTTCCTCAATCTCCCACCTTGTTTTCTAACAAAGGAAAGTGCAGGGAAGCTGAGGGGAATAATCTGCATGCCCGAGAGAGAGAAAGAGAGAGAGAGAGAGAGTAAGAGAGAGACGCGTCAAAAACTTTGAGACGGAAGGCGATGATGCAAGTCCAAGGCAAGATGCCTAATACCCCCGGCTAACGATCCAGCAACTGGAATGCAAACCCTCTGTGATTTCAGGTGGGAAGGTTTGTTATGGGGTGGGGATTTGCCCCTTTTTCTCTGGGGGCGGTAGGGGGCCTTTGACGTTGTTGTCACTTCCTCTTTCTGCAGAAATATCTCAGAGACAGCGAGATGTGATCAAGGAAGGTGAATTAAGATGCAGACACAAAGGCTCCCCACTGCACACAATAAAGTATGTTACCTTCAAATCCAGAGTAGATAATAGCAAGTCAACTAGTCAAAAATATCTATTTGCTAAAGGTTTTAGCAACAAAAAAAATGGCACATGATTTGGAATGGAGGAAAAAGCGCGTTCATCTGGGACCATTTTCAGCAGCGGATTAATCCTCAACTGGTGCTTTTAGTAAATCTTGGGAGCAGCAGGATGGTGTATGTGGGATTGAGTCTATACTACAGTGTTTGTTCATGGGGAGGAAGGGACATGTCACCCAGTGCAACACATGGGCTCACTGATGTACACACACAATACGTATTAGGATCTATTGTTGGTGGGCATTTGTTGAAAAAGAAGGCTATTATCCCTTAAGGTGTTGCTATTCTGTTGGTGTCTTTGCGACTATGGATGCTGTCAAAAGTGAAAAGCTAAACCAAACACAGAAGACTGCATGAACCAAAGCAAATGGCACTATAAGCTAAAGAGGATTCAGGATATACTGTATATGCCTTGGAACCTTTTTCTTCAGAGATCTCAGATTACATCTTTTTCCCAATGTTTTTCGTGGTGAAGACAATCTGCTAGTTTTGCTTGTAAACCTGTAAACAGATAAAAGGGGATTTATTTTTTCAGTGTACCTGCTTCATTCTCATCCTTTTTTTAAAAGCCCAACCCAGCTGTACCCGGTTTCCTCCTCCTCTTGCCTCTTCTCAGCACACAACGAACACATACAAACACGATGCTTCCCTTTTTATCTCCTGACACTTCAAAGGGGATCCATGCCAAATGTTTACCTGCAAACTTAACCAGCGGTGTGGCTGCTCCTAGATCCTCGCTGCATCAGAGTGAAGGCGCCTCACTAGGGAGCGGTGTGCGGCAGGTAGCGGCGGTGACAGGTGGCTCCGCTGTACAGTCAAAAACCAACGACAGAAAAAGACTTCCTCTGTGATTCCTGCAGCCACATGAGTCAGATGAGAAGCTTTTGGGGGAAATCAGTGCACTCACACATCACGTATATCATATAAAATACCTTCTTAAACTGCATAATACGCCATTTAATGTAATCTTTACAAAGCTGCGACTATGACTTGCAGCGGTTTGAAGGTTTTTCGGGAATGTATTCATATAACTTAACCACTAGATTAGCTGAAATGTCTCAATGACCCCCTCCCTTTTAAGGGAAAGCACTGGCAAAGCACTGTCAGTAGTTGTCAGTACTGTTTGGTTTATTCTAGACTTATTATAAAATGGCACATGACTCTGAATGTGGCTTTGTACTATTACTGGTGTCACAAACTCCTGACAGCGTTTTGCCAGGACTGTGTCACACCAGTGGAAGTACAAAGCAGAATTCAAGTAATGCGCCTTTCTATAATTAGTCTGGGATATAAACTAAGCAGTAAGCCAGTTGTGGCACCTTTACTTTAATAAGTAAAAAATGGAAGTGCCTTTGCAGAATAAGTACCATATTAAGGAAATGATTCCTCACAATGTGAAGGTGGGAAAGAAATAATGAGAAAGATAGACTTCAGTAAACTGCATAATTGAGTTTTAAGACACGTCTCAGTCACACTTTTCAGCCGTTAATGTATTTTCATGTCTTATGGAATCATTTTTGATTTACATAAGAGCATACACTTCACATAGAGCATATACTGGTACATGCATTACCTGTGTTACTATGACTTGAAGCCTCTATTTTGGCTTTAAGAACTTCTTTCTGTTTTCCACACACAGTATAGTGACTGTTTGTGGTGCTTTCCTCACAAAGCCAGTGTAGATAAGGTCAGGCTGTTTGAACAATGTTGGCCTGTGGCTTGACAAATAGCTGCTAGACACACATCAAGTGTGCTTTGCAATCAGATCAAATCAAACGTTTAATTAGGGTATGAATTATGTTAGTATAAGTGTGATTTTAATTAGCAACAATTAATGAATTCAAATAGTATTTGAGAAGTATTTCACAGACTCACTGCATTATCGGCATAGACATGTGTGCTGCCACTGCTAGCATACAAAATGCACATTATTGTTATTATATATTTTTTTTAAGATGACATTAATGAAATGGGATGATATTTTAAATATCCAGCTGCAGGTTGGAATATTTACCTTTTTTCAATACTTATCTCATGTCTTTATCTGAACTGATTGGAAAGTATTCATCGTAGTTGGAAATTCTTCCAGAAGGAACACGTTTTACTGCTGGAGTGAACAGAGTAGTAGCTTGGTTACTCTTAATTTGCTCGGACTACAAAGGGAACAGGTCCTATTGAAGTAAAAGACTAGACGTGGACACTTGAAGAACCCAGAAGATGTGTATCTGAAGTCTCTTTGTTGGACTAAGTCCTTGGTCTATATGTGGGAAGCAGCAGTCGGTCCAATAAAGCGTTGGAGAAAGGAGAGCACCAGTGACCTCTGAGGGTTGCAACGCAGCCATCTAATCTCAAATCCCAGCCTGCTGACGGACAGCAGAGCTAATGGAGTCCAGAGGAAACTGTGAGGAGGAAGAGGAAGACCCTGCACAAGGCATGAGGTGGAGCACAGCAGGTGGACAGGCTGCCACCACTCGCCGGCTGCAACAGCAACATTATCCCATATACACAGACAAACAAGGAAGCAACTGTATGTCTGCAGGATATCACACTTACTGATAAGATAGTGATACGAATTATGTGTGGGGAGTGTGTGAAAATACTTATCTGGTATGTTCCATTTAGGGATGTTCCCGACTAAGAGTGTACATGGGCTAATCCGATTGGCCGAATCTTGAATGTACCTTATTTCATAACCAAATGTTGCGACTATTTGACTGTGCGATTGGCAGACAACACACACATTAAAACCACAACCCTAAAACAAGGATAGCCAATCTATTCAGCAACAATAATAGCTTTACATTTGGCAAAATTATACAAATTATGACATCACCCAGAATTGAGACCCTCCCTATGGACATTATCCATGTTGTTTACATAAGTAAGCCAGACTGTACAGACAGTTACAGTATGTAGAACAGCTATGGCACTTGTATTGCTTCAATTCCAATACATTGTTTCAGATCCCACTGGTTGAAAGGGGCCTACTTTCACACCCAGCTGACCCCTCTGATAAGACCAATATAGACTCTGCTGTTCAGGCTCTGGTTTGCACGGAAGAGGATTAGGGCCAAATATAAAAAAATTGTTTTAGTTCTGACTTTATTAATACAAACTATTATATATGATATATACTATAATATCTTCAGTTGGTGCAATCATGAAATGACTGTTGAAGTTTGGTATAGCTAAAAAACAATGGCCCTGATGTGTAAATTCCCTAAATGAAACACCTGGATACTCAGCACCTCCGTTGTGTAACAGTTTATTCATATGCAGTTGATAATTCTCTGACTGAGCCCTCTAAACAGGAGCCTGTCAACAGGTCCCTACTTCAGCTTTAAATATTCATAAGCACAGATGAGCCTTTGCTTAAAACGACAAGCAGAGATAATACATTCAATAAAAATTAAAATATGGAGCTGCTAGGTACATCAGACTTGTTTTCTCCTCGCAAAGGCTGTGGGGAGTCCCTGTCGGCTGAATTTCATCCCTCTGCTTGTTTACTTTGTTACCTTGTTGCAAGTTTTTGAACAGCACTCCAAGCGATAGCTTGTCAATTATGCATATTGAATATTAATAATTAATTTAATTTGATTTGCCTTTCCTTTGCTGTTAATCCATGCACGAACAAGCCATGGATCCTTCAGTGCGGAAGAAAAGCTCCGGTTCCACCGTCTATGGGAAACCAAAATCGCCGAAAAACCACTAAATCTGACTAATTAACTCCTTCTTTCACGCTTGGCAGAGAGGGGTTTTTATTTTAATGATTTGATTCACTGATCCTTTAAATTTAGCCCTGCAGGAAGACATGCAAATAAAACTCTATCTTCATTTATTGTCTTTGTGGCCTTTAATGCTGCATTTTGAATCAAGCAATAAAAGCCTCATTGAATTTATGAAACAAAAAAATCCGAACAGACTCTGGGGCGGATCCGGTCACTTCAACAACCAGCGCATCCGTCCACATGACTTCCTGTCATGTGATGAGGCAGTTCATCAAAGTGTGTTTGGCACCGAGCTTCAAAGGACAAAGTCTGATTTGAAATTGATTATTCAAGCGAGAGATGACAGAGACAACATGGCTACCATGTGTGTGACGGCAAGGGAAGGAAGATTACACCTGAGAATGCCTACGCTGATCTGCTGATCAATATCCAGTCAAAACTGCATCGGCCAAGCAGCAGATAAGACATCAAACGCAATGGTTCCTTCCTTTTCCACACCCGGTTCCATTGTTCATTCCCAGCAGATGATGGTTGTCATCTATCAGACACGGATGAGTATGGATATGAATGTGCCATATTTGACTGCTGCTACATTTACCTGTTGAAGTCGACAGCACTCAATAATGTGACGAGAGAGTATTCAGTCGGATCTTCCAGCTGAGCTGTCGTGAGAGTCCCAAATTAAGCTGGACTTCAATGATAGAAAAATGAATGACAATATGACTTTTTGCAATAAAAAAATTAACACCCAACATCTACAGTTGTTATCTCTTGTATTTTCCTCCATACACTGGGACACACGTTGCCCCTTGTCCAATGTTCTTTTCTGTCAATCAATATTACAGTTTGTCTTTTCCCGTCTGTTTATGTCAATCTTAGCTCTCTCTGTGTTATAATACTAAAAGTACTTCCTTTTAAATTTAATTTGAGTATATTTTACTTTTCCACAATTGTTTTTACAGTCATGGTACAGGCGTATGTTGTAATAAGTCTAGGAAAGAAAGACAAAAAGAACTAGGTTATGGTTTTTCAGTAGGGATGTGTGTGTGTGTGTGTGTGTGTGTGTGTGTGTGTGTGTGTGTGTGTGTGTGTGTGTGTCTGTGTGCATATGTGTATGTGCATGTGTGTTAGGGTGTGTGTGTGTGTGTCTGCAGCTCTATCCTACTTTACTTCCTCTAATTGCAATTACCAGCGGCGGCCCGGGCTATTATCATTTTGACAGTTTACAGAAGTTTCTTTATAAAAGAGCTGAAAGCGTCTAAGTGGGTTAGGTGCCTTGAGCTTTTGCGTTGGCACTCTTGACAGACTCCCTCTTCCTGCTCCTTAATTGCGTGCACCTCGGCAGGTCGGAGGCAAAGCGCTCACGTCTCCCTCCACCCCATGTCCCATCCAGGACTATAATCTGGCACCGGTTAATGAAGCTCAAAAAACAACCCAAATGAAACCCCTGTCTCAAGAGGACAGCACTCTGTGAATGCAAAGACACAAAGTGTAAACCTAATTTTGATCAATTTAATCACCCCTCATATCAAATTTGGATAATTAGTTTTAGCATAAATATCCTATTCACAAAATGGTGGTTTAAATGATCTCATTGAAATTACGAGTTGGTCTTTTTAAGTTGACCTGTTGAGTTTAAGACTTGATATTTTTTCCTAATATCTACTGTGGGTACATTTTGTTTCATGTCTAATTGTCCTGACTTTATATTTCGGAAATGTCATTTGCTATCATTTTCAGATCCAACTATTCCAGTCCAAATGAATTAATAAATAATGTTTCTGAAATTGGATTGATTCCATGCTGAGAATCCTGTTTTAGGATTCACTGATTAACTAATTAAGGACAGCACAATAGAGCTACAGCGTTAAGTAGCACACATACGTGTAGTTGAGGATTATTATGTTATTTGTGAGATGACTTGCATAACTTGTATGTCTGGAAAACAATTTGACTGCAGGAATTTGTACAGGAACATGAATGTTTTATCATGGAATATACTGTATTTCATATTTTATTGTAAGGGAATTTACTTCCTGGTTTGCTGATAATAATGGTTGCACTGTTGTTTATTTACACGGATGATTAAAGTGAACCTTTGATTCAAAAGAGACATCACGTGCTCTTGGCAGTATATCTGCTGTATTCATACTTGAGACGTCTTTTTTTATGATTGACACTTGGGGGTAAAGTGCTTCACCCTCTCCAGCAGCGTTTTGCAGAAATGTTGCGTCTGTGCACGTCCCATTCCCGCCTGTGTTTCTGTGCTTGTGCACATCCTGGGGGGTTATAAGTGCTTTATGGAATAAGCTGTAAGACATAAATTAATTGTCAGAGCTGTCAGAGGCGAGGGCAACAGCTCTCAGAGAAGCAGCTCTGACAAAAAAAAAAGATTTCAAAGATGATTTGAATATTTCTTTCTCCTTTCCCCGGTGTCATATTTGATTTGACAGGCCTTAATGGCTGCCGACATTGGAAATTCACCAGCGCTGGAATTAATGTTGGAATGGAAATATCCTCTGCTGCTTTGCTTTCCCCCCCTGTTTTCATCATATAAAAGAGATCAAGAACTTTTGCCTTGTTAATACTTTCTTTTGTGCCTTTGATATTTTGTTAAGCCTCAGCTGTGAAGTTCTACAACTGAGAGAAGAGGGAGGGAGGGTTGAAGCAAAGTGTGTGCATGTGTGTGTCTGTAGATTACACATGCCAGTTTTCATATCCATCCTCTCCACCTGTGGAGAAGCAGCCTCTTTCACACTTCGCCTCCATTTTCAATTGTGTTACTGTTTCGCATAATTAATGCAGCAGCACTGTAGATCCACAGGTATCAGCCTGGAGCTAATGACCCAGTCCCCCGTAACACACTCTCACACACACACACACACACACACACACACACACACACACACACACAGGGCAGTGCTGTAACACAACATACACACAGAGGTGGAAAATGTATTACTTACAAATTAACATATTGCACCTCTTACACGACCACATTTGATCGTTATAGATACTAGTTATCTACAAAACGGGGATGGAAATGCACAAGACAGTCTGTACAATGCTTATTACATTGAACTTATGTCAGATAAAATGCCACCTACTGTATATGTTCCCTCCTATTTTCTGAATCTGTTTTTTTTTTGCTCTATGAGAGGACTCAGGATGACTTCATAAAACAGTGTGTGTGGCCTCACATGGTGTTGTTCTGTCCTGATGCTGTGATTGGCTACTAATCCCTGGTGGGGCTACAGTGGAAGGCTTTTACAACACCTGTGCTCCATCTATGTGAGGCAGGTAAACGTGTATGCACAAGTGTGTACCAGAAGAAGGAGGAGTCCTTAAGTGACAGAAATGTGTGTTCTGGCTTAATTACTATTTGGGTACACACACTTTTACAATGACAGTGTAAACTATTTACCCGACTCTCTTTGAAATGAATGCTGTTGCAGCTGGTTGTATTTGTACTTTGGTTAGATTTCCCTCATATTTTGTATGAATAGTGTGTGCAGATCAGGATGAGAGGGAGGGATGGATGGATGGATGGATGGATGGGTGGATGGATGAATGGATGGATGGATGGATGGATGGATAGATGGATGGATGGATGGATGGATGGATGAATGGATGGATGGATGGATGGATGGATGGATGGATGGATGGATGGATGGATGGATTGATGGGGGAATAAGGGGGTGGGGGAAGAGTGGTTTCAGAGCAGTAATCTTGTTTGGAAGTCACGGCCTGTCCATACACTCCCTCTTAAATTTCCTGCTGTAAATGGGGGCTAATGGGGGAAAGGTCTGTGTAATTCTCTCTCCATTAGCTACTCCGTCTGGCCTAATTGCCCAGCCGAGCCTGAACAATTTTGTTAGACGTTGCCCGGGTAATTACGGCTGCTTTGGCTAAAAATAACAGCCGCCCAGAATCCAGTGGCAGGCAGTGGTGTTTCTTTTTTTCTCTTTGTCTTCAAATCCTTCAAACTATATCCTCCACACAGGCACACACACAGGCACACACACACACACCACCACCACCATCCATACCACTGGGACAGGCCATGCTGTAAATACAATGAATATGGAGGCCACGCTGTGTTGGAGGCGATCAACCAGGCTGAGGGGAATCATACCAGCGGCAGTTTTTTTGTCCCTCCACGGACACACGTCGGCTTCTGGTGAGGACACTGAAGAGGGGATGGAATTTAGACTGATACTGCTGCTTCCACTGCCATCAAGTGGCAAATGTAATCCCAATAAGAAAAAACTAAAAAAACACTTTTAAATTAGATCTCTTATGTTTTCTTTCAAGACAGACATCAATGATTACATCAACATGTACACAACAACAAAACCCACGATCAAACCTTTCCCCCCCCCTGCAAGACAAGGGGTTGGGGTTCAATAACATTTAGATGTTGCTCATCAAATCCACATCCTTTTTTTTCAAGATATCTTGGTGTATTATTGGTTAAGCTTAAGCAGATGATGAAATGTGTGGAGAAAGTAGGGGATGACATGCAGAAAACGGGTCGGGCCAGAGTCCAACCTGGGTCCGCTGTATTAAGTACTTAGCCTTAATGGTATTCACTCTACCGGTAAACCACCATGGTGCCCAAATCCACAGACTTTTGAATCCAATATAAGTTCAAATCATGTTCACCTTTCAACAACTATAACTCACTGAAGTTGTAGATTGAACTTCAGCCTTAACAAAAAAAATCATCAGATCAAAAGATACAGTAGAGATATTGTAATTGTCCTCTGAGGAGCGTGCGTGCTACCTGTGAGTGAGCGGTGGAGAGACACAAAGGTTTGATAAGAAAATGCCTCAAAGCTCAGTGAGTGAGAACGCAGCTTTTCTCCATCAATCAGGACCTGGATCTACAGAAGTGAAGTGGTTATCAGAAGACCAACTCTGCTCCAGCTCTGCCTGTTAACAGCTGATACTTGAGACGTCGTGATGGCCCAGCGGGTGAGAGTTGATTATAGTCGGGGACCTTTTGTTTCATGTCATACCTTTATCTCTCTCCCTCTCTGTCTCTCCATATTTCCTGTCTGCCTACACTGTCAATAAGATGGAAATGCCAGACAAAGCTATAAATAAGTACAATAAAGCACACATGGAGAAGAGTAAACAAACCGACCTATACATCGGGAGATAGGTAAAAGCCAGAGGGAACAAAATAAAGAGATAGAAAAGGTACTTCCACCCTTCGTACTTATTTCTTATCTGTTCTCCTCTATTCTTTCCTTCTTTATGTTCTGTCTTTTTTGTTTTGCTTTTTTCCTTCCCTTACTGTATATCATCTTCAATCTGTATTGTTGTATTATTTACGATACTACATTTTCATCTGCATTTATATGTGTATAAATATAGATGTGTGTGTACAGTAGATTTGTCTATAACCAATGTACATATTGCAAGGCTAATTTGTGACTTGGACTTTCTTTTGTAAATTTGACAGCTTAAAATGTATTCACGTGTGTAAAACAACCTTGAACATAACTCTGGACTGATGGATCTAAGTCGTATTCCTAAAGGGTTTCTTGACCCAATGAAGGTGATATATGAAAGGTCAGGGGTCTCCAAAATGTTCATCTTCTGAGTATATGGAGTGTCATCACCGGTGACCCTTCTATTATTAACTAGAATGTGTCTTAAATGTTATTCAGTCGGCGTGTATTCACAGTGGGGTCTCAAGGGGGGAGGGGGGGCTGGAGCCAATCCCAGTTGACATTGGCGAGTCAATTATAGAGACAGAACGATGTACACTGACATTCACACCCACGGGCCATTTTAGAGTCAACAATTAAACTAAGATAAATGTTGATGGACTTTGGAAGGAAATAAAAACCTTCACAGGCACCGTGAGGACAAGCAAACTCTGCCATCCTGAGAACTAATAGATATTGTAAAAAATATTCCGTTTTTATCTCTGTTTAAACTTTTTGTAGGTTTATTGCGTCAGCTTGAAGTTTAGATAGTTGCACCAGTTTAAACTACTGTTGTATTCTAAGTCAATGGCATCTCCTCTGCAGAAGGGATGTTTGAGGAAGTCATGAAAGAAAAGTTTCAGAGAGCAACACTCTCTCTCTCTCTGTCCTTCTCTCTATGTCTCTCTCTCTCTCTGTGTCGTCACCATGAGGAAACGGAGCTCTCTTAAATGAAGATCCGTGTTTTAATCTTCCCTCCAGCCTGCCTCCCTTCCCTCCTTCCAGACAGATTTACCTCCCGCTCCGTCAGCCTCAGCCTCCGCATTTATCCAGGCAGGCCCTTTCTGCTGGCCTGGCACTTGTGTTTATGTAGTGCTAAGATTGTTGATTTATATTTTGACAGCATGCATCTGCGTATTTTGCTGATGTGTGTTGTTTTTTTTTATTTGTGTATATGATGTGCACACTGCTGGTTGTCTGGGTGTATTTCTTTGCCAGTGTGTGCGTGTGTGTGTCTGTGTGTGTTTGTGTGCATGTGTGCGGGAGGGTGTGTTGCTAACAGAAGCTATTGACTTGTTGTAAAGCCGCGGTCCTTGAAAGTATTTATGAGCGGGGAAGCAGAGCAGCTCGGTGGCATTTGCCCGTCGCTGAAGCAGAACAACATCTCTCTCTCTCTCTCTCTCTCTCTCTCTCTCTCTCTCTTTCTCCCCAATCTGACAGGCAGACACATTTCCCAGAGTTCCTAGCAGTCTCACTCTCTCTCTATCCATCCACAGCTATCTGCCAAATCCATATGGAAGCTTATTGATGGCAAAAGTATTGAACGGGCACCAAGATGAGCTGTAATCCATCTGGAAGTGAGTGCCACATGAACATGAGGAGATGTATAAACCAAACAAACATTCATAAGGGACCATATTTTTTTGGAGAAGTGACATTGATATATTTATATGAAAAGGGCTGCCGTTTATTTTTGGTCATGTTTTTTCCTCCTTTTCTTTTCAATTATAGGGAAAGTTTATGGTAACTTATCTTGGTATATGTGTATATGAAACTAAATTGAAAACGTATCAAGATTGGAAAAATTGGAACAATGCAGAAACATGTTTGTAAGCAAAGGAAATATTCATTCAAGGTTGATCAATGGCACCATTTGATATTGTGATAATTAATCAGAGGTGCACATTGCATAAGAGTAATTACTAGAGGGAAAAGTTGAGACAAACAGCCAATCCATTACAGTCAGGTGGGGATGTGGGAGGAAAAACTCACTTGCACACTCAGAGTTTTGTATTGATACTACTTTCATTGACATAATGGATACAGAAACACAGAATTGACACCTCTCTATCGATACCATATGGATTAAAACAAACTTGACACAAAACAACCAAACAGCAGTGGTATATTTTACTTTATTTTTTTATTTGAGGATTTGAATTGATTTCATTGCTGTTGTAGTTCTGTGTTGATGAACCGGCCATACTTCCCTCTGTGCTGAGATGAGCCGTGATGCTGCATGTGGATGACAGATCCAGACATGACCTGCAACAGATGCACAGCTTAATTTCCCCCGCACTCTCTAATGGAGACAAATGGACAAGCCGGCAAGCGACAGAAGGTGTCGCACATCTATATTCATCAAAATGTCCTAAAAATATGTCTTTATGGTGTTTGTGTATTCATGTGGACTGAGTTCAGGTACCTGTCTCTGCATGCTGCTCTGTCAAAGGGTCTGAGCAATAGGCCTTCCCGAAATTGTCTGAATTCTCAGTTTTTATAAATCGCGAGAGTTACAGTACATGGTTAGTGATCTGTTGTGTGAGTATGACAGACAGTTGTATTCTTCTTTTCAAAAAGCCTGACATTTCTAACAACATATGTTCTACAAAAAAGCCTCTTAGACCATAGATGTCCGTCATGATGGATTTGATCTCATTTGCATGAAGCGAAAAATAGAGTCATTCGACTATCATCACCAAATGTGGTATTTAGCCCAAGGGGACTGACATACACGTGTTTGCAATTTCAGCAACATCTATCAATAAACATGGTCGCGATTGTGCAAACACGTCTTTGCAAGTCCAGGGCATTGCTGCTAATTTGCCATAACTGGCTAACGGTTTGCAACAGGAATTCAAAATGTCCCTCGGAATTTTCTAGATATAGTAACAATGTCTGAAATATTTCACTTTTGAACCCCCAGATAACTCTCAGCTCGACAGAGCTTTTTACGCATCTTTTGGTTCTTTGTTGTGGCACTGCTATCCTGTCTGGTTCATTGTGAGTATTGTTATCTAACTAGCTCTGATAAAAGCCCATGTACTCTGCCAAGTTATTGGCAAACAGCAGACAGGCACAGTTAGAGAAAAGCTGCTGACAAAAGTGGAACATCTTGCAGCTGAACAGTCAAATTTATTTTGCAGAAGTTGTAGGGATACTGCTTTAAGGGCGCTTAAAATAGCTGTGTGCAGACTAATGGGGAATTCATTTCTTAGATTTGTTGATGGACACTTTCACAGTGGAGAAGCTGCACACAGCCAGACACTAACTGCAACAATATGGCACTGTGAACATAGGAACAGTGAATATACTGAATACTTAATGCCATTTTGTATTAATTGGGACACTTCTTGTTTACTGCTCCTCCTGCTGAACTTCAGATTTTAGGATGGAAAACAAAGGAAATCAATGGGAGCACAGACATTCAGCAGCAGCAGGAGAGCTGGAGCCATTTAAACTTTGCGCCGGTGCCCACGTCAACCCAGTGCTTTCTATAAACACTCCAGCCTTTCTTGTTGTGTTGATTAGTGAGCAATGGACTGCTAATTACTTCAGCCCTCTTTTTTTAATGACAATGTCTGCACTTTTGCCTTGACAATCCTAAATGGAAATTGGCTCTCGCACACGCAAACAACAATAAAAGATATTTAACCGTAATTGTCTGGCAGCAACAAAAGACGATGACATTTCAGAGCGCGCCGTTGCCGTTGTGGTGGCTAATTGAGCTCCGTCGTACCTGAAGATTTATTGAGGAGCCGAACAGCAAGTCTGTCCTCAGCTCGACAAGGACATTTTGCCGCCGCTGGGGAGAAGAAAGAAGAGTAGGCCGACTGCTTTTCAATGTGTATGCTCACACACACACACACACACACACAAAGCAAAGGTTGTTTTTGTATCTGTTGCTATATACAGTACCAAGAAAAGAAAAATTCACAGTCGCAAGAAATGAGCCTCAACAATGGATTCAGTTCAAAAAGAAACAACACAATGTAAACGGGACTAAAATACATCCCTACTTTCCGTTAGATCGCTACTTTGCTTAAGAAACTTACAGGTGGAAACTTCGCTCCACGATTCTCCAGTCACCCCAGCAGCTCTTTAGACGGGATATGAAATGGCGTCGCCTCTAATCAGTAACAGTGAGGTGAGGTCGAATATGTGTGAACAGTTGTAACTGCTGATGAGTGCCCCTGAGTGTGATGGTGGAGAGTCTTACTAAACATGTGTGAGATGCTGAAGGTGAAATCCATCTGAGGCCCTGAGTTCAGCTAGGTCCCACTGTCATCACTGGATTCTCTCAAGCCCATTAGTCTGAGGAAGGTATTCACTGGATAAAGAAAAACGTGTTACACCCCAAAATGAGAAAGACATTTAAAGAAAATCCTGCTCAACATCAGATGGAAATTAATCAATTATGTTATATAAAACTGCACACACCTGGTGGAAAGAAAAAGTCCTGTGAGAAGCAGCTGGACATACATTTAACAATCTAGACACTTACCCTGAAACCTGAGAACATTTCATATGTATTTCATATTATGCTCTATGTACTTTTTAATTAAATTGAATCGTATTTGACTTTTAAGTTTAAATGACACACACACACACACACACACACACACACACACACACACACACACACACACACACACACATATTGGTCAAGCTCCTCCTTAGCATCAGGAGAAGAAGAATCCTGGTGCCATTGATGAACCAAGTTTACCAGAGTTTCAGAAATGGTCCCTGTTGGTTAAATATATTTGCATTACTAGAGAGAATGAAGTATTTCCACGCTCAAAGATGCTCATTTAAAGACAAGCAGAATAAATGAACGGGAGCAAATCAAACAGTGGAGACAGTACAGCAGTTAACGGAACATCCTCAGACTCAGCTGGGAATCATAATGTTCCAGTGAATTACAGAAATGTCTTTTCCCAGGTTTTATGGCCTTCTTGCTTTACTGCAGCCTCTCCTTCCCCACAGGAACAGTTTAGACAATTTCAACTGCTGCCACTGCTGCTGCTGCTGCTGATGGAAGGTTCAGGGAAGAAGGGTGTTGATACTACAGAGACAGAGAGAAGACAGACGAGAAGTGCTACATTGCCCTGGTTTGCCCTTATGCATTAGGACTCGCAGTCGCAGGGAATATACAGCACCCTGCTTTTATGCACATGTTGACATATTACATCAGAAAAGGGTGATGGAAATGCCTCAATTCAACAACATCTACTTATTCTGCTTTTTACCGGGTATGTACAACACTAACATTGTCGCTTTGTTCTGATACCACGTTCTACAAGTTACAAAGTCATTATGTTGAGTTACAAATGTTTTATTTTATATAGGTAATTAGTTTAACATACCTATAGTCATTATTTTAAGAAAGTTTGTGTAACAATGACTGACAAGAATCTTATTTTTTCCATAAACAATGGCAGTAATGGGCTTCCATAAATAATGTTAAGCATCCAAGAAGCAAAAGCTCCACCAAATGCTTCAGCTGCCTAAAATAAGGAGCAGCAGATCCTTTGGTAAGACCTGCTATAATTGTTTTGTTTGTTGTTTGGTTATATTTATATGTGCAAATATCCATCTATTTATTTTGTTTGTTTGTTTATTTATTGTTCCTGCAAGGTTACTTCATGATGGAGTAATATAAGGAGATGAACCACCCTTATCTGAAAAATGTAAGGTTTGATAGTTCATATTTACTGTGAAACTATATAAAATGGTACAAAGTGCATTTTACTTCCAATTTGTGTGTACTGTTTCCTGAAGTAGCCACACTTTAACTGAATAATTGAGTATGTGATTTGCCCGTTTTTCTTCTTCGACCATAAAGTAATAAAAGTAAGTAAATATCTTTGCAAATTGACAACTAGTATGTGATTGATTTAAGGAGAATCCTCTAAACGTTGACAACCTCTGTCACCAATAATATAGACTCCACTAAAGCAAGTTAAATATATGTGCCTCTGTGTGTGCCTGTGTGTGTGTGTGTGTGTGTCTGTTTGTGTGTGTGTGTGCCTGTGTGTGTGTGTGTGTGTGTGTGTGTGCGTGCCTGTGTGTGTTTGGAATCTGATCAGGGTGTTTCATTACAAAACATAGAGATCAATTGGCTCTGAACGTCTTGTATTGATTAATTCTTCAATTGATCAAATCTATCAGGTTAATAATAGCAGTGTGTCCTCCTCCATCATCATCTAGCCCCCCCACAAAAACACATTAACAGATGGCTGAAACAATTAAATATTTAAAAATGGCGAAAAATAACATACTGTATAATAATGGTCCAAGTACAAATATGCATTCTTAAATAGCAGGATAAGGCCATATGATAATGAGTTTTAAGGAGGGATTTCTAAAATAATTCAAGCAATAACAAGCAGTTTAAGAGCTGTAAGGGTCATAAGGCAGATCTGGGAACAGTGCAATAAGGCCCCCCATCATAGGACCTGCAGTAGTAATCAGGGTCAAAACCTTCAAATCAGTAGGGTTATTTAGGACTATAAGAAATGATTGATGCAAGAGGTCGACCTTGTAAATATGGTGCATTGTATTACTGTAGAATATCTGGAACGAGAGTTGTTATAACAACACGCAAGTGAGATACAAACTTCACTTACAGTCAGTGCACTGTTGTTCCGCTGGGCTTCTAATGGGGTTAGGGTGAAATTTAAGAGGAATATTAGCCATGGAGTTCAGGAGGTCAACACACCATACAATACACCAAACTGAAGCCTGTCAGGTCTGAGGTTTCCCAGGTCAGTTTCTATTGCATTTCACTGAATGACTTTGCAAAGATTAGTGCCCGGGAATCTGGCAAACATGCATGCAGCTACACCTGAAACTACATTACTGCTCTCTGTTTCTGCTCCACCTGCCCTCTCACATTTACCCTATTCTTAATTTGAAAAACCAAGCATATTACTACATATTGGTGTGTGTGTGTGTGTGTGTGTGTGTGTGTGTGTGTGTGTGTGTGTGTGTGTGTGTGTGCGTGTGTGTGCGTGTGTGTGTGTCACTGCTGTTTGGAATGAAAAAAAATATATATATAGGTACAGTATATATTTTTGGGAAAAAAAAATATATACAGTATATATTTTTTGCTCACCTCCCACATCTCCTCTATGTGTTCCCTTCTTTCATTTCTCCCACATGTTTTTCCTTTACACCTCCCACTCTGTAATTATTTTTCTTCACCCTATCTTCTCTTCTGTCCTCCTTCGCCACCATGTTCTTGTTTGTTTCCTCCTCTTCTTCCTCAACAATTTTTCATCTCTACATCCTTTGTTTCCTTTCATATGTATTGTGTTTTGTGCTCTATTTCTCCTCTTAGTTCCAACTAACATGTCCCAAATATTATCCCCTTCCTTTTCTCCTTCACTATCTTCTGCTTGAAGCGCTTCCTTTTCTTATATTTCCTCTCTTTGGCCTCCAGCTTCTTGCTCTCACTCTTCTGTTTGTAGTTTTTCAGGTGGAGTTGTGTAGTTTTCAGGCAGTGTTATTTTGTGCTTTTGTAAACATGTTAGACTTTAATAGGAAGGGAGGTGACACCGTCCACCTATGGTTCCTACTTCCTTTCCTCCTGCCCCCGAAGCATTCCTTTTCTTACTGCACTTTCTACTTAATAGTTTATGTAAGTGAGTGAATACTCTGAATACTAAAGGTGCATTTTACGTCACTGCTCATGTACTGTATTACACACTACACACTACATTTCATACTACTTTCACAGAGGATTGTATCATGCAATGTATTGTGCGGTAATGATGTGGCCCACCAGAATTTGAATGTCAAAATCACCATTGCTTTCACTGTGGCTGCCCTGAACACATCCTGTGTAGACACAGGGGGATGAGCTCCTGCTGTTCTGCTAATGTGCTGTTTTCACTACGCAGGCTGTGTGGATTTTGTGTAAAGCTTTTAATCTCGACAATAAACTTTGAATCTTAATATGTATGTTCACGTGGCTGAGAGGTTTTGATTAAGGGATTTGAAAACTATTCTTAATGAGGCTGAATGCCATCTTAAATCTCCGCACCACCGGTTCAACTTTGTTTGGAATTACTGGGGTTGAACAGAAACCTATTTTTAACATTGGTTTGTCCTCTAACAGTGACTCTGAGCAATACCCTTCAAACGATACACATTCAAATTATGACAGTATCGCAATGTGCACATTTTTGGATTTAAATTAAGATTAGGGCTCCAGCTGTCAATGATTGTATTACTTGAATATTCTACCGCTTATTCCAATTGAAAAAAACAATGTCACATATTACAACTGAAGCCCCTTCTGGAACATGTAGATCAGATTTATCAGGAGTTATAAACATCTGTCAAAGTGGCCATGTTCTATTCTATTTTATTTTAAAGTATATTCCCACAGTCCATTTCTTTGTTCTGAAAACGATGAACCCAATTCAGTTGCTATTTGATGTCTGAGTTATCCGAGCCTCATTTGAGTTCTTTTTATAGCTGTATTTTATACTTGAATGGAAAAGTAAAATGGAGGGGGAGACTGATAGAAGGGCAATTGCAGACCGTCAGACGTCAACAGTGAGGCCGGAGACAAAAGAACCAGAAGAGACGGACAGAGACAGAGTGAGAGTAATTCCAAGAAGCCATCAGTCATGAGATCCTATCTGCTTTGTGGCTCTCACTGTGCTTCACACTGGGTCAAACTCTCACCCTCTTTTGGTTTGGAGACTCACCAAACTAAAAATCCAATTGGGATGATAACATAATCTAATTGATATATGATGATTTGATGTTCTTTGGGCAGTGTGCCTGATGAGGAGGCATTTCCACTCTGAATAGAGCAGCAGACTGAATACAAAATTAGCCTTTTTTTCCCCGCAGGACACACTTTCCTCCTGGGTTGGAGAATAGCCCCCACCCGCCCAGCTGAAGATAACATTGAAGTCACCCAAAGATTAGCGAGGGGCTCCGCTCTCTGAACAACACCGCCAGAGACTCATCATTTGGTACAGAAAAAAAATCAAAAGGGACTGAGAGAAATGGGCTGCTTTTTTTTCTTTTTTTTACAGCAGCAGTTATCAGTTTCAAAGTTTGACAAGAACTTGGCTGTGGACTTCTGGAATTTATTCTGCTGGCTTCTCCCCACAATGCACCTGGCTAACTTCCATTCAGGTTTAATTTTAACCCTCTCAAGGTTTTTCAGTCCCTTTATTTGAGAATGTGACATCTCTGCTGACCTACTGTTCCACCGCAAACAAAGAAAAAAATAATTATGGAAAGGAGATTGGTCCAAACTATAAATCTGGCAAAACTGATAACAGCCGTGATAAAAGAGCTGCTGATACGAAGGTTAAAGCACAGAAGTTCCCAGTCAAACTGGAAAAAATATTCTGAAGAAATGTATTATAACAAAATTAAAAATTAAAGAAATATGTTTTAAATAATTTGACCAAAAAACTAACAAACATCCATTTTTCTCCCACATTTTTCTAACATACAAATAGATAATTTAACCTGTCAATCGATAATAGCATTAAGCCTAACCACCAGGCTACCGGCATTGCTTTCCTTGATTTAAACGGCGTTCTTGCTTTGCCGTCTCTATCATAAGCTAGGCTAACTATGTTTTGACTCAAACGTTGTATTTAACATATAGACATTGATATCTATGTTGTAATGTTCCTCAATGCTGTACTACTCCGTGAAGAATACTGCTCACTGATTATTCTGAACATTGGGTTGTTCCTTTATCAAAAAATATCAGATGTATTTTAACTTAAATTAATATCAGTCACCTTGAAAGTTAATAATTACCTAGTGCTCATGGTGTCGAAATGTTAACGAACTAAATATATCAAGTTTTAAGATTGATTGTGATCTTCATGTCTGTGTTTAATTTTGGTCTTTTTCTGATTAATTTCTTTTTGTGGAAGAAAAAGCCATCTATTTCATCTGGAGAATGTGTTTTAGCTTCCTGCACCTCTGCTACTGTTAATTCCTGGGATCTGTCCTTTCCTCTGACATTTGCACAAATGCTAAAGGGCCCGGGCTGTTTGCCTTCCTCCATGATGGAGGACGAGTAGTCTGGCACAGTGGCAGCCGCACAGAGCTCGACATATGAATTGAGCCGAGTTTCCCTTCCACATCCACAAGGCCCGGGGATGAAATCCATCTCTCTGTGATGAGACAATGATTTGCTGAGCTCCATTGTGGCTGCAGAGAGGCGGCAGAGGGGCAAATTTGCATGTAAATGCACGAGGAAATGATTCTGCAGCAACAGCGAGGCGTTGAGCACCTTCCCTACCTCCTGATGTGTACGTGTTTGCTCTGATGCCGAGAAACACACTGAACTGCAGTATCACACACACACATGCACACACCAATCAGGAGAAAAAAATAATTTACATTCTCATATTCAAATTCAATGCCAGGTGATGAACACAGTGCCCGGGCCAAACCACAGTGGACATGCAACAACAACAAAACACTGATGGGATAGCTATGATCCTGAACATGATGGTTGGGTAAAGGAAAATTAGAACAAAGTGGGAGAAAAAAAATCCCAATCATGCCGTTATACAGTATATGTGCCATATGCATTATCTATTTTAAATGGTAGCTCACACTTTAACCAGCGTTAGTTTGTGAATAGGCTAACCTTTACGCTCAGCAGTTTTGGACTTTGGTTATGACTAAACCTAACCAAACCTTAAAAAGAGAAAGCTGTTTTATATTGTATGAGTTTTAAGAAGGTACTAGTACCAAATGATGTAATCCAGCTGGGGCCAAAACTTCAGCTACAATACGTTCAGAAGGTTGCATGAGAAAAGATGATCTATTCATGTGTTATCTAGCTCGACACATAGACTAGACGTGAGCACAACCACACTCGTCTACATCAAAAAGACTCACTGCTGTGAACTGGTATCCAGCAGAGAGAACAAACCTCCTTTCTGTCTCCCTGCAGCAGGAATAAATGGGGATGCTCACCTCCGAGCTGCTGAGAAGGTCAGAGAGTCTGACAGGCCTCCGTTAAAGCCCCTGTGTCAGTGTTTAATTACACCACAATTACACGCATCAAGCCAAACAGCTCCATCAAGGACTGTTCCGTGATAATCAATGCTTTCAACCAGTCCTATTGCTCCTCCTCAGTACGCTCTGGGGTCACTCAGCTATTAGCAGAGAAGAGGAAGAAAACAGCAGGGGAGGAGAAAAAAAAACATGGTGGCGTCTGAGAGGAGGGTAAAGACGACAGGCAGGGAAGAGAAAATCCTCTGACACGTCCCTAAAATGTCTCGGAGCACCTCGGAGTTGGTAATTACCTGCATTTTCCATATTCATTGCTATATTAATTCACCTTAATGCCAAAATATTACAGCCCTAATCGCCTGCAAATACCTACCTGTCATGGCAGTCTTGCGTGTGATTATGACAACGAGAGGAGAGGTGGGAGCAGAGGGAGGGGTGAAAGCCGAAACACAGCTGCCATGTAGATTAAGGAAGCCAAGGAAAAGAGTATAGGCAGGAGGCCGCGGAAATACTCCTAGAGCTTCTACTGAAATACAGTGGTAAAAAAAACACACAAAATAGTAATCTGACGGAGGAGGGTCGCAAGATTTTCTATTCCACAACCTGAGCTGCTTTATGTCAAAGCAATTTCCATTTATTGGGTATTTTCTTCAATATTCTAATTCTAAAGCAGCGTTTTAGTCAATGCAGACAACTAACTACTGTAATGCAGAAAGGGGTTACTCCAAACTGTAAACCAAGTACAGATGGATCGGATCAAAGGAAATAGGTTTGGTTCTGTTGCATGCACATGCTACATGAGTCAATGAAGAATACATAGACAAACAATAGCATGACAAAAATATACAGGAATAAGTGTTCAGGGATGATAATCAGATGATGCACCCGTCAATCCACCCGGCACTTAAAGGTGCTGTAAGCGGAATGGTTATTTTAGCTAACTTCCTGTCAGTTACTGCAGTTAGCAGTCCCCTCGCTCGTCCCTACGTCACCACATTAATGCACTGCGGTCTTCAAGCAGCGAGTTATCTAGCATCGTCTCAGATCCATAAGTGTGATAAAACATGATAAAAACCATCAAAACAGACATTGGGAAGGATTTTTACCTGCTCCGCCATTGTAGGCACATAAACATTCACCCATTTGTTGCTCTGGCATGCACCGGCAGTGAGACCATGAGTGAGCCGGGTGTCGGTTTGTAGCGTTCTCTCTTGTGATTGGATTCAAATTTTGGGATCCTCCAATAAGTTTATTTGCCGATTACATGCAAAGCAGCTGACTGAGAGATCGGCTTTATGAAACGCGCACATTATGTAAGTGAACACTATGAATAAAGAGCAATTTAATAACATAAATAAACCGCTTACTTCACCTTTAAGTAATCTTTACAACTGTTGGCCAATATGCATTGTATCTAGAGAATGATTTTGATGACTCTTGATGTCACATGCATATTTCCACTTGACCAGGACAACATTTTCACTTAAATCACTTGCCGAATAAGTTTTATCTCCAGTTACCATCATACCTTTTACTTTAGCTGCAATAGTTGTACGAGCCTGGTCACACCAGTTTTAAAACAGCAACATTGTTCACATCGGAATTACTGTGATCAGTTGCTCACAGAAGTGAAGTGAACAAGACATACACATTAGAGCCTGAGTAACTTTGGCAGGCTTTTATGGGACAGCAGGCATATTAATGAGTAGCTTGCTAGAGATAGAAATGTCCCCACCTTTTTCAGGAGCATGCCATGATTCTGTTTTGGGGGAAGACATGTCAGTTTATTCGAATAAGGGTTGTACTCTCACTTTAGTCTACAGCACAGCAATTTAAATATATTGTGGTAAGATTAGTTTTGAATTTGATGGTCTTTAGATTGTGGAATATGTATTGGGGGACTGTTGTTCAAGCCACACAGATAAAGACAACTACATCTCTGTAGAAGGCGACAGTGAGTTGTTTGAGGAAAAACTCTGTTCCATTCAGATCAGTAAGTACATTGCCAGGGTTTTGGATATCTCAAAGTGGTAGGTGAGATTAGCATTTCACACCAATATATACCTGTCTTGTTATCAAAAGCTTAAGACATGGATCTGCAACGCTTTTGGTAATCCATCCCCGTTCTCTGGGTAGCTCTGGGATACCGTGGGTGGTCTAGCTACATCCACATCTATTCTCTGTGATCTTCTGGGTGGGTCTTTGGCTCAAACTTCAGGAGGCTGGGGATTAGAAAACTAGATGCCCTTAAATGATCTTCCTTCTTTTTTGTCATCCAGAGCTTTTTCATTTATTTTCATAAATTATTTGCCATTTCTAAACATTGGGACAGTGACTTGGATGCGGGGGTCTCTAAAAAAAGCAAAGTATCCCCCTGAAACTCATTGCATCACCTCAACCACTGAGGAAGCATCATCAGGACTCTTTTGGAGTCTCCAAATTGTCATTTCAGATTGTTTAAAACCAAAGCAGATCGCTCAATGCTCAGAGTTTTCTTTGTACACTTTGAACTCATTTCTCACCAGTGTGGCTGTGTCTCCATTATGTTTCAAGGGCGACCACCTTGAAATCAAGTGTATGCCTCTATAAGTTTGGCTCGATAGTAACAAGTGACCTTTGTAAAGAGACCAGAGTCTAGACTACGATCCAAAGCGTTCATGAATGGTAACCAATGTATCTCTATTATGTTGTATATATTTACTGTATAAACTATATGTATGTGTAAGTGTGTTTGCGTTAAGCAAATGGCACATGCAGTTGTTTGCTGAAAAACCCTGTTTACCATCAATGTGCATTTCTTCTGTTTCTTCATATTTTCCTGAAGCTAAGGGAGCTGCTGTCAGTCAACAGAAATATGATTACATTGCTGTTTCTTAGATGTTATAACCCTGAGCTCTGTGTTAAAGCACCCCTAGTCCCTCTATATAAAACTGCACTTTCCTACATTGTGCCGGGGAATAATGAAAGTGTAAGCAGCACTCCGGCATTATTAGTGTTGAATAAATTCACATCATGGATAGATGAGCCAGGATGATGGTTTCGGCCTGCTCCTGTGTGATGGGACCAAACTGCCGTCTGATTAACCAGCAGCATGGAGGAGAGCCAATCCCGGCGCTCTTCTTCTAGTAGCAGTTAAAGGCCTCTTATGGATTTTTCCACAACGTTGTTACTCTTCAATCACTGAACTACTTCATCAAGAGGCATCAATCAGTGCGAGGCAGAGTGGCCGATAATTACAGGGGCCGCTTCCAGCCACTGATTTCTCCCGGGTCGGCATTGGTGGCACCGTCAACACTTTGGTCGCCAAACCCCGGCCAGTGAAGGTTTTGATCCACACTCCAAACTGGCAGGGCCTTTAAATAATTGGCACACTTAAGCTGCTGTCATGAGCCAGGTGGCATTTTTTTAATACAATATTTTTTCTAAATATGGTGGGCCAAGGTCCAGCTTCTGAGAGGAAAAAATGCTGTCAGCCTGAATGGATGGTTAAGAGTCTCGTTCAGAGGCCCTGCCGTGTTACCTTTATATGTAGATTAACAGTGGTGGAAGAAATCCATATAGTATGTCCATTCCTAAGCCAGAGGGTGGTACAGGTTTTGGTCAAGGTTCTTGGCATCTTGCACCTTGACTACTGCAACGTCTTCCTGGCTGGTGTGCCCATTGGTGCCATTTGAAATATGTAGCTTATACAGAAAGCAGCATCCTGACTGTTCTTCAACTCGGTTCTTCTTCCACTCAACACCACTCCTCCACACCCTACACTAGCTGCTCCAATCAGATTAACCCTGCTGTTATGTTCCGGGTCAAATTGACCCGTTTTGAAGTTTGAAGATCTAGGAAAAATAGTTGTTTCAGTATGACACTTCTTCTGCTTGCCTTAATTAGTGTAATCAACATATAATATGGAAATAGTTCATCTCACATATTTGCAACCACCCCCTGCATCTTTATATCACATAGATAGTGTTCGGGTCAATTTGACCCGGCAGTAAAACTGGAGGTAAACGGGTGTCAGAAATGTCAGACTATTTCTTTATTTACAACTGTGAGACATATTTCACCCAAATCTCACACACACACACACCCACACAGTTGCAAGTGTTATGACTTTTGACGGGAACCATTATGTTCTGACGGGAACACTCCACCCACATTCAGTGGACACTCAACAGGGGAGGGGCAAAACATATAAAACATTCTCTGCATGGGAGTCCTACCAACATTACACTCTGTCAGGCAGACCTTTACAAAATGAGCAGCAGAAGCAAAAGGAAGACAGTCCAGGAGGCTCTGGAAGTCATCATTGATCATACTAGTGAATTAGAGGAGGATGTGTCTATATTCTGATTCTAATGATTCTGATTTTGAACCAGATGAGGGAATTGCTATTCCTATTCCTCCAAGCAAGACATTCATGTCAAACAATGGTGAAATACAGTGGTCTTCATCCCCAAATATGCGTCAGGCAAAACTGTCTGCAGAAAACATAATAAAGACAGTGCCAGGGCCCACTAGGATGGCAGTGACTCGTGTGACTGACATCAAGTCAGCTTTTGAGCTGGTCATGCCAGATTCAATACAGAAAATCATTCTGGAAATGCCTAATGTAGAAGGGAGGCGTGTTTTAATGGGAGAAGTGGAAGGAGCTGGACAAAACACATTTAGATGTGTATTTGGGGCTCCTTATCCTGGCTGGGGTTCATAAGTTGAATTATGAATTGACAGCCAGTCTGTGGGATGCAGAGACAGGCAGGGCTATATTTCAGCAACTGACGGAAAGTGGGGAGGGTCTGGTCTGACTACAGGCTAGAATGACTATAACCGATAAGGCCTGCCTTCCACTAACGGAGGGGGCTAGGCTCCTCCCCACGGAGATTGGAGAAAGGCCAAATCAAATGTCATTTTCCAGTTTGGCTCAGGCCTGAAAGAGAAGGAAACGTCATCTTCCAACTGAGAGGCAACTAATCTTAAAGAAACAAAACAAAGGGCAAGGAAATGCGGGTGTCCTGGGTGACAAAGGAGATGTCGGGTAATGAGGGTGAAGTACATTACATTAGCAGCAACCCCAACCCTCACGATGGGTCTGAAAAACCAGATGGAAAGATGGAGGCTGGATCATGACAGGACATTTTTGCTGAACCTGCTCCGTTGTAACTGCATTATATTCACCGAATAATTTAATTGTTTTCACATCAGCAGGCATCTTTCTTTTCCTACTTATTGGCCTAATTTAAGACTCAGTAGTTCTACTATGCAAAACAAGAACAATGTTGTTTCTTAATTTGCACCGTGTGTATAGCCAACGGGCACTATCTAAAATTATTTTACAACGTACTTCTAATCCATTACATTTGCACACAACTCCTGTCCAGCATATCATGTCTGGATATGTATCTCCAAAGCATTTTAAACCAGGTTATTTAATCAGAGTGGTCTAAGGGGTTCCATCAACAGTTTTGCCTTAATAAAATAGATTCAAAAAAATTCAAGCATTACAACAGTTTTTCTTAATATTGTCCAACAAATTGCATAATTTTACTATTCACTCTTTACTGAGCCCGAAACTGAGTCCTAATCAGTCAAGTTTTCAACTCCAAAACCAGGCATAAGAGCCTATTACCTATACCTTTGGTCTTGCATCAATAGAACACAGACCACTGTGACCCGACCCAGCTGTCTGCATGTGTCACAAATGCACAAATGCCACATTTATGGATATTTGCTTTAAAAGATGTGACATTCAGGCATTCTGATAGAAACATACTTTGTCAGCACAGGTGTTGGAGGAATTTATAACCATTTCATTTCCACATATTGGCATATAACCCCACACACACACAAACCAACATGCAGACACACAACCACTCCGAACGAGTCAGATAGTGACAGTAATGAGGGCCTCGGGCTGTGGTGCAGGTGATGTGGCGTCACAGAAACATGCATCGGATTAGATTCACCCCAACAGAGTTTCCTTCCACTTCAACCAGCCACTTATTCACATAAGACTTATTCATAAGACGAGCAGAGAGGATGACACTTCAGAGAGAGGGAGAGAGAGACAGAGAAAACCTCTCTCCCTCTCTTTCATGCACACGGAAATCAAGAGGAGAGAGGAGGAGGAGAGATCTTCGTCTTCTAACTTATTCTGATGGCGTATCTTCTCCCCATCAGTCACGCATGGCTGCTAATCCTCTGCTATGCGTCTACGAAAGAAAAAAGAAAAGAAAAAGAGGAGCGGAGAGAGATGGAGGAAGGAGGGGGAGTCAAAAAGATGTGACAGAATGTATTTGCATTTAGGGGGAAAGTTATAGAACGAGAGATGAATCCTAGATGGGAGAAGCCATTATCAGCTCACAGGTTAGTCTGCTGGCAAGAATGAAAAAAAAAGGAACAAGAGGGAAAAAAAGAAGGTTGAAAGAGATATGTACCTGCCGCTCTCAGGCTGCGTTAAGCTCAAAAGGTTCACAGTCACCAAGGCCCATTAGGAGAACTGAGAGTGATGCTTTTTTACCTTTTTCCTTTTCATTCTTTAAGATGACAGACAGAGTCACAGGCTGCTTTCAGATCAGAGCCTGTCAGGAGGTGATGATATCATGGTGAAAGCGATCAGAAAAAAGTGGTGCCGACAGCGGTGCTTTCGAGGGCAGGTCAGTACAGATTTAAAATTCATACCTTCGAGCACTAGCTGCCATTCGTGTGACAGTCTGATTGTCGAGGGTTAATCACTTCCAGATCGCTGCCTAATGGCCTCCATTACCGCTTCCAAAGCTTCCATCCATCCCACAGTTTTATACACTTAAGAATTAACATTGTAACGGCACAATTCGTCTCTATGAAGAATCCCATATTCAACATCATACAGTTTAAAGTTGTAAAGTGGAAAACACAGTGACAATATAAACCTAGCAAAAAACACATTCAACATCTCAGAACAACACATACAGGCATGGGCTAATACAGTTAAATAGATTCAATGATTAATTATCAGACTAAATATTACTTTCTGTATAGTAGTCATATGGCACAAGCCGCTTTACATACATGATGAACATGTTTTGATTAACATTGTACCAGAATATCATGTTTCATAAATTGTCTTTCATTCCTTCCTTTGAATCATTTTAACCTCTAACCACCTGCAGCCCATGTTTGGTCTGTTGGTTATCCCATCATGATTTGTATGCACACTTGTGGACCCACTTGTTGTAAATGCCATGAACCACATTTAATTTCCCCCACATCTATGTATACATTTTCACAGAAAAAAAAAATATATATACAGCCATCGGTTTCCATGCTATTTAACTTGGTCGGCTTCCACAATTCAATCCTTTTGGACAAAACAAAAACAAAATAATGGGGACAGATGAACCAAAACTGTCAAACAGTCCACAAATAAGAAATCAACAAACAATGCAATCACTGGTCCAGTTCATAACGATTCAAAAACAAGAGTTTAAAAAGTTCCAAAACGAGGCCAGCAGGAGAAAGTTAGTGAACAATTGCTTTGTGAGTTTGTGTGGTTGTGTGTGTGTGTGTGTGTGTGTGTCTATGTATGTGGATGTGTGTGTGTGTGTGTGTGTGTGTGTGTGTGTGTGTGTGTGGATGTGTGTGAGGGGACACTGTTTTCAGAGGCCCTTCATCTTCCCTAATGGATTGAAGCCTTCATCTATACAGGTGATGAGGGCCATCTCTGGTTAAAATGATGCCAGCCGGGCTCACAAATTGAAATGAAAGCCGAATGAACACTGGGTTATTTGTTGCCCCACTGAAACATCCCCACACATAGTTAAACCCACAACATGAATGAGTCTTGGTTTTTTTTTTGTCTTTTTTATGACACAGGACGAGAATGAAGCCCTATTCCCTCTGCTGCGGAAGCGGGACAAAAGGATTCCAGTAAAGTTTATGAATTCATAGATGATGCAATTGCCAATAATTGCTTCGGTTCGAGTCGAAGCAGAACTATTCTTCTCCATCATAAACTCAGACACAATGTTCCAATAGGTGTTCTTTCCCTCTCTCAAAGGAAAACCGCAGCATATTGTTTCCTAACGAGGCCGGGCGAATGCAGGGAGTCAGACAAGACATCTGCATCTATCTGATGTTCGCCAGCCGCCGGTTACCATGGTAGCCTGTGATAAGCTCAGCTTCCTCTTGACCACCAAGCCACTTAGGAGCCACCTCCATCATTATCCCAAGGTGCTTTTCAATGAGGAAGCCATTGTAAAGATATGATGGCTTACCGTCTCTCCACCCTTTGTTTTCTTCTTGTGCATGTGAATGCCGTGCGGGGCCAGGCAATAGTCCCAATAGAATGGAAGTCAATGGTGCCGAGACTGACGCCGTGAATGTCAAGCAGTGTCACAGTATACTACTGCCATTCAGGTAATCTAAAAAAGGTTTGAGAGCAGCTGTAGCTACTTAATCCCGCTGCTGCTTCATTTCACCTCATTTCATATATGTATTGCACCTTGTTTCGTCAAGTGATAGCACACTAATAGCTGTGAACATGTGTGGACGGTGTGTCATTATGTTACCTCATCTTGTATTAAAAAAGAAGGGTCATATGGTTATGGTTGTGGAAACGTGTTGAAACCAGTGGTGTGGGGATAGAAATTAGAGTCTGTACTTTTTCTCTGGTATGAGGTAAGGGGCACTAATCACCCATAAGCTTACTCTCTTTTGTGTGGGACCATGGCAAACCAAGTGCATTGTATATTGTCCTATAACAAAGATAGCAATGTGGCTCAGCGGGCTTAACGATCTGTACAGCCTCCATACAACAAACACTTTCCCTTAGACCCGAACAATTCAGATACGGAAAATAACTTTCCAAAATAAAATTCAACTGTGAACAATGGAAGAGACTTCAGGAAGAGAAACAGAGGAGGGGTCCCTCTGCCAAACTGACAGACAGACAGATAGACAGACAGGCAGACAGACAGACAGACAGACAGACAGACAGACAGACAGACAGACAGACAGACAGGAAATAATTGTTGTGTGTACAGAGTATCCTAACAAAAGTAAAAATCTAGGTAGGTCCAGGGCCAAACAAACTCCTTTCCACTATGGAGACCTGGTCGAAGAATGATCCACACAACTAGAAAAGGCAAGCATATAAATAAAGAGGGGAGTGTGTCTACCTGCAGCCCAATGGTACCACATATGGTCCCACATTGTCTAACTAATCTAACTATATAATAGAGAATAGTATGTCTGTCTGTGTGTGTATATCGGTCTTACCCCTATTTTAACCTCTCCCAGTACCCTTACCCTAACCACTCAGCTGTGATGCCTGAACCTAATCGCTATTTACAGGAACATAGGGCTGTGGGAACATAGAGATGACCCCATAAAGATAGACCTCTTTGCATGTAAAGTACAGATGGGGGAGAAAAGAGGAGAGGTTGAAACTCTTTGGGGACGATTATCCAGATCAAACGTCTGGATGAGGCACAGACAGCGAGGGGTAAGTAGCTTTTATTTATTAAGATGTGTTGAGCTAAACTAAAACATAAAAATGTAAAGCATGTCGTTCTTATACACTTGCTACATTGAAATTGTACCTACTATGTACACCAAATCATACCTTGCATTCCGATAATCGCACTATTGATTTATACCTGCTGTAATAACATGGTGGATCATTTAGGGGAATTTTCTTGTATTTTTCTGAACTGAAGAGTGTTCTAATTATTCTAGTTAACTGGAGTTCACTGTTTCACACCATCGAACCAGCAGCCCTATGAGTAAGAATCAATAATTACTTATTTTCTTCCACAGTTCTACAATGTTATGTTAATATGTTATCACTATCATAAAGATACACACTTTAATATGATTGTATTTGTATTCATAACCTTTATTAAAACCCCCTCCCCACTCCCCCCAAAATGTTAGCTCTGTGATCTCTACTTCTCCTCGCCGCTGCTGTTAACAAAGCAATTCTCCCTCTGGGTTCAATAAAAACAAAAAAGCGCCAGGCGCAGGTAGAGAGCAAAACAGATTTAGATTCTGTTCCAGTTTGATAGAAGACAAAAACACACTATCAGGATTAACATCTCAAATACATCTTCAAATGCGCCAGGGACAATCCGAAAACAGATCACGTCCCAAAGTCAAAGGAGATGCAAAGGAGTTTGCTGAACAGAAAGCCAGTGAAAGAACAACCAAAACATTAAAACAATATATACAATATATAAAAGATGGACCTGCATCAAAAACCAGCCCCTTCTCCTTTACTCCTGTGTAACCTCTAAAGTTGCATAACAAAACTTCACTCATGTTAATCTGCCTGAATAACAACAATAACAACAACAATCATCTGATTATTAGTAACTATTAGTTCATGTATGTAAGAACTTGGTATTAAGTGTGTGAGAAATTATTTGAATGAAAACAGTTTCCATTTTCATACTGTTTTTCTGATATTTCAGGCTTTGAGTTGACAATTCACTATAAACAACACTTTCACATACACTGAGATGGCCCCGTTGTTCATGCAATAATGTTGCTAATGTAGCTTTGAATCAGGGAAAATATGCGGGATACCTTCTTAAAAACAGTGAAGTAATATAGTATAGTATAGTATAGTATAGTATAGTATAGTATAGTATAGTATAGTATAGTATAGTATAGTATAGTATAGTATAGTATAGTATAGTATAGTATAGTATTCTAAATCTAAACCTGAACCTAAAAAATGGTAAGCCTCAAACAAAAAGTGAGGTGCAGACAAAGTGTATGCTGCTCTGACACTGTAATTGGTCCTCACAAAAGATAACACACACACACACCAGCACACACACTTACTGTCCTGCCTGACCCTGAGTGCACACTTGTTTCCTATTAGTTTTAATTGACTCCATTTCCCTTCATGTCCCCCTCCCCTCCCTCCCCCTTCCTCATGACAGCGGCTGTCTGCGGATCGCCAAGGTGACGTCTTCAGCGGTGTCCGTCAGTTAGCGAGGGAGCGGTGGTGGCAGGTAGTTGTGTCATGAAGTTGCTAGTTTAGCGAGGTGGATGGAAGGTGACTCGTCAGGCTGAGCGGCTCGCGGTGTCTGTCCTGGCGGCTGTCAGGAGGACGGCTGACCTCCCCCCTGCTCTGGACATGACAAGAGAGGAGGGCTGAGTGTCGGCTTAACTGCTCCGCCTGTCATGTCTGTCACGCCCGGCGATACAGGAAGCCATGTTTTCTGAGCGGACTCGGAGCAGTTGAGGCATTTTTTAAATTTTTTTATATATTATCTACAGGAAGAAAGAAAATCAAGGGCATCCTATTTTGTCCCCGGATTCAACTTTTTCTCTTACATGCGGCGCGACTGACCTAAGAGCAAGCTCACTTTCTCCGGGACAATACTTCATGCCAGGTTCCTCTGCAGCTCGGGAAGGTTTTATAGATAGAAAATGAGTTTGGACAAGAAGCAACAACCCTAAAAGCATAGTCTGTCATTTGTAGTATGTATATTTCTTAACATTGAGAGAAATAAGTCATCGTGGGTAATGCACATGAGCGTTTCTTATTCAGTTATTTATTGGGCAATGGGCACACAGTACCCAACTCAAGTTATGGTAAAAATATCTATCAGAATATATGATACACATCACATGTTAACTGGGAGGTTCACCAAACAGTATAGCCTACTGTACTCAACTATGAATTAACCTTGCAAAGGGGGTCCAGGGCAACACTGAAATGATCTGTGCATCCACTCCCTGCATTGTGTACTGTGTGTGTCCTGCCGCCTTCAAAATGTCATCAGATACAGTGCACTTAGCGTATTCCCCCAAGTGTTTCAATTTTGCCCAGAGCCACAGGAACTAACTAGTTCTCACATTTAGGGACACAGGTACCAAGTCTGCAGCAATCTTACCGAACACATGGATACTTAAGATTATGCACCATGTTGATTTTTGTTCTTGTGTCTGTACTGTAAGTTCAGCATCTTGTTTGTTCAAGGCACAACGCCATTGACGATAAATAAACAAGTGTCTTCCTTCTCAAGGGTCCAACTTTGGTAACATTTCAGTATCCTTGGTTGTATTACTAGCTTGTAGATCTTACTTATGGGGAGAAATTACATTTTACAGTTAAGTTTCATATTACCAAAATAAATATGAAGTTAATCTGATGTAGGATCTGCTCGGCAGCCCTTTGGAAGTATTCTGGAAGGTGACCAAGGGAGGGGGGCAAGGGGAGGGAGAAACCTACCATTTTGAGAGAGTTCAGACAATATGAGGAAGACGGAAAGTGAGAGGCACAGTTTCCCCAAGAGTTCATTGTGTGGTTAATCATGTCTATCTGATATTTAAGAGTCAAATATCAACATCAAATACCTGATAATTAGTAGAATATGTTCTTTAATTTTTTCGGATTGTAAAATATAACACAAAAACACAGGTTCTGTAACAAGCAGTGACATAACTCAAATACGTGACATATCCCTCCACAACATGGGGCCCCAAGAGGTGCTTACCATTTCAATTTCAATTTAATTGAATTAATGAGGATTCCACAAACTAATTGCCAGACAGTGACCCTGCGGCCTGTGAGGGCCCTGGAGTTCTATTGCCCTGAAGCAGTTGCCTGGTTTCCAATCCAGTTTTGGCTTTTGTCCAACCCTAATATATTTAGTATTGTATTAAATAAAAACCACAAAACACCACACCTAATATGAACCCAAAAAACATGTGAGTTATGTGAGTCCCACTCTATATCAAGTGTTGATACAATGCTGTGATTTGCATTTCTTCATTTGTTTTCCTTTGTGAGGAGCTGGGATCAGCATTTGTAATTTTGCCTGAAGCACTTCAGAGAAGTGGGCCATATATTTAGGCTCTTAGCAATTCAGAGTGCGTTCTCCCTTCTTATCATGCGTAATGGAGTTTTAATGACGCTATTGGTGAGTTTTGAGGAGAGAAGAATTAAGTGCACACCTGAGGTGTATTGAGTGCTGGTTCAGATAATGTATACAAAGAAGGCTTTAACATGTTTAATGAAGAAACATTCATTCATACTGGTGGCATTGTAAGAGCATGAATTAGAAAGTCGATTTTCTCCACAGTTCTGAAATATTAGAAGGAAACTGAAGGAGTTAACGTGCACAGAGGCACTTTAATGTCTTCTACGCCTGCAGGGAACATAAAAGATTAGACAAAAACATCACAGCTTCCGTTCAACCATTCAACTAAATGTCCTTTGCAACAACCCATTCAGAAGATTGACTCCTGAATTCTTACTTTCTTGAAACAGGAAAGATTAGAAGGGGTTTAAAGACTATACATTTATGTGCTGGCATGTCACATATAAAAAATAAATAAAAAATGAAATCAGTCATGAACTTAACGTACCGGCAGTGAAGCACATGTTAAAGTTCCCTGTAGCACTTCTGGCCACAGGTGATTTGCGGTACTATTGCATTTGTATTTTTGAATCTTATTCTTTTATTTCACTTAGCAGCCCAACTCTCTGTTGAGCAACACACTATTCGTGCAAACAATTGCAAGACTCACTATTTTGGGTTTTATGGCATTACAGTACAAAGGTAAACTCTAACATCAATCAATGTTGACTCAGAGGGCATGCTAATTCACAGTGAATGTACTGCCCTGGCAGCGCGTATCCTGGAGCACGGCTTGACAGCCAGCTAACACAGATAAAGTCCAATATTGAAATGAAGAACCAATGCTTGCTTTTCTTTTTACTTCAGTGTATCTCCACTGGTTGCTTTATCATTTTGTAAAACTGTAACATACATAAAAACATAAATCAATATACAGACATTAAGTACAATACATGGTAAGTATAGACAGTAAGTATGACATGAATAATACACAAAGCTTAGCTAACAAATGTAAAATGAAGGAGAGCTAGCTAGCAATACACATAGTTGCAGGCAGCTAGCTAACAAAGCCATATGGTTAATTAAACAAACAAACCTAAGTAGCTAACTTCACATTTATAAATTAACAAGCTAGAGTTAAACACACACACTACTCACAGACAAATAGTCTCCCAGGCACGGCGATTTAACAGAAATACTCAGCAGCATTTATCTCTATGCTTTTCCTACTTGTTGTGTCTGCACAGCGACGGCTCGCCCATAGAGGGCGATAGGGCGACGCCCTCCTTGAGCCATACCAGCAAAAAACAAAAATATAATAAGGATAATAATAATGATGAAAAATATATATTTTTTGTATTTATAATCACAATTTATTATTTCAATACAGTTTTTACCTGCATCTAAGTCTGAATATCATTGTACAATCAGCGTCTGTGCTCTGTACCGTCACTCTGGGGCGATTTCGGGCTGGTTAGACTTAAATGCAAAACTTAATTTTTTTAAACTGCAGGCTTCGCAATGCAATCTCTATGGGTTCCTGGGATGCTCGCCCTAACGTGTTGTCGTCATACGTACAGTAAACAATGAACCAATTACAGTGACTGATGCAGTCACATGTTCGGTCTGCTGCCCAAAGCGGTCATATTCAAGAGTCAAGACCAACATAACTAATATCAACTCAGGCTAGGCTGGCAAGCTATTTGATCATGTCATTAAAAGGACTAGGTCCTTTCCAGACAAAATATAACCATCAAGCAAGTATCTACCAAGATGGATCGTATAAACGCGGATTTTCACGGGGCTCGTTTGAACGGCTAACAGCAGGATGCTAAGGAGCTAACGCTCTGTCCTGCTGCCGCTGCATGATGATTATGGACTATATAATGGCTTTTAATCCATCCTGATGGCAGCACAGACACCGCATGGATAACTTCGGGTGTCACCCCTATGCATCATCTCTCAGAAAAGGTAAAACAAACATTAAACATCAATCTGCATATGGACGAGCCTGCGCCGTTCAACAGCTGATCCATAGAATGTTTGTTTACTCTGACAGCTGCTGTCCGTCCGCGGAATAAACCCGCCTACCAAGTAACGGTGCTGTAGACAGCTTGGACATATAAAGAAAGGTAGACAGTAGTAACGCAAACCAATGTGATGATTGCACATATGCTATGCCAGCATCCATTTTTGTTTAATCAGAACACAACTGTCAAGTCAATCAGATTATTGTGATTAATTGTAGAGCAGGTCTCTTAACTTTTAAAGGAAGCCTATCTGAGGAGCACACTGGTAGATGACAAGTTATCTGTGATGGCCACAGCCGTATAATTAAATCATTTTAGAGCTAAAATAATTTTATTCAAGAAATTAACTAACTTTATGTCCAAAAATACTGAACAGTACAATGCTTGTCTAATGTTGCCAGAGTGGTTATGCCAGATGAACAGGAAAAACAAACTGTTAAATGCAATATGACATTGTCATATTAGCTATCTGATTTAGGTTCATTTTGGGTCATTTTACTCATCATGGCAACAATCCCCCCCGCTCCCCCTGAGATTATTGTCAGGAGCCGCCACTGTGTCTGCATAAACTGAGATCAAAGAATGTCCGAGCAAAGACCGGAGATTACGCGTGAAGATCCTCTATTCAAGAGGGCTCACTCTGCCGATATTTTCAAACACAAAACAAAATGCAAATATGAACACTTGTTCTAATTTACAAAACTCCCACATAACAAACCTACTAACCTAAACTTAACGCAGCACAGTGAACCTACCATAATAGTGTGTGCTTTATTATAGTGTATATTATTTGGAGCATAACATAGCTTTAAAGTGTGCTATAATGTAGATTTCTGGCAGTGAAGGGCTTGTTTTTCACTGACATACTCTAGTCTTGGAAGGACATTTTATTTATTTTTTTCTAAGTCCGTGTGATTGATGAAACATGAACCGTTTTCATTACCAACACAACTTTGAACACAACCCAATGCAACCTGCCAAGGATACATGCTAATTATACTAATTACAAAAAATAGATGTTATCCTCTGTGAGATGTAACCCACAAATGGACTTGGATGGAGGTGCCATGTTGGCATCAATAATTGCATTTTACCACTTTACTGTGGATAATAGCATTAGATTGGGAACTCTTTGAAGCGTTGTGGCTGTTTTGCAGTGCATGAGGCCTCTTCCATAAAACCCATTAGCTTCTGTATGTGACAGAAGACCAAGAGTATCCTGGGAAAATCAGCTATCGTTTTTTTTTTCACATTGACCCTGAATGCATCCAGGGCTTCCGATGAGGGCTGCCACTGAGCAGTAATTACATTGGAACATTTAACTAACTGCAGCCTATAGCTGCCATTTGATGATATGTCTTTGCCTGTTGGTGAGGGAGAATGCAGCCAAGAGCCTTTGAGGCTACATCAGAGCAGTACTGTATTTCATCACAGCAGTTTGGCGGAAACAAAATACACCATTAGGGCTGGAGAGAATACTTCATATATCTGCAGCAAGGTGGAAACAATTTATCTACAAATTTGGTAATTTTCATGTTTTGGGATCAGCTGGAGAGGCACATTGTTCACTGCAAACATATCACTCCAATGTGGTTGTTTTGTAATTGGTTCTCTTTTCTCAAAGAGCACTCTGGCATTTCAGTATTTTATTTCTCTAAAGTAATGGACACATAAGAGACAGCAATGGTCAAAAAAGTCCCGAATTGTAATAATAACACAATTTGAAAAAGTGCATCTTGAAGGAGTTTTTGTTTCTCAAACTTAACAACTGGAGAGCTTTTTTGGGCATTTATGGCTTGTGTTTTGCCTCTCAGAGTACATACAGATGTCATTTCCTTATTGGTTTTGGTTGGGGCTGTGAAGAAGACCGAACACAGGACTTGATTGTATTGTGTCACCCCCACGCTCAGTGGCGTAACTTTGAGGTTCATATTGGTGGGGACACATTTTGGCGAAACGTCACACAATGTGGCGTAACGCCCTCGCCCCAGACCCAGCATCCAACCGCTCACTAGTTTATTAACCAAACAAGTTTTATCATGTATCTATGTACCGTTTAGTCAACAGTTGAGCGGCTATCAATTGTTTTGCCCTAAAAAATGTATTGTATTCATACATCCTTGGCTGCTTATGTTTCACAGTAGGGCTGTCCCCAACTCGGAATTTCAGTTTACGAGTGAACCGGGGAGTTGGAGCGCAGCTGAAGCCCGAGCCTCGGCGAGCCGGTGAGAGAGAAACAACACAGAGCCGGTGACGGCTGCAGAGAATGGTGATTTGCGCGAGTAAAAAAGACAAGATGCTCGCGGTCTACGGGGGCTTAATTGTTTCCAAGGCGACCTATCTTTACTACAGCACATAGCAGAGCAGAATCAATAGGCATATATGGTGCGAAATTTGCACAGCGCTTTTGTTCTGCTTTCTCCTTTCCTTTATTTCCCCGACATTCTTCCTTAGTTGACGTCAAACTTCAGCCGCATTCATAGCGCAGCAGCTGAGCTGATAGATTCCGAAATGACAGCAGAAGCTGTTTTACCGCTCTCAAATTAAGCAACCAATCACCGCTAACCGAAACACAAACCACGACAACCAACAGGAGGCAAAGCCTATCACAAAATACATAAGGCGGGACTATACAGAGGCAATGCATTAACCCTTTCTCATCGTTGTCATATCCTTCTCATATTGGTGTGGACAATTTCAGCATATTTGAATATTGTTATGGACACGTCCACACCGTCCATACGCAATTTTACGCCCATGCCCACGCTTACGTCCTTGTGTGCCATACAATGGAAACGTCAAACCCAACTCTGTAGATTCTCAATAACTTCTTCCAGAGAGAAACTCGCAAGTTGTGAGATGTTTATGTTTATTTTTATTTATTAAAGTTTGACCTCGTTGGCGGGACCTGATCCCTTTGGTGGCAATGAACAAAGACATGCACATCAATGTCATTAAAATGTCATGCACCAGGATTAGTTACATCTATCCTCTCATTAGAACCACAATGTGCTGTGTTCCATGTTTTCATCATGCCATTATAAAACCAATTTTTGTTTTGCATGTCATTAAATATTGATCCCCCTTTAGTTAGCAAACAATGTAAAATACCTAATCTTCTATGTACACTGGCAGTGTGTGCTGTTTATGCGCTTAAAACTGAGGAAACTCAGTTGCAAGGTTACAGTAAGTAACTGCCCTAGTTTGTTTCTTCCACCATAAAAGCTTGACTACTAGCTGAGACTCATAATCATGACACTGACACAAGTGTCACGGCTGCAGGGTCAAACAGGAACCCTGACCTTACCCTGATGAGACCTCCATCTCTCTGCAGGACTGAGCTTCCCACACTTGTGATTGGTGGTCAGACAACAACAACAACACACACCCGTTGTCGTCCTCGCAGCTGATCAATGATTCAATGATGCCATTCTAGGGCCCGTGACCTCAGCGAGGGCCATCGTCATGAGGGCATAAGTCAGCCTTTGTTGAGTCGGCAGTCTAAAGTGACTGTTTTCACCTTGTCACCAACACTGCAGTAAAGCCGCCCACCGATGCTCTCCTCCAGCTCTGACACAGGCTGATTGGTGTGTCATTGAGCCTCAAGCTTTATTTGACTGTCCATCAAAAGTTGAAAGCCGAAGGGTCCCTGTCTCTCTGGTAAAAGCAGGCCCCCGGGGGACCCAAGTGCAAGGTCACTAGGCGAGTAGTGTGCCAGCGACCTTGGTGGGATGGGGTATAATATGAATACAATCATGCTGAGTGGCGTAATAATGGCGCAGTAAATTCAATAAACAACCCGGCGAAGCTGACATCACCTTCTTTTCATGACATCTTTTTCTGACAGGACAAAGTAATACAGCGTTCCCCCGAGAGTCCCTGAAAACAGTCAATTCCTCTGTACTAAATGTCAAGGCAGCCATGCGTGGAAATATGAAAATGGAAGAGCAAAAGAGGAGGCACTTAACGGAGAGGAGAGGACAGCAGCACCCGCTATCAGCAGGAATCCAACTCGCTACCTGTCTGAGCATCTGAACTGAACTGCAGAGAAAAACAGTTAGCCGGAAACAGAGTGCCTGATAACCTGCTGTAACAGTGAGGCTTGTTGGAAAAGAGAAGCTCTCAAAAAATAAAAACAAGCTGGGATCCTTTTTTTTTTCCTCAGGCCTTTATTTGAGCTGCAGGTTGACAGAGGGGATTCTTTAATGTATATGTCAACTTGGAAGAATCTCAGAATAAATATCTTCATGTTGTCCAAACTGTCAATTCAGGATTCCTAAATTCCTAAAAAGAGCTCAACTTTTGCTCCTCTGTCAGCTGCACCCGCTCCAATTATGTACCTCAGTATACATCTTAGAAGTTCTGCCAAGTTACCTTGGTATTTCCATTATGGCAGACTTTTCCCCCCACTACATTTCAAAGAAAATGCTTTACTTCATATTCCTCTTCATTCATCTGACAGATGCAGATAGCAGCAGTTAGGACCAAACAAAGGCACTTTAAGCTCCCAACACATGGGACTGTGTTGGCGGAGGTGTGTCATTATGGGACTGCATATGAACTTAGTTGGATCCTTTCTTGCACTTAAGATGTACATTTTTTGCTTAGGTTTTTTTTTTTCAGAGAGTTAACAGTGAACACTGTTGATGTTTTGTGAGCTATTTGACTAAAGGCCAGGACACACCAGCCCGATAATCGCCGTCGTCAAAAAAAAAGACGAATCTGTTTGGTGTGTGCCGTGACGTCGGCCGACGTAGAGGTCGTCGGGCTTGTTTTGAGCCTGTCGGCCGCCGATTGAACATGTTCAATCGGCGGCCGACCGTCTTTCATTTGGAGCAATTTGATTGGTGGAGGGCTAGCGAATCAGTGAAGCCCGGAAGTGAGGCGGGTAGCACAAACAGCTAACAACAGCTAGCCATCGTTTTAATGTGTTTGTTCGTTTCGTTTTGAGAGTACTCACATGCATCAACCCTTGTTGACTGCTCGACACCATGCACGACACTCTCTGCTAAAAATTGTGCTCTTATGGTCCATAAATATAAATACGTATTTCTATTATGCTCTAGAGCAGGGGTGTCCAAACTACGGCCCGCGGGCCAACTGCGGCCCGCTTTTTATTGGCCCGCGGCCGATTTTAAAAATATGATGTAATATGGCCCTTTGAAATTTTTTTTTTTTTTTTTTTTTTTTTTTTTTTTGCATTTCTTAGTTAACCCACTAGTGCAGGGGTGTCAAACACTGATTGATTGGCCCGTGGCACATTTTAAAAGTATAATGTAATATGGCGCTTTTAATTTTTAAATAATTTAAATGCACTCATCATATTACAGAGAAATATGTCCCATATAAGAAAAAGAGCAACAAGCCCATCCCAGAGGACCCTGCATAATATTTTATTTTAAATTAATATTATTATGGAACATCTATGTGTCCTTCTCCAATAGCTTCTAATTCATCTGACAGTGTCTCCATTTTTTTTCATACAAAATTCTTCAGCCTTAGCCTCTTAATTTCCCTCTCAAAGTGCACCAGATTCATGCATTTCACTTTAAAAACTTTAAAAAATCTCCCGGGGGGGCATACCCCCGGACCCCCCTAGGAGGGTCGGGACCTCGGCTGGATACTATTTTCACCCTGCTGGACATTGGATGTAAAGGCAGAAAACACTGGGTGTATCATTGGCATATAAACTAGAGGGAAAATGTGTCTGTTTAATGTGCAAGGAAAGTGTTGCCGTGAAGAAGGATTACAATTTACGAAGACACTATGAAACTAAACATCAGAGCAGCTACATGTCTTGATAAATGTGTTATTTTTGCAAAGTGGCCCGGCCCTTCTTAGATTTTTCTGTATGTGGCCCTCAGTGAAAAAAGTTTGGACACCCCTGCTCTAGAGAGATGTCCAATCATTTCCGGCTTTCGTATTTTTTCGGGCCACAATACAGATTAGCGCCGCCTGCTGTTGTGGAGACATTACGTCCCGCGAGCGTACGGAAAATAAACAGTCGTCTCGGTGTGTTCTTTAGCAGCGACGGGAAGCTGGAGCTTCCTGAAACGGCCGACTCCATTTTTTTTGACGACGGCGATTATCGGGCTGGTGTGTCCTGGCCTTTATTTTCACCATGTTCAAAGATATCAGCTATCAACTTGACTGGGACAGGGAAAAGAAAATGTCAGTTTATCTTCAAGTTTTTACTGTATACAAATTGGCAGTCTTCATGATGATCTATAGGTACTGTTATATATCATATAATCCATAAATATCTACACTGATATACATGCTGATAGAGTTAAGTATCTTGATTGTCCGTATGGTCTCTGTCTGGACTGTGTTGTTTAGGTTGATGTATTTCTGCCTCAGCTTGTCCTCCCCAGGTGAGCCTGCTCCTCAGCTCAGTCATAAAGCTCTCAGCAGCCGCTCACAGAAAGCCATTCAGCTCTGATGGACCTCACCTCTGATGAAGGTAAAGCTGCCGTCATGCCTTTAAAGGACACTTCCATCATGATTACATTTACATTTAAAGGGTCAGTTCTAGGGTTACAAAATTCCGGGAATTTTCAAAGTTGGAAACTTTCCATGGGAATTAACGGAAATGTATGGGAATTAACGGGAATTTTGGGAATTAACGGGAATAAACGTGAATAAACAGGAATTTACTCAATTTAAAGCAACCCAAATGCACTAAATCTTTCTAACTGTGTTATTTCAGTCCTGGCAAACGTTCTAGACAGTAAAAAGCAGTTTTTTCAACTAAATATTAAAATATTTATGAACATTTAATTTCAAATCAGATTTTTTTAAAGCCTATTGAGAAACCCAACTTGATATCATATATTGATTTTTACTAGACTAGGTTTACAGAGGCTTAAACAGTGATTTTAAATATAGTTTTGGAAAATATATTTTAGCATAATCTTGACTTAAAACAACCAGTTGGCAGGTTGCACACACTGCTTACTGCAGGGATACTGAGGCCACGCCCCCTACATGCACTGTGCATTCCTCCATCACATGGAGGGAGGGGGGGTATTTACTTAAATTATTGAATGGATGGGGTGAGATAGATGAGTCATATTTTACTCCACATTTATCTTTTTGTTTTCAGTGAAATTATTGATTGTTCATTAAATAATCAAAACTTGATAAAGTGCTACTTACAAACAAATCTGTTCAAATGTAATGTATTGTATTGTATTAGTTTGCATGGGTGTCTGCCTATGACAAAACATAATGTTAATATGTTGAGATTTATGTTTGGATATGAAAAAAAAAATCATTTAAATGACCGCCATTTAGTCAATTTCTATAATTCCCAATTTTGAATATTCCCAAAATTCCAGAGCGAAAGTTCCCGTGGAATGTTTCCGGAAATGTACCGCACATTTTCCACCCCTTTGCAACCCTAGTCAGTTCACTCAAATCACACAACATCTAGTTTGCCTCTTACCCATAGTGAGATCTACTTGTGCGGTTTTATGTGCAGAGGTTTTTAAATATCAGCCACTTCTGAATCAACCCCATAACACAATGGAGGCTGAATGGTGTATTGCATTCAAACTGAAAAACATATTAAATAGTTAATGGCAGCGTGTCAGAAAACGTCCCAGTTATGATGTTAGAATCCATAGCCCTCACTGTAGACAGTTTGAAAATGTTTAGATTTATCTTTTGGCATTGACCTTGCAGTTTAAATTGTTTTTTTGTCATGCAGTAAAAGTCACAACTTCTAAAATGTTCAAACGTGAGCTGTTTTATATCACTGTAAACTGAATGCCATTGGATTTCTGGTCCAACTACTGTACTGTATATAAGTGTTGGCTGCTGGTGGACAATTATTTTTTCAATTTCATACTCTACAGGCTTAATTGATTCTTAAAAATTAAATCTTTAGTATAATTTTACCTAAATCTAGATTAGCCTTAAGTATTCAATGTTGTTCATTAGATATTCAGGGTGTGGGGGGATTGCATGACATGACACATGGTCTGACATGTGTGCCTGCTATTTCCTCGTGTGTGTAGAAATGTGGGGCTACTTGAACTGAGTTCAATAATCAGCACTAAATACTGGGGCTAATGTCTTTCAAGTTGGTATGTGAGATGTTTCATATCATATTCATAATGTTGGCCAAATAAACAAAACATTTTACAATAGCATATCAACTTTGATTATAAATGCATCCATACAGTTAATAAGAATGAATACAATTGGATAATCAAAATATAATCCATGTTGTTTTCTTGAAGACGCTACACTGTGTGAAGGGCCTTCATTAAAGCCTGCCGGGGACCAAAGCAGGAGTAGAACAATGTAACACTGATTCTAAATCAATTCACCCTCATAATGATATAATATGTAAAGCTATCTATAAGTTGTCTTTGCATGCTGTGAAAGGCTCTCTGCATCAGTGGATTTACATTGGCAGGCAGCAGGACAGTGGTTGTAGAACATGAGCTGAATCTCATATGAGCAGCTGACCTTGCAGACCTCAGCTGGCATCTCCAATGTATGTTTTGACATATCTGCTGTATGTTTGCATATATCTATGACTCGGGGCAATTTTTTTAAGTCCTCCCTGGCGTTCTCTGTTATCTCACTGCTACATTAATCCCTCTCATGTTTTCTCCTGTAGAGCTGTAGGCCGGCTTTCTGCAGCTCCCCCACCCCACGCTCCCTTGCTACTCCGGTGGGGACGCCTCCTCCGCTGCGTCCAGACTTGTCAAAGCAGATTCTCGTCAAATTACCGATGTCCTGCATCGGGGTAATTGCTTGCCAAACCCACTCCACTGATGCAAACTTAAGGGGTCGCCTGTGATGGAGATAATGCCAAATTGGTTTGGAGATTTTGAGATGTCTACTCAGCGTGGATAGATAGATATGTGGGGCCTTAAATGAAAAAAAAAATAATAAATGGAATAAGGCGTGTGGAGAATGCTGATGTGGCATTAGTCATCATCGGAGAACATGGAGATATATTTATCTGCCCTGTAGCTTGCCTCTCACCCAACAAATAATTACAAAGTATATCTGGAATGACCACATAACAGACTCATTCACCGCAGTCATAACACCTCCTTTCTTGTCCCGTTATGTTCAATTGCCTTGGCTAAGTAGCTATTAATCGCGGCCAGGCTAATGGCCAGAGTCCAGCTCGGCCGTGGTGTGACCTGACTGTTAATGAGGTGGAAACAGTGGCTCAACCCTGGCGTCTCAGGCTGGATGGCCGCCCTCAGGCCTCTCTGATACTGATGGCACCTGAAGGGTGAGGCTGGCCCCTGCCCTATGAAGCCCTGGATTGGCTCACCCAGGGGGGAGATATCACAGCTCACAGCTCATTTCATTAAGATTAAACTCGGGGGGGCTTTACGGAGTTAAGGCGAGAGTCCTCTAGGGAACCGAACAACCCTCTGTGTCTGGTGGTGGAAGGGGTTTTAATTTCAGAGTGGTTAAGTTAGTGTTAGTGGTGGATTTGGTAATGAAGAGGGTTGTGTTCATGGTTAACTTGGCAATGACAATTAAAGAGTGGTAATTAATGGGGTTAGGATGAGTGCTGCCCCCCAAGGGAAGAGGAAGAGAAGCAGTGAGCCATTGGAACTACAAAACATAATCTGGTCCAAGAGACGTCAGCAAGACTGAGCCCCACATCCTGAGTTTACAGTCCACTGTGAGGTTTATGTGTGTGTGTGCTTCCTTGTTTGAGCTTACTGGCTATGCTAGTAATAATTGAATCCTATAGTTGTTTCTTATTATATCATATTATTTATCCATTAAGTGGATTTTTTGTCTTTTTCCGTTGACAGGAATTGTGAAGTTTGTCTCAAAAGCAAGAACACAACTGATTTATCAGCATATTCGGCTGCAGCAATAATAGATGTGCTATTTTTTTTCGTATGGTTTCATCAAGCTGCATGAAATAAATCACAGTCTTGCATTATTAATGTTGCTTTTAAACAGACTCACAAATATCAGGAAAACAAATAACCTTAGGTCAAAAGAGGGGTAAGGCTAGAACAGCTACTGTGATGTATCATTCATCCGCAGGCCATTTTACGACACAGCTTGTTCATTTTTCTCGAAGCTAAGCAAAGGTCGCAGGGAGACAGGAATTCAATTTAAAGACCTTAAGGTCAGCAGCACTGTAAAGTAAGTCAGGTTTTTAGTTAATGAAACCAAACACCATCATGATCCTTTATTAACAGCTGACACTTTCCTACTTACATCAATATGTGTCCTGCAAATGAGAGCAGGGACAATGTACGCTACCTGCCAGCGTGAAACTCACACACTGCTGCCAATCGAAGGGCAATACCAACATTTCACAGGCTAATGAAATATTTTGTCATCCTGCGATGTCCCCCTGGTCTTCCTGTCATACCTTTGTCACTCCATTTCCTTTTACTTCACAGCGAATGCTCAATGCTACTGCTGCGTGACTTAACAAGACTGGAAAATAATTAAAATTCATCCAAATGATGAAACACTTGCAGCAAGGCGTCCTTGAAGGGTCGGCAGGGCCTGTTCTGAAAGCAGCGAGGAGAAAGAGAAGAAAAAAGGCTTGTTTTTTTTCCCCCCATCACATATATTGTTAAGCTTCTGCTCCCAGCTTAAGGGCCTCTTAAATTGGAAAGGCAATGGCCTATAGAGACATGTACCTGTCAAACAAATACCACACGCCTCTGATTCTCTCTCTTCTATTTCTCTCTCTCTCTCTCCAGCCGCGTTTTAAACTCTCAGATGGTATTCCAGTCAAGTGCGGGGTGCCACGGAGATTGTCGGGTTTGAGAACAGAGACGGGGATTCGCCTCTTAGAGGTATCACAGCGGCGGCGCTGTCGGAGGAATTAAGGAAGCGAGCTGAGCGGCCCTCTGGTGATCCGCTCAGAAGATGTTTCTCACGGCCCCTAGGAAAGCTGTCGGAACAGGGGAACGTGTGGCGGTGGCGTGGCATGCGCGTGGAGAATAAAATGTTAGAGACAGAACCAAAAGGGGAGCTGGAAAATAAAACTGGGTTTGTCAAAAAAAGGCAGATCGGTTCGTTTTGGAGTTCATCCTAAAAGGTCACAACAACGTCCAAGAACACCCCACTGATTCCATTACCATCACTTTTTTTATTCCAGGGCACTGTTTGTTACGGCCTCTGCACACATCCTACCTCTACTGCGCGTCTACCTCGCGTCTGCGTCTGACTTTTTGTCACTGACCGTGTAATCAACCTAGAGCGGACACACATCCAACCTCAGACGCACTGCTGATGCGCGTCGGAGGCACGTCTGCAGCGACGCTCCCCTTTACCTCAGGAGGCTCGCCTATTTTTTTCTGAGAGCCGCGCGTCTCTCTCGGGTCTCTCTGCTTTAACTGAAAGAGAAATACTCTGCTGAGAGTCATATTGACTTCATACCGGCAGCTTTCGCTGTAGTTTCACCATTGCCTGGTGTGTCCCTTTCAAAATAAAAAAAAATAAAAAAAAAAGGCAATGGGACGCACAGATTACTGTCCAGACTCAATATCAGACTCAATATAAATCATATGCATCATAAATGACAGGAAAGAACTTCATTTTTAATGGGAATTATCTATGAAAACTCTATGTAGAAAGATAGGGCTTTTAGAAGCAGCGCTGAAGCAGCAGCAGCTGCTGAGACGTTCCATGTGTGTCCGAGAAAAGTCTGAGAGACGCATCAGTAAGGTAAGGCGACACGCTCCAGAGGTAGACGCAGGATGTGTGCAGAGGCCATAATCCTAATGGCTATTTACTGTGATGCCATTTGCAGGCAGATTGAGGGTTACAAGCCTAACTCATTTAGTTTATAATTGTTATTAAGTACTTCAATTAATGCATTTCTGAAAAAAAATAAGAAAGAAAAAATGTGTTGTATTCTTTTCTATAGTCATTTGTAGACAATAAAAGGCGCATTTCCATCACATACGTATACATTATTAATGATGATGACTGAGATGTCCTATCCATAGTGCATTTCAGGTACATGGAATGCAAAAGAGATTCTATAAATAGTCCCAGTTGTGCATATTATCGTACATAAGGAGGACTTTGCAACTACAGCACAGCCAGTGAAATTATAGATTATAGATTTGTTAAGGATGCTGCAATTATTGTGGTGCAACAGAGGCCTGATTTGTGTCACCTACAAACAATTATAAGTCCAGACACACATACATCACCCAAGCTTATTTTGTTACATTATGCAGCTTTGTGAGCATCCCCCTCATCCTTCCATCACTCCATCCCTCTGCTGGCTGTCAGTCTATCAGTGTAACGCTAGCACACGCCGGCTTCCCTCCTTCAGGGGGAATTGATCTGGTTGGTCCCCTGACACTCCCTGTTAGCATTGATTAACCTGGTGAGTTACAGTACCTCTGCAAAGACAACGTTTTCAAGCTTTCACAGTGAGGTGCACGCTCATCCCAGCCTCATACATCATGCAAAATACTACACGACTGACAGCCATACCACTTTCAAATTTTTTATTTTTTTTTCAGTTAACCGGGAATGTTTGTTTTAGTCACGAGCTCTGGGGCAGGAGGTACAGTGAGTGTGTGTGCTGTGATGGGAAGCTGAGAGCTGAATTACCGCTAATGGCTGCAGTTGAGAGGAGCGAGTGAGGGATGATTTTATGGATGAAGTTTTTTTTTTTCTAAGATTTAAAAGGTCTTTCTGTGACGCCGGTAAGCGTTCACTGGGTCGTTGTGTTCTCCTCGCTCAGTCTATTTGCACAGTGATAAAAAACAGCAAAGTGATTAAAACCGTGCGATAAAAGCAGTCAGAACAAGAATGCTGCGGCAGCCGATGTTTATATGACCAAAGAGTTTCAGAGGAACCGAGATGTAATAATGACTCAGGTATGTGGGGAAGGCTAAATGTTTTTTTTTTTATTATTTTATAATTCTGAAATGTGAAGGCCATATTAATCAGTAGTTTGACGTGAGCTTTGAATTAAATTAATCAGCCTTTTTGGATACATCAACTTTAACATGACTATAGCTCCACCGTCATGTTAGCGGCCCCAGACAGACATGAAAACGAAGGCCTTGGATGAATGACTGAATGATTAATGAAGATTGAAAACTGTAATCTGCTAGGGGCCAAAACTGAAAGGATTGTCCTGAGGGTAGCCTCAAAAGAACAATCATGTTGTTAACCTAAATTAAAAGGTTTTATCCTCTGTTAGGTGACCTTATTAGGAATCTTAGACCCAGCACGACAGGCTCAGCTCTACACTTGCATATTAAACCAAAGCTGTATTGCTCAGCTGTACTTTGGCGGAAAAGGAAATGACTGATTCCACAAAAAAGAAGAAACCAGACCATTGTTTGGATTACGGCATCAGCTAGACATGGTTATGATGTTATTATCCTTTAACATCAATAATGCTTGTTCCATTCTAAGATTGCCTTATTGAACATTCCTGGAGGGATTGGTGTAACAACTTTAATTTTAAGTTCTGTTATTTGAACAAGGTGGCTTAATGTCATATTGGATCGATTATCAAGCAGCAGGTTTCACATATTTTAATGTTGAAATTAAGCTTGTGGTTGACTGGAGGGATGGACGGAAATCAAAAAACTAAAGAGTAAGTGAGTCAGCCATGGCAAATAGGTAGTAGTGTAAGTTACATTTAATTGGCTGAGGCATGGCACAGACCTGCATACTCACCTTTTTTTTACGAACACCTACAAACCAGCAATGTGACAACACAGATAACAATCAAAGACAATCAACAGATCAGAGCACATATTCACGTCAGGATATTCACTTCATTTAGCTCCGGCGAAGTCACGTATTGTTCATGGCCTCTCCTTCAAACACATTGTTTATTGTATGCGCCAATTAGTGTTGAAATATTTCTGACTGAGAAACTGTCCAGAGTTACCAGAGGGCCCCTCAACGCCTCCTGTCTTGGAGCCTCTTACTCTTTTTAACAGCAGCAGCATCTCAGAGAGAGAGAGTGAGCAGGAGAGACCCAGCTTTCATGTGAAGCCTCGGGGACGGAACCGGAGCATGAGCCATTCTTCGTTCTTTTAATTGGCGCCTCTACGTGCTCGTTAGTTCACAACACTTTAATTTGGCAGTGGCGTTAAGGATTGTCCCCTTTTCCGTACAAGAGACAAGAACTTGATAATGCTGTCAGTAACTAATTAGCGGTGATTGCATCCGTCAGGAAATTGCATGCAGGGGCAATTAAAAATTATGCACTATTAGGTTTCGCCAACCTCGCTGACCCAGTTAGTGATGTCGGTCAGGGTGGGCGGGGTCCGCTAGGTGTGTTCAGAAGTGCCTTTGAGGTTATTTCTGGAACTGGTCTTCCCCTCCTTGGCATGCTTTGAGTCAATGTTTGATGTTTTTATTTTTCCGGTGCTCAAGTCACATCATTTGGCTAAGATGCGAACAGCGCACGCACACACACACACACACACACACACACACACACACACACACACACACACACACACACACACACACAGAGAGGCCAACCAACTGTATATTTTGTGCTTTCAGGAGCTTCAGTTCTGCTGACCCTCTGCGAGCTGCTGCCAGCACCTACAGAGATAATAAATGTCAGAGTTTTAAGGTGCCTGTCCAGGTTGTTTATACAGCGCAGAAAATAGGAAGTCAATAAAACAAAAACCCACAGCGACCCAACATTCAAATGTCACAAACTGCCAACTACAATGGAAACCTTGAAGACAAATGAATTCACCTTGTACCGCCTATAGGCTATAGCATACTACGAGCTGGGCCTGAGGATTGGTCAGTTTACGTATCTACCATTTGGTATAGAGCCAAGTATCTCAAATATAATATGGGTACTATGGATACTGGATACTATGATCTTTGGAGGATGATTCCTGACATTTTCTTTCTTCTAGCGCTATCCTATCACCAAGTCAAAATATCCACTTACATACACATGCAACTAAATTCAAAGATCACATTGTTGTCCCCTTAAGAACAAACCCTATTCTCTGTGACTTGTTTTGCTTTTAAACCAAGTCAACCTTGATATTTTTAACTTTCTTGTTGGTCTAGTCGAATGTCATGAAGACTACTGGATGGTTTATTGTTCAGAGATCCATGGTGTCTGAACAGTGGTGAATGGCATCCTAGGTGGAATCATGGTTAAAGCAAACTCAGAGTGCTTCACCATTGCACTTTACAACAAAACACACCACCTTAGCTGTTGAATTCATCCAACACTGACCCCAAAACAAGAGTCCATCCGTTTAGTCGACAGACTTGTACCTTTCCCGTAGATGATAATATGCTGTGCTGATGATTCAACCAAGAAATGTTCTTAGTCCATTGAAAACTAGAAGAGTACAAACTGTCACTCACATCATATTGTTTTTGACAGCGTTTTACTAACATATCCCCAAACTAACACAAAGTTATCAAAGCTCAATTATCTTTCCAATTGCCTCACAAAGTGCAGCTTGTTAAAGGAGAATTAAAGACAGCTGCAACAGTTTGTGATTTTCTTCCTAAATCTGAGGTGTCACTCTATGACTTTTTTGCTCTCTTCTCCATGCTTGTCAGTGGTAAGTCATGTGATTCCCCCTCTGGCGACAGTCATCTCTCCTCCACGCCAACTCCCTTCACTTCATTTGCTATTTTGTTTATTTGTTTGTTGGCTAATTACAGACTTTTGTGACACCTGTGCCAACTCTGTGGTGGTGTGAAGCATTCAGCTCTCTGCACATCCTCGACACACTGCTACACTCAGATAAACACAAACACACACACACACACACACACACACACACACATACAGAAACACAATCTCTCATTTGCACTCCATCTTCGATACACATACACATAAACACTCTCCCCCTTGTGTGCAATTACCTCTTCTTTACTATTTACCTCACTCGGCACGCTAGCTGTTTTTTGAAGGGATACAGGTAAACAAAACACACACACACACAAACACACACACACACACACACATACACACACACAAACACACAAAGCTCAAATCCCTCAGCTGTTAAATAGAACTGGAGATACAATGTCTGAAGGTCCCTCATGTGACGTAACCCCGACCCCCCACCAACAGAGTCCATTACTGTGTTTTGCTGCCAGCGTCCCATACAACGGTACAGGGAGTCAGAAAGTAACAAGCATTTGTTTTGGTGGTGGTGGGGGGGGGGGGGGTCGCATGTCAGGTGTCTCCTTCTCAATGTTTGACAGCAGCAGATGGGCTCAACATGTGTTTTGAAGAGTGGAGGAGAAGAAAAAGAAAGAAAGAATTCCCTGAACAGTCCTTTGCTGGTGATTGTCGTGGCGGGTAATGGCGTCCCTGGCGGGCTCCTCCCCCTCTTCTTCCCTTTCTCTTTTTCCTGGAATGCTCTCATGCAGCCAGCTGAGTGATGAGGCTCGCCAACATTGCAGATGGAAGCGTGAACAAGAGGCTCCTATGGGGGAGGATGTAGCGATCTGAGGGGGCTTTAGTGATGAGTTACTGTGTTTATTTAGCAGCATCTCCAGCATTGCGGTGCCTTCAGGGAACATCAATCCTTCTGGAAAGGACACTGAAGTAGCAGCGGTTCTAGCGTTGCGCTCAAAGGCAATATGGTACAGATTGTTCTCAACTTATCAAACTTGTCAAACAACAGAGGAGAAAAATCAGACTTTGTGTTTTCTATTAGGTATCTTTCTAGTGTAAGTAGTTATCCCCCATTATTTATTTTCCCAAATAAGATACATCCATTCACGGCTCACATGTTAATATAAAGTTGATAGGGGTTTTATTATCCACATTCCTCTTGACTTTGATGGTCCCTGTTTTGTTCAGGAACACCAAACATTTAATAGGATCTTTACGAGAAGCACTGTCAGAGTCTCAGGGCCCGCGGCCCCTACTAGACTGCACTCTGATGTAAAGCCTTGTGAGGTCAGTGGTCACAATGAAGACAGAACATTGATATGCTAATGCCCCCTAACAATTGGCAGAAGTTATTAATGTACAGAGACATGCAAATAAAGATCAACTAGAATGAGAATGTCACCTTTCATAGGACGGAGGCGAGTGTCTGCTAAAGTGACCACAGCTGATAACCCCCTAGCCACAACGGGGAATTGTTTAGAGGGAAAGAAAATGCGGAAAAAGACCCAGACTGATTTGAAAATAGAGAAAAAAAGACCTAACTGACCAAGATGCAGTTGCCTTGGGGACGGAGGGGAAGAGAAAGAGAGATGAAGGGAGGGCTAGTGAGATACATTTATATTGTGTGATTAAAGGGGGAAAGGGAAGCTAGTCGGCCGGTGACAGACGGAGTGATGTAGTGGGAGTTGAGCGGTGGCTCTATATTCTCTAATTGACCCCGGTTAGGATCCACACACCCTTTCCCCGGCTCACAAAGAGCACCTAATTGCTGCAGCTGATTGGGTCCTGATAGAATTACAGCTGTCAGTGAAGGTCATTAGGCTCAGATTCATCTTCCATCTTGGGGACGAGCAAAGCCGCTCTCGTTATTCCGCAAGCCATCTTAACGAGCTCGCCATGAGCCCTTTTGTCAGGGAGAAAATCCCGGATAAAGCAAGAGGCTGTCCAGCTCGTGTGTGTGTGTGTGGGTTTGTGTGTGTGCGCGTGCATGCGTGCGTGCGTGCGTGCGTGTTGTCTGCCTGTGATCTCGGGATACATGGATCAATATTTGCGAGAGTGAACAACTTTCTCTCCCCTGAAGGTGGAGAAAGCAACAGAGGATTTAATCTGGGAGGTCAAGCCCAAGTTTCCTGCAGCAACTCCGTTGGTGGTGAACAGGAAGTGGACCTCTCGCACAAACATATTCAGTGAACATTAGCAGTGCTGCAGATACGTGCTATAAGAGTGTAAAAAAAATACTGTGAACTAAAATGACATTCAGGTTGTTTAGAACTTAGAAAAAAATCAACCTAATTTAAGTTGAAGTAGATTTACATTGGACATGGTAAAATATTGTCAGTGCACTGTCGTATTTTTTTAAGGAGAATCAATTCAGGAGTAAAGAACAACTATAAAACTACTATTTTTGCAGTGCAGGTAACCATACTGTAGGCAGGTGGGGGTGTGTTCTGAGCATGATCACACACAGTTCACTCCTTATGTTCTCAGCAAAATCCTTTTAGAAGACAAGAGCTGATAACGGGTCGTCTGAAAACCTGCTGATCCCTCACAGCTCTGAACAAGGTCGGAAAATCTGCCTACGTTTGTGTGTTGGAGTAAAAATAAAACAGTCAGAGAGAAACACAGTGTGAGTGTGAGACGGGGGAAAAAAACAATGTATAATGGATTTAGTTCTTAGTGGGAGAAGCGGAACATCGATGATGTCTGCTGTCCTGTCCGCTCGCTCGGCGATTTTCAGGATTTAATGTGTGAAAAGTGAAAACACATCTCACACAGAGAGAGAGAGAGAGAGAGAGAGAGAGAGAGAGAGAGAGAGAGAGAGAGAGAGAGAGAGAGAGAGAGAGAGAGAGAGACATACAGAGGCCTGCAGGAAGATGATGAGTCAACCAGCTCTCTGTCCATCCCTCCAGTGCTGAGCTCTCCACAACCACCAAACTGTTTTAGTTTTTACATTCCTGTGATTCTCCAGAAAATATGCAAACAGTTTACCCGAGTCCTAATTATGGCTTAATGTCAATTTTAGTGTTTGAATTCCAGTGCCAACAGAGAGCCACATGTAACCTGAAAAAAAACCCTGATTCAACTTTATTTTATTTCCCAAAAACTCAAGATTAACTGGTTGGATCTGAGTTGTTTTAAAGGTCCCATATTATGCTAAATGCACTTTTTAAATGTGTTCCAACATATCCATGCGTCCACGGTGTGCCTAGAGACTGCCAAAATATCAAAAAAAATAACAATCTCTCCTTTTCTCACTCTCCCCTTTTCTGAAACCCCCACCCCTCCCCCCAAAAACACTCCAGTCAGAATTATCCCCTTTTCTGACCTCACAAACCGTAAAGCCAGAAGCTTCCACTGTGCAGCCCACACCCCTATTTCTTATTGGTCCACGGCCCTGACAGACAGAGGGCGAGGCGTATCTGGCTTCGCTTCCGGACAGGGGGCGGGGGGAGCTCAAAGATTGTATATTTACGAGGGGACCTGCAACTCTTTTTTAAAAAATAGGCCATTGTGAGATTAGCTGAACATCAGCATGGTACAATAAATTATCTGAAAGTTTTTTTCAGCAAACAATTAAAGAAAAACGTATTAGGGACCACTAAGACCATATAATATGGTGTATAATAGAACCGAAAAGTGTATAATATGGGAGCTTTAATGGTCAGCTTTACGTAATATCATATAGTAATATTCCTATATACCTAGGGGGCAAAACCCCTTTTTTTTGGAAAAACAGATATGGAGCGTTGTAAAAGGTTGTTCACCAGAAATGATATCCAGGACTTTCCAGGATCCCAACCTGGGTGGACAACCTGGTCAACTAGCTGCTGGAAAGCTACAGGGGGCCGACATAGAGCAAATCAGAACCACTGTTTAAGTGAATGGGGGTGAATGGGGATGGGCTAATGGGGAATTTTTTTAAACTTATAGATAGCATTATGAAACTTTGCAAGTTGATTACTGACATTAAAACAACAACTTTTTGTATTACAGTATTTTCCAAAAAGTTTGAATAAATATGAAAAATCATCAATATTATCTTGATATAATATAATATAATCTTACTATATATATATATATTAGAGGTGGGCATAGATTAATTGTTTTAATCTAGATTAATCTAGATTAATTTTGGAATTAATCTAGATTAATCTAGATTAAAATGGCTCATTTGAATTCATTCATAATATGTGTGTGCTCCTAAATAATGACTCAAAGTAAGTCTTTGAGAACGTGTTTCTCAAGCCAGGTGGCTTTCATTTCGTCATCAGAACGAGTGTCTAATTATTGCGAACAAATAATATTCTAACAATTTAATCAGATATAAGGCTAAAAATCACAACATTGCACTGTTTTTTGTGCTTAAAAAAAACGAAAAAACTAATTTGTTGGGTAGGCTATAACAGAAAATAAAGCCATTACTTTTGTGCTTCAAGTGAAACATTAAATATAATTTTTACATAAATAATAAAGTCCTTATAAACTTTTCAAGAAGCTGGACTAGAGTGAATATTGGACAGGCTTTATAGGTCCATGGCTTTTACCTGTGGGACAGCGCTTCACCTAACAGCTGGCTGCAACACCAACCTACAGTCTATTGTGCGACGGAGAGCTAGTTATCATTATCATCAGCGTTAGCCGACATCACGGCAACAGCTGAATAATGTAACACATTACACAAGTTACACTACATGAAAACAACGGGCTGTAGACGCTAGAGTTATAATTTCGTGTAGGAAACATTGTTGAGACTGGAATTTCGTACCACAGCGGCCGTTCCATAATACAGCACTCCCTTTAGCAATGGCTGAATATAAGACCTCCCTCTGCTGTGTATCTGCGGGAGCAAGTGGCATTAATAACTTAAAAACAGTAAACGTTTAACATGATTACGGGCGTTTAGATGCTTTAATCATATGCCGAATTTATAAACAGACCATATTATTAACAATAAATTAAGTTATGTACATGTCAGAGTTACGTACATGGATACATTCATAAGTAAACATTGAATAGACAGATTTGTGAAGGGGGTTTGGCGCTGAGTGTTACATTAGCGATCCTGCAGCCAGGTGGTGTGTGTCGTGGGCAAGTGATGGAGAGAGAGAGCGGCGGGTGTGTGAGAGAAGCTTCGCTCCTGCAATAAAGGCTCCTCAAGTGTCAACAACGGCCCCCGGCTATTATTACCCGACCAGAGAACACACGGAAGGGGGTTCACCCTGACGGCGAACAGCCATCGGCCCTGGAGGGAACCATCTCCCCTGAGCCGAACAGGAGGTGGAATAAGAGATTAACGGCGATATTTTTTTTTATCGCCGATAAGAGTTTTGCGTTAACGCAGCACGTTAACGCCGATAACGGCCCACCACTAATATATATATATATATATATAAATATATATATATATATATATACATATACACACAACATCATTGTATGCTCTAACATTAACATGTCACTTCATTAAAACTATGAGGTCCAAGTCAGGAAACACAGACAGGGATGTCCTCATACCTTTAACCCTTTATTGTAATACACTTACTTAAATTATTTCTTAGTTGATTATTACATTATTTTAAATGTTTCAATTATTTCAGAAGTAAAACACATGGCATCTTATTTCCTGAACAGACTCCTACTTGTATGTATTCTAATAGCCTAACTAATATGCAAGAACATAGCTGTACATCTGTGTGTGTTTTGCTGCAACGATGGAGGCTGGAGCTATTGGTGGCTGGTCTCTCTTCAGTACATTAAAGCCCTCCAGCTGTCCATTAGTGCACCTCTGTCATGTTTAAGAGCTGAAGGTGGGAGTTGCACATTAGCTGAAAGCTAACACAAATAATATAGATGTGCAGAATTTAACCCTCGCCCTTTGTGAACGCACCCACGCTGCCCAGCGAGGCCGGCGCCACCCGCTATCGCCTGGGAGGGAACACGGAGTAATCAAAACAAATGAGTCGGTGAATGGAGTGGAAACCAGCGCCGTGAGCAGATTTCTAATGACGACTAATATTAGCATAACCTAATATGCTTGTTGATCAAGGGTAAACTTTTGGGGGAGGACATGTTAGTTGCAGAATAAACAAAAGCAGCTGCTGCCAAGGCTCCAGCAGCCTTCTCAGGGAGAAGGAAGACGCCAAGGCCATTCTTAATGTGGGCTGAGCCCGCTGCATGGATATGAGGCAATCTGTCGGCCCCACACACGCTTATCCACTCCAGTTTTATTTCAGCTGAGTTCAGAGAAGCGCCAATTTGACTAAGAGGAAAGGGAGCCGTTTTAACAGTATCATTAATATATTTATTTTTTCCTTTACCAAAACAACATTTCTTTCCTTTGTTTCTTTTTTTCCCTTCCAGTGTTCCCCCGGCAGTTAATTGCATGAAACTCCTCTGTGTTTTCAGTTACAAGGCCGTCGCTGCAGACCTGCCGCTCTTGTCCTTTAAATATTATATGAAGACTTAAGTAACAATTGTTGTTCTTTTGCCCATCAACTATTCATGTTCTCTAAGTGAGGTGCACCATGGGAGAGGAGTGTGGGAGAAACCCCGGCCAGAAACCTGTTTGCAATGCATTTTGGGGAAAAGTAAAACCAAACACTGTAAAAAAATAGAGAGTTCATTTTAGCCAGCTAATTCAGTCTTATAGTCAGTAATCAAAACGTAGTATCCATACAATGAGGGAGCCCCTAGTTGCTTATATATCTTCGTAGTTGTGTGCTGTGCAGTCAAGTTTCGTTCACACCAACAGAACTTTAGCGGAATTATTGTGGAGATCTTTGGAGTTTCCAATAGTACCAACCATGTCCTGCTGAATCGCAGGTACATCTCTGTTTAAAGAGATGCATAAGAAACAATGAGGAAAAACATGGAGTCCTGATTTTGAATGTTTTTCTCTAAGTAAACATCACAACGCTTTGATGAAGAGTAGAACAATATGATGGTATGGGACATTTCAGGAAAATGTTAGAGTCTCAAGGGAAGGGGCTGGAGCGAAAAAAAACAACATTATTATGACCCTTAAACAGATATGTGGACAACCCTGACACCCTGATGTGTGCTTTTGGTCTGGGGCTATTTAAGGCATATTGACTTTTTCCCCCTCGTTTCAAGAAACTGACTTCAATTCCTTGAAAAGTTATACAAACAAGTTGATTTGTATTGGAAAGAGGTTAAAGGGGAATTAAAGTGATTAAGTAAGGGACTTGGAAGTGCATATTCAAAATACGTGCCGCAAATACTCCAGACTCCAAAATACATTGATTATGCATCTCCAAGAATCCAACTAAAAAGCACCATACAATGCACCCTCCCTGCCTGGTAAACAGCACCCTTGTTCAATCCCCAAGTATGTTAGTTTGAAATTGTCAGTATCCACATTGAGATTACCTTAAAGACATCACTTTAACTTTAACTTGAGCCGACGCAGCATAGAAACTAAAGCGGGGACAACTTTGCTGTAAATTGACCCAGTATAACCAGAGATACAATGGTTTAAAGTTGATACAAAACTATTTTATTTTTGCAGGCTCAAAAGTATGCACATTTGATGATCGCGGCCATTATTTTCTCATTTTACGATCGGAAAATAGTGCTGGAAACTAGATCCTGCTCAACATGCTGCATTTACCAGGGAGGGGAGGAGGGGTTGGCGGGGTGATACAAAGCTAGACGAAAAGGGACGAAGAAGAAGAGTGACAGGGGGCAGGAGCTGGGCGGGAGTCCCTCTCTGCGAGAGAGTCGAGGCTGCTAGCAAACAAAAGTGACAGACACACGGAGGAAGATTGAGAGGTACTGAGAGTTTTGAAGATAGGCTAGTGAGATGTTTGAGTCATATTCAAGAAAACTTTGAACGTGAGTCAAGCTATCAGCTTGTTCTTTGACATGAAGGAGGAGGACAGTTCATCCTTAGAGTCAAAGTATGACTATGTAGACTACATAAAGCCATTGGTGTCTGACTGAAGCACTGAGCACACACTGAGTACACACACAGCATCCGAACTTCATAACGTGTAGCCTACAGACACAGTAGCCTAATAATCTGTTATTTACATATACAGTAAATGTCATATATGTATCCATATATTGTATGTTTTATTATATAGGTATACCTAGGCCTGGCTTTTTTTAAATAAAAAGGCATACAGTATATGTGGTTTGGGTCCATAATGTTTAAATTTTATGTCAAAGTGAAATTAAAACTGGCAGGTATTGTAGGTGAAGTTAGAACTGAAACAAAAGATACCAAACACAACAAGCTTAGCATTGTTGTGCCCTCTGTGTCATGCTTGACAGAACTTTGAGGAATTTGTGGAAAACGCCTATGTATTCACCTACTATTTGTTCATAACATTTCTATTTAGGTTGATGCCACCTCAATCAAACTTTTACATTACCATAATAACATTCCATGTATTTATTTTCAGCTTTCAAAAACATTCAGTTACCCATGGTAGAAATAATATATTTTTTTAATCCGTTTTTACATGTATTATGTCCAATATGATCATGTTTTAGGTCAAAATTAAAAATAACTATCAGGTCATATAGGTTAGGGTGTTCTGAACAAAAAGATAACACACTTTGGCATGATTAACATTTCTTACTGTAGACATTATACAGGTGTTGTCACAAGCTGCTAACAATGCTGCGTAAGCTGATACAAGTAAAAGCAGTTAATCAACACCTTCATACTGTAAATGTGTGAAATGTGAAACCTGTGCCCCAGATCAATTAAAGGTGCACTACACATTGCAAGTGCATTCTCATCAACGGTTGACAAGATTTAAATAGCTCTCTTGGTTTGTACTCAACAATACACAACTGACTTAAAGGTGGAAAATGTATTGATTCAGCGCTATAACTTTAAAATGACATAACCAATGTTATATATATATATTTCCCGAGATGTGTACTACACACGTCATAAGGTTTTCTATACATTTTCAGAATCAAAAATCTTACATTTTAAGAAAGTTTCCCTCACTCCTCTACTTCCTGAAAATCCTAGCGAAATCAGAAATATGGCAAAGACCGGATGATACGGGCAGAGGAAGTTACTCCACAACTGTGAAAAAAAATGTTCAGTAGGAAGAAGTAGCTTCATTGCACTGTATTGTTGTTTGTTGTCTTGTTTTGTTTTGTTGGCACCATCTTGATTGACCACGATTATGCCTTGCCCTCAGTTGAGTATTCACTCGCCAAAGTTGTTCCCATGATCCATGATGTCATCAAACTCAATATTTTGTTATTGTTTTGATCGTGAGTCCCCTTTTTCTCAACAAATGTCCTTTAACACACTGCAAAAAACATACTGCATTCATTTGAAAAACGTGTGAATCTGATTTACTGAAAGGAAATCGACTGTGCACTGTGAAAATGTATTATTAGTATTATGTTATTATTAGGCAAAATTTCACCCCAATTAACAAGACTAAGGAGTTAATAAAAATTATATTTGGCTACAGGGAATATCTCTTGCAGCGTTAACAGTATAAAAGCAACAACCTGAGGCAGAAGCACCATCACTCTCTATTTGTGCAACACACACACACACACACACACACACACACACACACACACACACACCCACAAGAAAAACACCAATCCCAAATCTTAGTGAACCACAGCAGGGCCGCAGAGAATCTAATAAGTCAACTGCAGGCAGAGCAGGCAGCGCATGAATACCAAATGCAGCCTAATTGATTACCTAATTTATGCAATAACCAGTATTTTTTTAATTATAGTTATTTATTGCCCAAATGTTTACGGAGCTTGGCTGATTCATGGGCAGCGTGTTGAGCCACGGGTCAGACTCAGTGGACCCTGTTTATAATGCTGACAGCAAAATTATCATAGCTCCACTTCATCATCGCTGCTGCCGAATACCAGCACGCAAGCTCAGGCAGAGGATGAACAAGAATCTAAATTAAAATCACAGATAGTTTGCTCTTACATAAGAGTTTCAGTATTTTTTGTTTTGAGAATTGTGTACAGAAACTACAGCCACAGTCAACTGAAACACATTTGTGTATGTATGAAATTAACTCTATAAACACATTCTTTATATCAATGTCCTCAATAACCCTCATGTTCCTAGAGCTCTCTTTAGCGAAGTTGGTTTCTGCTCTGATGCTCATTCATGCGGTACTAGATCTGCAACAGCAGGATAAGTTGTGCTCCCACACTGTAGGAGGAATGCAATGAGGAGGACATCCTTCTATAGATCCATGTCGTTGTGGAATGTACTCCCTTCGCTCATTCGTGTTATACGTGTGAAGAGGAAATTCAAGAGGCAAATTAAATCCTATTTTTATTTATGTTAAATAGGAACTCGGGACTCCGACTTGGGTTGGCGCTCAATGTATTGTGTTTTGATGTGGGTGTCTGCGCGCTCTGAGGCGCCCAGATGCCCATTTATTTGTTTGTTTGCAACTGTTGTTATGTATTTTGTAGTCTTGTCACTGTACTTTTACTGTATTTGAGTGAATGTGAGTGATGATTTGTTGTTTGTGTGTTCAGATTTTAATTGGACCCCAGGAAGACTAGTCTGCCGCTTTTGCGTCAACTAATGGGGATCCACAACAAAACAATAAAAAACAATAAAAAAACAACCCACCGAATACAACAGTGCGCCACATTATGTTTGTTTTTTCTTTGGTGAAATACATTTTAGATCACAATGAAAATCTTCAAGCAGAGATTTGAAACATTGTAAAGATGGCTAATCCGTCACAGGTTTATTTTTTTCTATCACACTGAAATTTTGAAAAATGTACATCTCCAGCCCTCACTTATCGACGCAAAAATGATGAAATTATTCTGTAAATAGTTGAAAATCTTCTGAGAACGAGTTTCATTGGGTGGTATCATCAGTCATCATGCCTAAATCCGATCCAGAATCAGCTGAACAGTTTAAATCGGTGACGCCATCTTAAGGTCAAGATGCTGGTCATGGTAAAAAGGAACCTACTGTTACCGGGTGATCTGCATTGGAAACAAGTAGAAATATTCTGAGAATATAAATGGAAAAGACTAAAACGATTCCGATTTTTACAGTGTAGAAGCATGAACTATTGTTTCTGTGTCAACAAATTCCGATACAGAAACAAACAGTGACGTTTGAGCAGGCCCTGGGAGGTGGGGGGTGTTTACATCCGGCAAATTGAGGACCAGAGGGAGCCTGGTATAACCGCCCGGTGTCACAGTGCGCTGCCAAACACTGTAAATGCAGAACTCTTGTACCCGCATTAAACATGTAGGGATGTAGGCGAGTGACAGTGAGGCAATGGATGAGCTCCAGATTAACTTTACACGACAGGAAGTATCTCAATCCTGCCGGGATACCGGGATAATGAGATGGATTTCTTAAAGGCAGGAAGATAGAAAATAAAAAGGAATGCAGAGAGAATCCCATCAGTGGAGACTTGTCACTGTATCCTTGCTGTCGTCAACGTTTAAGCCATGCAGACTTGAGGTTCAGCTTTAAGGGAATCGCAGAAGAACAAGACCTAAAGACTCTGGTGACCTTTGACATCCCATTGGAAGAAACAGCGCTGGGGTTCATATACAGCTGCCACTTTCAATTTGAATCCTTCCTACTCTCTCCCTCTGTCTTCCCACAATGCCGTTCTGCATGTTGATGCAGCTGCCAGCTGCACTGAGGGCTGCCTACCAGCTTGTCTGCATGTCTGTCCTTCTTACAGTCTGTCTGCAGAAGTTTAAATACCAGCGGCTGCAGCTGATCAGCACTGACAGGACGTTTGAGGGAGACGACTGCTGCATCTTTGACACTTTTAGCCTTTGAACCTGATGGAAACTAAAAGAACAGAAGTAACCAAGTACATTTAAGTTCGTATTCATATGGCACAATCATCCATATTTCTAGTCAAACATGAATAATGAATATATTGTTAGTACCTTTTACCCAAATCAACAGTGGCACAGTCATGAGTTAGGCAGATTGTAAACTGAAAGGACTAGCAGTGTTGCTGGAGAATAAGGACCACATAATTTAACATTTGCTAACAATGAATATACTGTATTATAATAGATCTGACCCCTCATATCAGGTAGTGGTAAACATAGTTTGTTTGGAGGCACAGATGAAGCTGGAAAGCTAAAGCTGATCTTAATTAGTTTTTCCTGGCGCAAACATCAGGATATGTTTTATTGCTTGCACTTAATAGGGTATAAGTTGAAAAACAAATCCAAGTTTAGAAAATAGTTTTTCTGACATTTGCATTATTTCGGCACAATAAATGTATTGCTTGTTAATTAGTATCAAGGGCCGTGGTTTGCTACTCATTTCCTCTACACTTCCCTTGTTTGCTGCCAATCATTTGATTGGGCGTGTGGAATGGAAATTAATACATTTAAACTTGTGTTTTTCTGTGATAAATATGTTTTCTTAAAATTGTTCTGTATATAAGCAAAATCATCAGTCCGACACAAACATATTGTGGAGTGTAATATTTTCTGCAATGATTTAGACTTGTATCAATAAAAGTATTGTAATTATTGGATTTTTTATTTTTTTTGTATTATCCTTTCACAGCAATCTTATTTGTATTTTTGGTTGCAGAAACTCAGGTCAGGTTTCTTCTCTTGGCTTGTTTCAGCTTGTGATTAGTGGAGTCTTGGAACTGCTTAAAGTCCACTTTCACTAATGGGCTGGCGATGAGTTCAGGCATGGATGACTATCTCATTCAAAGAAGCGCCACACTGGGATGAAGGAGTCACGCCATCCTTTACTTTTGATTACTGAGACCCGGGGACTGACATCTCTGCTTGCTCCCTTTAGCCAGCGTGACGATGAACCAATTTCAAATAAAACCAAAGAGACCAAATGGAGTAAGACAAAATCAGTAAATGGGGTTCTTGGCAGTGGCCTACATTTATCTGAATCAGCCCTGGAAAACAGCTAGTTGGAACTCCCTAAGAATAGAAAAAGAGGGAGCACTTGGATATAATTTGGGGTGATCTGACACGTTTGATGAATGAAAAGACGATACATATATCTTCTCAACAGAAGAAAAGGAGCTTGAGGTATGTGTGTGCCAGCATCAGTTCTTCTTCTGTTGTCCTCGGAGGGCCGCGGGACGCCAATTAACTCCTAAACAGTGATAATCAGGGGACCTGAAAGATACCACACAAATTAAAATGAAACCATCGCCAACCATATGCCAACACGTGAAGTCTTCAAAGCTTGTTTACGATACAGTGAGAGCCTGTGACTCAGCGGCATGCATGTGATGAAAGGAAAAGTAGAGAAATAAATCAATAACAACTCCACTGCTGCAGAAAATAAAAAATCATTTAAAGTTTTACCTAAAATGTAGCCTCAGGGAGTTCATTTTCTAATTCAAAACATACGGTCACTGGCTGCTCCTGAATTGACTAACAGGGTTTTTAACACAAGGGGACATCAAACTTTATCCTGTTTCAAGTGTCAGTGGTGTGGCAAGATGACGCAAATAAATAAGTCAATGAGTTGAATAAAACTGTGACTGAGAGAGGAATCCACCTGCTCCTAATTGCTCCGGCTTGTCAGTGTCTTAACACGTCCAGCGATGACAGGAGGAGCCAAAGGGCACCGGGGGAAATGTAACCGACAAACGGTGACCCCGGGATCAGGGTAATGTCACTCACCCACCCGCTGTGAGGCCAAATAGTTCATCAGGTTGAAGGAGATGACATGTTGTCCCTCTTCTTCCACCACAGACTGTGCTCTTATTAGCCATTAGACACTTTACTTGCTTAGATATCATGTTCCCGCATACTACATTTGAAAGTGTCCCTTTTCATGGTGTCTTAAACGAACCCATTAAAAGTGGAGAAAACATTTGAAAAACAAACCAGTCAAGGATATAAATACCAGTTTCATAATGAGTTCATAGCCGTGGTCATCTTTGTGTTTCTTATTAGCTTTGTGAGCAGAGAAATAAAGGCTCGGGCTAATAGCCCTGACAATGATGAACTTGCTAATTTGCTAATGGCTCCTTCTTCCTGTGGGCCATTAGATAAGCAGCAGCAGCCACCACTCTTTAAACTGGCGTTATGTAAACCCCACTGATCACTATTGGCCCACTAATGGCCTCTGAAAGGGAGAAAACACTTTCAATCACATTTTCTCACAATGAAAGATACAGCAACGTGTAATGCTAACCCGAGCAGATCCGCTGTTCGTTCCACCGTGTCACATCGCTTTGATTTAGCGTTCGATACACTGTTAAGTTATTGTGCTGCTCAGTGTTTTTCTGGAGGTGCCGGGCGATCGGCTTTAATCATTAGCACAGTAAGGTCCAGGCATTATTGATTTTGATGAGCGCACAACCCCATCAACACAGTCCATCATTAACAGGCACTTTACAAAAGACAAACCACTAAAGGGACATGAAGAACTCGGACACATCTGCAGGTGCCGTTGCAGGAAATGGACACAGGCATACACAAAGGCTGTTTTATAGGTTTTAGGAGCAAATTAATGTGTTAATTTACAGGCAGGTCTGTGAAATATTCTGAAAAAAAAAATCCTATTTCGATTGGAGCAATGGTTCGGATCATTGATCTGTTGTAGGAGGAAATTGGCTCCAATCATGTGCTGTCCACAGGGTGTGGCATGGCGTTGCATAATGAATTGATAGCCTTTTCCTAATTCAAGATCTCTTTGATGCTGCACAAACCCACAACTTTACATGCACCAAATAATCCCCCCAGACCATCACAAGTCCCCCAACATCATGCTTGACAGATGGCCTCAAGCACTCCTCCAGCATCTTTTCAAACGTTCTGCGCCTGAACAAAGTTATCATGTTCGATCCAGGGCCTCAATCTGTCCAATGTTCTTTTTCACACCTAATCAATCTCTTTAAAGGCCAGTCTCACATATGGCTTTTTCTTTGCTACTGTGTCTAGAAGGCAAGCATTCTTGAGCCACTTGTTTGCTGTTGACATTGAGATTTCTGTTTTTTTTTTTTTGTAGGTTAAATTGAATGAAGCTGCCGTCCAAGGTCTTGTGAGGCGTCTCTTTCGAACCACAGGCTCTCAAAAGCACTTGTCCTCTTGCTCAGTTGTGCACAGAGGCCTCCCACGTCTCTGTTGTCCTTTAAAGGCAGTAGAACACTTTTCACCCCCTCAAACACCTTTGTACGAGATCTTGAGTTTCTTGGCCATTTCTCACATTGGATAGCCTTTTTTATATATCGTAAAATGGATGGATTATTTTCAGAAGAAGCATCTTTTGTTCTGGCCTTTTTGAGAATATCATTGAAGACACAAATATGATGGTTCAGATACTCAATAAGCCAGGGGAAGGTCAATGTAAATGCTTCTTTAAAGGCATACTGTATGTCTTTGTAATCCAAAACACTTTTTTGTTCAAATCGGCGAATTTATACTCACTTTCCAATGCCTGACTAAAAAAGTGAGATGCTTATACTCAGCCAAGGCTTGAAAAATGTCTATCTAAATACAATGGCAAAACAGTATCACTCCCAGTGCATAAGGGACCGGCGCTTCATCAGGGCTGACGGTCTCCTTAACTCAACGTCATTGTAAAAGAGGGTCACCCCTCAATTGATGTTTCAAGGTTAAATAAAGGAAAATGAAATGAATGAGGTCTAAACGGCTGCTGATCGTCAAATACTGCCATGGTTAAAGCCTAAAAAGGATTACTTATAACATCTATATGTCTAATCAATGTCATCCCTTCAGCGAAACCATCAATTACTTTTGTAAGGTTCAAATCAAAGTTGAACACCAAAGGTTCTGAGTATTTTACCATGGAAGCGTTCTCAGTTCAAACACATTATACATATGGCTGAAAGCTTTGTACAGAACTGCTTTGATTAAATCTTAACATCTTGGCATATCACATTGCAGATTGGATTCCTAGGGGGACACTCATGGAAGTTGTCTTTATGTTTTATATACTAATGTGGGGTTTTTAAAACAAACTTTTCATCTAAAACAGTTCACTTGTTGTACTCTGTCTTTGCAGCCCCAACGTCCATGCATTTAATCCTCACTGTTTCTCCTTTCCGACAGAAATGTTTTCTACCTTTGCAGTTTACCATCAGTCCCAGGGTCAAGACAGAAGGCAGGACTCTGTCTCCTTTGTGCTTCAGTCACTTTGCTGTTAGCGGCACAGCAGCCTTCTGACAACGTCTCACATCCCGACGCTAGCCTGTCGTTAGCTCATCCGCACATCATAGCAATGTAATGGCCCTGCAAAAAGCCTAATTGGATTTAAATTAGTGTCACTTTCTTGACTCAACATTATAAATTGAGGACGAGGGACTAATTACGCTGCTATTAGAGAGGTTAATGACGGCGGGAGTTTGTCACCAAAACAGAAGGAAAGGGGGGACATGACAGGCCCGGCTCAGTAAGCCGCCTGAACTAGACACTCCCTTTTCTTTCTGCTGAGGTGAGCTGTTATGTCAGTTTGTGAGCTGGCTGCACTTTCACTCTGCTCATGATCAATGTACACTTTATATGTGGTAAACAACTAATAACTCAGCTTTACAGGCAAGTCAAGTGCTGAGTAGATTAAAGCGTAACTGCGGTGAGCCTCAGGATGCGTGAACGCGATGTATTTCGTCTGTAATTATGTGTGCAACAAATCATCGGGAGGTGTCTGTCTGAACTTCAGATTACAGCAAGACACAGGTGGGGCTCTTAGCATATCACAATGCTCTGTTATACTATGTGACACAAGAGAATAGTGCATGAACGGAATCGCTGAATGAAAAGCAGCGACATCTGTTCATCAAGTAGACTGAATTAATCAAAAACCTTGGTGTGAAGTCATTTTGTTGATTAGTGATTCCTCAAATGTCACCATTGTTTGAGAAAAATAAGGAAAGGTCATGACAAATACCATCCACGTATTGATGATATATCTATGTATTAGTGCCATACGAGAGCAAGGCTCTAAGCATTGTAAGGACAAAAAGTTCATTCAAATGCAAGTACAGCATCCTTATTTTCTTCATCATCATTCAAGCCAAGCAGGAAGATGTTCTTCATAAATTCCCCAACATCGGCATACAAATGACCTCATGAATACATTTACAATTAGTGTAATATCACTTAACAACCTCTAACCCATTTGTTTGGCCAGTTTACCCTTTGTCTGGTAACTGAAGTTAGGATTTGTTTCAGTAAGTATCAGTGCAGTAAATGTCATGTGCACATACATAGTGGGTTTTAGCTGAGAAGTAAGTTCATTTTGTAAAATGTGATCTTAATGTTATTTTTTAAATGTGCATCAAATAATATATATTAATTGTTATCGAACACATGGTTATATTTGCTAAATAAGCTACATATTATTAAATATATGGTGGAACAAACAAGAAAATGAGAGCAGAGGCAACGTTAAAAAGTCTAAATGTGTGACTGTGAGTCCTGGGAGCAGACGCCACTCATCCAGCCTGTGCTCCTCATGGTCCCCCCCACACACACTTTCTCAACGACTTTTAATGTGACTCCGGAGGGACACAAAAATCTGGAGCTAAACGCTGAAGACAAAGTATGCAAATGAGTAATTAGTTCAAAAACAGTTTCCCAAAACATCAGCCCTTAAGCAACTGCTCTGCATCTATTATAACAATTACCATATGCATCGGCGTGGAGATGGATCTGCCCCCTCGCTGCTCCCCGACGCCGCCGTCCTACAAACCGCAGAGACCGAACGAGCGAACAGCGTGCTAATGGGAGACAGAGGAAGGGTAAAACAACGAAGAAAAAAAATAGAGAAAAACACATCTAGCCCAGCGTGACAATCAACTCATCCAGCAGACAAAGAGGGAAACAAGTCCATCTGTGGGAGGATGTTCTGCCTTATCGACCTTGACAGAGAAAGGAGAGGTCCTTCACTTCTCTACAGCGACACATTAGATATATTGTTTACACTGTAAAAAAAAAACAGTTAAAACTGCATGGATACATTCTTCTTACTTTTTTTTGTTACAGTAGGTTCATAGACGAAGCACATACATTGTTTTGTAATATTGTATGTGGGTCCAGACTCATATTCTTTTCTTCTACACATTTGGTAGACAGACACGATTCTTTTGGAACTGTGTATTGATCATGCAACATACCCGTGCTGCTTGTAAATGTATGTTTGGCATTGCTCAAAGGCAACACATCTCTGATCATTTCAATGAACTGTGATGGAGTGGAACCTTGCCTGGCAGCGAAACATGTCAGAGTGAAGCAACACCTTCAGACAAAGAGCATTTCTCCTTTGAAGGGTCTATTGAGCGATGCTTGTTCTGTTGAGCTAGATCTTATATTATTCATCCATAGGTCTATTCTGGACTGGATTTGAAAAATAGTCCAGCTCCCTTTTCTTATCAACTTTATTTTTTTGTTGGTATGCATGCGTGTAAATTCAGGTGTGTTGAAATAATGTTTATATATGCAGTGTTTATTCTGGAAAATAATTGTATCTCAACATCTAGCCATCTGTTGACCTGTATATCAGTGGTGAGGTATATAATATTTCACAAAGGTGTGAAATCTTAATCATTCCGAAAAAATGCTATGGAGAAAAAAGTTCAATATTTCCCTCTGAAAAGTTGTTAACGGCAGATGCAATGGTTAAATATGAATGTTTTTTTTTGTACACTGTGGTATAGATGAAAACATTTATATACAGTATATGTTACAGTTGACCAGACCTTGAGCTATAGATACATTTGAGACTGAGCCACAGTTAGCAGCAGTATGGCGGTGATGTGTCTCCATGGTCACTGGCCATCTCTCTCCGAGCTGGCATACGCTAACGACACCGTTGATTTGTCGCCCGGTCCCGGCAACCTTGTAAGGTGACGGCAAGGCGCGGGCCCCGTGTACGTGGGCGGCTGGACTGCTGGTGATAATTAGTCTCTGTTGTGGTGCTGCTCTGACTGGGCGCACATGTTTCAGCTGTCACAGGTGTATTCTGGGAGATGCGGTTCCGTGACAGCCGTGACAGTGCCATCTGGACCTGTCCGTATCGCGGGACGCCGACTCCACATTGACAAGCTGCAAGCAGCGCCAGGAGACTGCGAGATGAGCAGGCATGTGTGTGTGTGTTTTTTTGAGTGTGTCTTTAAAAGCTTGGCTGCATATTCAATATGCCAGCAGGTGTGCATGTTGCATGGTGTGTGAGCAAATGCATGTTTCACACAAGTTCTGGAGTGATGCTGTGTGTGTATGTGGATTTATCTGGAATGTGTTACTAATGTGTGCATGTGTAGTTATATATGTGTTCAGTGTGTGTGTGTGTGTGTGTGTGTGTGCACATGAACATTTGTTAAATGCATTGTGTTTCTGTGGGTTTAACTGGAATATGTGTTACTTCTGTGTGCATTTAGTGTGAATACGGATGTGTAGTAAGTTATGTATGTGCGTTCAGTGTTTGTGTGTGTGTGTGTGTGTGTGTGTGTGTGTGTGTGTGTGTGTGTGTGTGTGTGTGCTTCTATACTGTAGGTGTACAGCACTCCTGGATCTGTGTTTCATAATCTGAGTCTATATTTGGCAGTCCAATCGAATGCATGCTGCTTTCAGACACAACTTTTCAGGACTCATACATGTGCAGTTCAGCTGTGGACATTAAAGGTCTAAAAGATCAGTGATAGAGGTTGTGGGAAACTGAGTTCCTGGCATTATCCTGAGTTTAACCCGTTCCATTGTATGTGTGACAGACGTGAACCTCTTCTCAAAGCATGAAAGCAAGGGATTTTTTTAGAAGAACATGTGAATATGATTCCATTATTTGTATTGTGAAAATGTCTTTTTGGGCAATTGATTGTCACATTATGCTGCAATACCGAGTGTGGCCACCACGCCAGAATCGCCTAACAGCAAAAGGCTTTTTCTTGGGGCTACCATGGGACTCACACCAATACATGTAGGCAGGATTTTTAGACTAACATGTGCGATACTTGCATGTAAAATGCACTTGCTTTGCATTTGTTGGTTTGAAACAATAGATAAAAACTGAATGATGTGTAAATTAGATCAGTCAGAATGTTGCACACAAACACAGTAGGCTACATTGCAAGCTAGCACAGACTGTTTTACAGCACTGTATGATAACTGACATGCACTGTAGTCTGTGCAGTGGGTGTTTTTGTCGCAAATCACAACAACTGCAAACTATAACCATTTGCTTTAGCTGCAATCTGACCCATAATTTAGGTGACCTGCTGACCTTTACTAGGCTATAGCTTCAGCATCAGCATCAGCTCATAATCTGCAATTGTATACAGGCAACTGCAAACTGGTCATGAATTGTACTTCACAACTTGCAACTTTAATGTATTCTCAATCAACTCAGACTAAATGACAATCATTGTTAGATTGTTTTCAGTCCTAGCTTAAGAGTATTTATTCCTACAGGAATGTGATGGACGTGATGCTACTGCAGCTCACTTGTGTGTGTGTGTGTGTGCTTGCGTGAGAGTGTTTGAGTGAGTGAGAGCGAGGGACAGATGAAACAGTGGAGCAGATGAAAAGGTGTGTGTGTGTGTGTGTGTGTGTGTGTGTGTGTGTGTGTGTGTGTGTGTGTGTGTGTGTGTGCATGTGCGTGCGTGTGTGTGTGTGTGTGTTTGGTGGAGGTTTGGTGGTGCAGCGAAGTGAGATGTTGCCCGTTACACTAAGCTTCCCCTGGGCTGGTAGCTCTGGAAGCCTTGTGGAAGCTCACTTCACTCAGCTACATGCAGATCAAACGCTGCATTGATCTCAGGGCTTCGTAACTCACACATACACACACAAATACACAGACACACATACACACACATACATGCACACACACACACACACACGCACGCACACACACGCACACACACACACACACACACACACACACGCATACATGCACACACACACACACACACACACACACACACACACATACATGCACACATGCATACACACACATGTATTTATACCAGCTCCCACACCCATTCCGCTAATACCCGTGTTCTTTCCACCAGGAGCTGTGTGAAATATGAAACACATGTTAATCATGATTAAGCCAAGTGTCAGTTACTGCTCACTATCAAACCTTTTTTATTCCACACAAGAAAATGAAATGAGATCTGTGTGTTCCTTTTCCCAGCAAAACTTTGATTGGCCAAAATTTGTACCACCGTATGGTTGATTTGAAGCTACAGTAATTATTGTTTTGCCACTAGAGGGCAGACAACCTCACCCGTATGATGAGAAACACAGGGCCCTGATGTATATTTTGTCTGGTTGCAAATATATTGCAGAGTGAAATCACCTTGCAGCAACCTGCTGTTTTTTTGAGGAAATTATTGGCACTTCAAAACTTCATAAAAAGGGCAATTAGTAGGGCTTGTACGATTCGTAAAACAATTCATAATACAAAATTGAATGGAATCACAATCACACATTTCAAATCTCACAGAGTTACGCGTAATAAGTTTTATAAATGTTTTTATCATACTTTAAAGTTGTGGCTGAAGCACATTTATTTTATATTTCATTACATTAACTTATAATCTATATTACATATTTTCAGGGTTTCAAATATTTAAACTATTTATATTTATTTTGTCGTGTTTCCATAGAACACTCATTTTTAGAACGTATACCCCTTTTACTTTGTTTCACCGCACAATACGTGTGTATTGCATGGAAGAAGCCATGCACAGATCAGGCTATATAGCAAGATGACAAAAAAAGAATTGAAATCTAAACTTTGTTAATACATTGGCAGTGAGTGGTAAGCATGACATTCTGCACACAGGGATTATAAATCAGACGGAGACAGAGATAGAGCCTGTCTGCATCACTGCACAGTCAGATGTATTTTCATTTCAAACTAGATTTCCAATCAGAACCATCTGCCTGTAGAAGACTATTTTTCTGTGTATTTGGACTCTTTTTGAAGAGCTTGGCTGCGCTCGTGTGAAACTGTCTTGCATGTGGTGAAGGATTACACACTCACCTGGCTGGTGACAAACCTAGACACTGGTCAATGCAGACCTAAACTGGCCAAAAAAAGTTTAAAAAGGTCCAGAACGGAACAAAAACATGAAGATTCTTGCCAAAAGGAAATTAATTTCCCTTTATCGTTAAAATGTTGCCCCCCCCCCCCCCCCCACACCATCACACTGTGACATCTTGAACTCCCCCTTAAATTTCCTTCCTGGCTTTAGGCTCTGGCAGTGTGTCACTCTTTTCTTTGATGGAGAGGAAGTGGATCAGCAATTAGGGCACCAAGCATAGCGTGACCCCCCAGACTTTACATGCATACACATTATAAACACACACACACACACACATAGCATACAGTGTCTCCCAGGCCCCCCTAATCCTCTGATTCGATCCGCTTTTTTAAGGCGGGCAGCGAAGGACTTGCACGGCGACACATCAAAGACACACTGCGACACTTCCTGCGTGCGTGTGCATGTTTGTGTGTGTTTTAGTCAGAAAGCCGATAAGGTGAGTACTGCATAGAGATGTTTCATGTCTGCGTGTGAGTGTTGGTGATGTACAGTATAGGTTTAAAAAGTTGCTAGAGTTCAGCTTGGGCATGCATGAACAATGTTGCGGCTTAAACAGTCACAGAGAGAGATAGAGAGAGAGACCAATATGCTTAAATGTTTCCTTAATTTAAATAATTACCATTGGCTCTGGGGAGCTGATTTATGTGTGTCTTTCACCATTACCAAAGCATTGTTATTAATGAATCCAGTCATATTTATATTGAGATGGGGGTTTCAAAGTTTGTTTTTTATTTCCCATTAAAAAAGTCTGGTCAAAGACATATTCACTAAATATATGTAATACAATTTTTAGAATAATGTTGACAGATCAGGGATGCAACATTTTGTATTTATTCTTGCATAGTGTGTATTTATTGATATGATTGTTTCTCTAAGTCAGTGAATTAGCGTTGGCTTGGTTTATGTTTGTTTTTTACCCAAGATTGGTGATCATATCTGGAAAGTAACGCTTCATTAGCTAATATCCCCACCCAGCAAATAGTGAAAAGACGAAATGGAGTGTAGTAGCCGTGCTTTGTCTACAGCAAAAGAAGGAGAGAATAAGGCAGTTGATAAATGTCGATGATCTACTGAAAAATGTGCATTAAAAACACAAGAACTCATACCTCACTCACTGGTCCAGAGGGGTGGACCCCTGATACAGGAAACAGTGAATGAGTAGACTAGACGGTGATGGTATTTGGGACTAGGAGTTGAGTGTTTACTGGGGTGAAAAGGCCACGACACGCAGCACAATCCATACAGCTCGACTCTACCAGCTGAATACCTTAATGCATTTCTGATAAAAAAAGAGTTCAGATGGATAATAACCGAGGTGAAAAAAACACGTGGAGTTTTTTTCTTCTTTGTGTTCCAAGCTATTTTGCAGGTCAGCTATAAACACACTTTGGTCAGTTTAGAAACATAAGGCCCTCTGTGTGTCTCTGACCTGAAGGACACACATGCTCAGACTTCATTCATCAGTAATTGCTTGTCCACATCATAGTGTTGACCTTTGCCCTGCTGCCATTCAGACCTGATACATCGGGTACATTATGTTTCTTAGTTCTGCTCCCCTGGTTCGCCAGGTTATGGACAAACTTTTTTCCTTTTCTAAAAGGATCCACAATAATGTCAATCTGTTGCACAAACAGAACTCAGATCCGTCACTAACATATAACCAACATGATTTACCTCAATTAACTTCTCCTTAGCATCCAAGCGAGTTCCCAATCCATCATGTATCCAGATGCGTTTATTAGGATGTGTGAGATGTTGGGTCCAGCTAAATTTCATCTGCTTATCTTTTTCGGTTATACAGAGATTTAATTTGAACTGCTGGAACCAATATGTTTTACCTTTACTCCTTGCTTTCAGGCTTTGAAGATAGACTTTACACATCCTGAATTTATCTCCATAGTGGATGCACCAAAATTAAAATATTTTCCATGATCTGGACAAGGACCCATTCAGACCAGTGGATATGTGAGTAAATACAAAGCAAAGTAAATTCATGCAGGGATGACTATCACAAAAGGTATCGCCAGAATATATGCATATCTTGATGCAAGGTCAGGGGTCAGTTAAATATTTTTTTATATTAAGTTGTCAAAGTAAGAGTAGTTGTAAGTATATAAACATTATGCCCACTGTTTTTTTCAAGAATTGATGATCTAGTGTGTGTATTCCGAGCCTGGGGAGCTCTGACGCAGGCCTGACATAATGCGGTTTTCTAAAAGGCATGCTGATAGAAGGGCATGTATTATTTGTACAAAAGATCCAAACAAGCAGCACATACAATCTGAGAAAAAGTAAAATCCCTTTATTGACAAATAGGATCTTCTCCCTCATTAGAAAAGCTTACTACCTTGAACCTGTTGGGCTTAATCTAAGAGGTCAGGGGTCAGTTCGAACACCAGGCTCTTCCAGCAGAGGGGAGAAAATGCACTATAAAATGAATGTGGTTAAGAAAGAGCCCCATTCAACCTCATACAGCTCTTTGAAACCACGCAATATCTATTCAATGAAGTCTCTGGGCTTGATCCAGTTTAAGTGGAGTGATGGAGGCCAGTGGTATTGAGGGAATGGATTTGCTTTTCAAAGTCGTTCAAAAGGTATTAGAAAAGAAAAAAGGAAGTACGCCTACAACAAAAAAACGGTGTACTAAAGCTGAAAGCAGGATCGCAGCAAATACACGCAGCAAATGTAAGGCTTTTTGTGTATTGTCAATACATCTGTGTACAGACAATTTTTCACTTTCAGGTTAATATTGGGGTGTCTCTCATGAAACTCTATGTTCTCTCACAGAGCCAAATGTGAGTGTGTTCCTTCAGGGTGGGAATATGTATTATAGTTGTGAATGTTTCAATTGCAAATGTAGTCAGCTTCTCAATGTTCCAGAGATCCTTTAAAACCATTGCACATGGAGTGTTCTGTTTCCAGGGGAGCGTGGCCATTAAGCCCCTATCTCACTGGGCTGCGACTGTTTGTGTTTGCGACAAGTTGGAGACTGCATTCTCGAGGGAGTCTCTAAACTGTCTCCAAACGTTCATGGAGGTCTCAATTTCCTCGCATGAGTCGCAGAGCCGCGCAGTCCTGTCGCATGAATTTTGAACATGTTCAAAAAAAGTGTGCGACAAATCTAGTCTCAAAATAGTCTCAGAGTGGTCGCATGTGTCTCAAACGCGTTGCAAACCCTTCTCAATGTAGTTTCCGCGAGTCAGAAAGTGCGAGCAATGTCAGACAACTTTGCGAGGGGTTGGCGACATATGAAACTAAATTGTGACTGATTTGAAACAAAAATTAGACTGACATTCCATTTGTGCGACGCTCGCCAGACGGTCGCGAGACATAAATGCGACCTCCTGGCAAGTGTTGGGCAGGACATTCGCAAACGTGGAGGAACCAACTCAGTGAGAATGCAAGTGAAAATTGTCGCTAATTTGCATATTTTGTCGCAATTTTGTGTCTCCAACTTGTCGCACACTGTCGCAGCCCAGTGAGATAGGGGCTTTACTCTCAGATAACTGCAAGGCCATAACATACCGCCCACATTGGCTTTAAAAAACATTTCTCATTTATTCTCATACCCTCATATTTTGTTTTCTTGGCTGCTGATTTTACTGGGCTACAGTTTTTTAGTACAAGATCCCCACTTGAAGACAAAACGTACATATAAGGTACATACTACATTAGCTGAGGTGCAAAGTTACGTTTGTTGCATGAGAGAAGAAAATGCTGAGTTGTTGACAAATATAATTGATTTGTTATATTGCTGTATGCTGTAAAAACAGTAAAGGATTTTTTATCCTATCTTCTAAACAAGATTCTATTTAGCTTTTTTTGTTAGTATATGCTAAACCAGCACCTGATGTAATACAGTCCACAAGGTTATACTTTTTGAGGCAACTTTAGCAGCTGCTGTTAGGAATAAAGTCACACAGAGCCTTGAACATGTTGTGAAAGACAAAGACGCAAATTAATCAAGCAAACTATGAATATTTAAGTCAGCAGTGTCAGTCATAGGGCTGAAACCGAACAGCTAAATCACCCATGCTGCATTTTTTTTTTTTTTTTTTTTACCTTTATTTATACAGGTAAATCCCATTGAGACCGAAGACTCTTTTTCAAGGGAGACCTGTTCCCATTCCCACGTTACCATTCACACACACATTCATACACCGATAGCAGGCTAACTATCGACATTCACACGAGGCAAGGTGGGTAAAGTGTCTTGCCCAAGGACACAACAACCATGACACAAGTGGCAGGGCGGGAATCGAACCTCCAACCCTTTGATCATCAGCCGACCCGCTCTACCACCTGAGCCACAGTCGCCCAGTCGTTCTTTATAGACTTTAACCTCATGCCTGTTATATTTGGTTTTGAAGCTACAGCTACACACAGCTGTATGGTTGAGTCCCCAGGCTCTCATCAGTGCCCTTCTTAAAACTGTAGGATAGCAAACAAACACACGTTTTAATGCTGTAAATACTCATATCTATCCACTGCACACAACCTCTTCCCCAGTGGCAGGCATGCATAGTGGGTTGTAGCCTTGCAATCAACAATTTCCCTAGTGAACAATTAAGCTCCATAATAGAACACTATACTTAAAGATGTAAGATAAAGATAAAGTGATGTAATTAACAATTGTGTGAGGAAAAAAAAATTAGTTTCAAAGAACCAACGCTTAAACTCAGATTCATGCCATAATCATAGTCTTCACCTAAGCGAATACACAACCCTGCCCTTCCAGGAAGTGCACGTGTGTGTATTACTTACAGCAGTCACTCAGTCTCTAGGGTTTGGGAGCCCCTGATGAAAAAGCTATCCATTATTTACTGAGCAGTCCAGCAGACAAAAAAAAATCAATTATTTCAATGGCAATTATTCAAATGCTGTTTTGAATGTTAACGAGGGAGAGAGGGGTCGGATACCTGCAAAGAATGCATAAGTAGACAGGGAAAAAGCAGCAAAGGAAATGGCAGAGGCACTTATAAATAAACAGTGTCACAGATCAGGGACGTTGGAGAAAAGGAATGTGAAGAAAAAGAACAAAATATAAAGGAGAAAAATAAATACAAAAAGCAGATACTTAGCTGTATAACGAACAGCATACCATTTTAGAGAAGTGTCCAGTAGATATTTTTAATAGGCCATCTTAGTACAAAGACTGGAATGAGGGGGAAACCGCTTGCCTAGTGACATCCAACACTGCTATTGAGTGATAAGGCCTGGCTTGAAGTTGGCATTCGAGTTAATTCCAATGGTTTTGGACAGGGTAAAGGTATAGGGCTCAATTGTTTCATCACCAAACTGGTAAAACGTTGGGGGAAAAAAAGAAACATTTTGAAGATCACCATCACCCGGAATGTAATTGTATGCACCAGGGTCAATGTTTTCCCTCCACTGGAAATCAAATGGTCCTGGAAAAACAGACCAAACCAAACCAAAAGCAAAGTTGAGTTCCCCATCGACTGTCACTTCCTCATCAGTTCGTCCATATGTATCTGATGGAGCCAGAGGTTGAAAATATGGAAATGGCCACCGCTCCGCTCCTTCATTATTCATATTCCAGTAGCCGGCGAATAATCAGATTAAGGCTGACGAACATGCTGAATAATTCAGGAGGCTTTGATTGGGCCTGGGGATGCGACCCGGGGGGGTGTTGGTGTGGGTCGGGGGGGATAGGGGCCTGAAACAAGATCCACTGGGGCACTGTAGGTCCCCCCCCTCTGTTCGCTTCCCTGCAGTGCCTACTTCCTCTCTCTTCCCTTACCCTCGCTACCGTTTTCTGGTTGGGCGACTGGGTTAATGACCGAATGGCAGGGTGGAGAGGGAGCAGTGGCGGCGGGAGGCCTCATGACGTGCTATCAGCACGACCTGCTGCAAGGGAGGAGGCTTGAATAATTGAAGGCAGGCGTTGAATTGATCAACACCAGGCTCTCCGGTGAAGTGATTGGCAGTGATGAATCATGTAAAAAAAAAAAACACCACTACACACAAACACACACACGCACGCACACACACACACACACACACACACACACACACACACACACACACACACACACACACACACACACACACACACACACACACACACACACACACACACACACACACACACACGTTGTTATGTTTAATATGAACATTCATGCTATGATTTGTCAGGTAATTCCTTTTAATCTAAACTCTGTATGCAACAAAGCAGGTTGAGTCAATCTGACAGGTGGAAAATAAGACATTTTGTGTGTGTGTGTGTGTGTGTGTGTGTGTGTGTGTGTGTGTGTGTGTGTGCGTGTGTGTGTGTGTGTGTGTGTGTGTGTGTGTGCATGTGTGTGTGAGAGCTTTGTCCTTGCTCTATATTTCCGGCTATTAGATACCAAATAACATTCAAACCATGATGATCCTCCACAGCACCCTGGAACAGGAGCTCTGTTAGGGTAGAGACCTTCAGAAAATGGTGCAACATGAGTCAGAGTGAGTGAATGCATGAATCCTCAAACGTTGGGTATGACAGATGTAGATGCCTGCAATTTAACAGATGGACAAAAAAAAACAAGTGGCTGAGAGTAGGTTTATTTTCGACACCATCATTGATCAACAGCAAGCTCATCACTAGCTGCACCGACACGCCCACAAGCAACAAGCAATTATCTGGGTGTCTAGGTTATAAGATATTTCATCACCACTTTAACTGAAGTTAACGGCCTTGCCCCGTTTACCTCTACAGGCAGCTTTGTCTAGATAAAGTCCATCTTGACTTTTGAGTGTATGAAATCTGTCTTTATTTCTGAAGTATTGCAGAGGGTTGCTTCATCTGACCTCTGTAGCACACAAGGAACACTTCATACGAACAGAAGTAAGTTATTATAACCTTTATTTATTCATAAAGGGCCATGCACACTCTCTTTTCCAATGACGCCGTGATTACGCCGCACAAAAGAAAACAAACATCCCAACATTACAGTTCCTTCCAACATTAAAATAGAAAAAAAATAATAATTATAGTTCATATAAACGATCAAAGCTATGCTAACCAAAAGTTAGTTCTTACGCAGCATCTGATGGGGATGGATGATTGAGCCCCGACTTAATCCCTAAGGATAAACAGTGGCTCTGCTTCACACACAAACTGTCCTGACATTCACAGGGAGACAACTGGCAGATTCAGAGAAGTTGTGTGCTGAAGCCAGTGAACCCACCTGGGTGTGATTAAACCTGCCTGACCCTGAGTGACTCCAGAGGGCTGGGGTGGAGATGTTGCTATAAACCTGGGCAAAGGAGGAGGCAGAGCCCAGCCAACAACACCAGGGCTCCACCTGCTACCCTGACAGACTGAGAATGTGTGTGAACGTAGAGTGTAAAAAAAAAGGAAAACCTAACTACAGGACACACGCAGAACATCCTCTAATTTGAGGCGTTGAAACAGCAGAGTTTTGGCTTTTTTTTCTTTTTCTGAAGACATGATTGAAATCCATCCAACCGTTACCAATAGCATACGTATTTTATTTTCAATGGAATAATTTGACTCAAGAGGGAATCTTCTCAAGGGTACAAATGCTGCTTCTGTTATTTCTGCGACTTGTATCTGTGGTGAAAATGTCGAATTGTTCTTAAGTACAAAGGCACTTGATCTTTTGTTATGTTTGCTGGGGAAACAATTACAGAAAAATCATGTTGCTATGTGATCTATACTGCATCGACTTGGGGACCAGGGCAGACAGCTGCAGACTCAACAGGGATTCTGATTCTTGTTTAATTGGATATAAAGACATAGAGTCTCTTTAAAATGCTTCATGTTTGTTTCCATCTTGGTGCGTTTTGTTCTTGTGGTACCTGATCTGACTCATGGACTCAGTGGGATTGAAATGTGTGCGTGGGTATATGTTTTCTTATCATTTGTGGTTAGCTTAGAACAGTTAGCAAATGCAGCCTGGGTAAATATGACGTGGAAGCACTACACAAATACATTTGTTAATTAATTCAATAAAATTCACTGTTTTGCAGACTTTGTACCACTGTAAAGGATCAGGATAACTGTTCATCTTCATACATTATGATCTAGCAGGTACTGTAATCATAATGGATAACCTCTTTTATTTAGAATCAGGTTTTGCTGGACAATAACTAAAGGTTGTCTCTCAAAATATTAGAATGAAACAATTAAAATGTGAATATTAGTCCATGTATAATATGTTTGTTTTTTTACTAGTAGAATGTGAACACAAATATCCAAGCAATTTATAGACAAGTGAAGGAAAAAAATGTATGTGAAATAAATATAACAGTCTGAAAGGCAACGTGGCTGCAGCAACATCATAAGTGATTCACTACCTTGAGTATTCATTTTACAGTTTAACAGACTGTGATTCAGACGGCCAATCAAACGCCTGGTTTCCAAGCCGACTGTAAAATAACCCAGACACCCACAGGGGGGAAGTCTTCCGTGTGGCGTGCGTCCAGGACGAGCCAAGAAGCCCACAATGGGAGAACAACACTAACAGAGGCAATTGTATTAGAGCAGATGAGGCATCCATGCATGTTCACATCAGAATCATGCATGAAGAACACGGGGAGCATATGGAGACAAACACGAAGCGCTGCAGTCGCACGGGCGATCATGTCTGATTTTACAGTCAAAGCAGACATGCTGCTAACATCTCTGTCCTAACAACCTAGTCAAATCCATATTCAACACTTAGACATTCATGTATTATTTTGTGGTGAGTTGAGTCCACTTGTTTACCAATGTTCTCTGCTTTGTGTCAGTGTGTAATTTCTCAACATTTTTGTCTGGAGAGCAGATAGAAACGTGTGTGTGTGTACACATATAAGGATTCTTATTACGGCTTTAAGTTGGTCTCAGTAAACTTTAGAATTGAACAATTTACACAAAGGAAGAATGACAACCAAGTTGAACAAAGTAGGCTACACTAACTTTCGGGTGAACTAGGTAATGGTGTTCTGATTTTTCACCAAAAGGTTCTGAACTCTCAAGCTTTCTTTCACATCTCAAAAGCATTTAGAAAAGCTTGATTTATCATAAAATACAGTATACATTTACGGTATATACCGTATATATATATATATATATATATATATATATATATATATATATATATATATATATATATACAGTATCTATATATCTACATAGGCACTGTAAACTACAAGAAGCAAATTTAGAAGAAAATCAAAGTTGAAAGTACATTATCATTTGTCAAAAGCACAACCATAGTATTTCAGCACTGGCCTCACACTCTCTAAACCACATTCCACAGCGGCCTTGGGTTCCAGCTGCTGTGTTTGTGCTCAGAGGATTGAGATGTGTTTATCTAAAATGGTTGAACGGCGACTACGTCTAAGACGTTAGCTTTTTTAAGGCCAGAGGACTGAGCGGCTCTGTGGGCCATCGAGGCTGAACTAGGTCAGCCGTCTGAATGTCTCCAGGGAGTTAGCCATTGTCAAATATTAATCAGTGCTCGGCCAAGGGTGCGCTTCATCTCTGTGCCTTCGGGTCCCTGGAGTTGCCCCAACAACCCCCTACACCCCCAACCCCCCTTTGGAAGATTTCATAGGCAAACCCTCAAGGACAAAGTTTACTGTCAAAGCTTCTAAAATGTTGCTCTTAATCAAAGTACAGCCTTGATCGGAAAATGACCTCCTGGTTCTACAAAAACAACACCACACACACACACACACACACACACACACACACACACACACACACACACACACACACACACACACACACACACACACACACACACACACACACACACACACACACACACACACACACACACACACACACACATCGCTGTGCTTATATGCTTTGCCACTTTCATATTTGGCACAGCATTTTTTTGATAATGTATCTGATATTTCCATCTAACTGGCCGAAGATCTATTTTTTACACAAAACGTGATGCAAATTATTTGCTGGTCTATTTTACATATAGGTCAATGTAAATATGCATATTGACGCACATTTGCTCCGGGCGATGCAATAGACGAAACGCAGAGATTACGTAAGGTCACTTCTTGTTTGTTGGTTTGATTGGGCCGAAAGGAGGGACACTCTCATGGTGTGAGTGGCTATTTCGCTGCCAGGCAACTAATGATGATCTGGGCATAATTTAAAGTTTAGAATGGTCAGTTATACTCTCAGGTTTTTGCAGCATTTTTCTGGTAGGCCATACCAAGAAAAACAAGTTTAGTAGCCTATGTTATTGTTATAACAATATCTCATTTGATAGTGACAGGTGTTTTTTTATGTTGTTTTTGTCATTGTTTTTTTTTAAAGGTTGCTGTGTGTTGTCTGACAGGGTCCCCGTAAAATCAATCTTAAACTGATCAGGAGTAATAAAATGTACATTAAGTCACTATATCAAGTTAAGTGACTGGATGTACGGTCCTTGAAAACTATATATAGCTGTTAACATGCCCTTAGAAATATGTAAGATATGCCAAGAGAATCCTCAGAGCTTGCCTTGTCTCAGCATTTCTTCTTTGTCCTGCATGTTATCAAATTAGACTGAACGCCTCCTTCAGGGAGAAATAAATTGAAATCTCGTTTTCTCTTTTTCATTCCTTTAAGTAAATCAGTGATTGCTGGAAAACCCCGAAGGACATCATAATAATCAAATTACTCTCGGCTGATTTGAAGGAGGGCAGATAATCTGCAATGACTGGGGTTTGGAGGTCCCACAGTAACGGCCCCATCAACACTAACACACACATGCACACTCACTCGTTTCCAGGAAATCAGTATGACATGACAGGGAAAGCTATGTTGCTATTCTTAGTAACAATAGTGTGTATGTAGGTTTTCTGTGACCAGCACCACATTCAAAACCAGTGATTGGATCCCAATATGAGTGCCAAGTTGGCAAGTCTGTATATATATATATATATATATATATATATATAGTATATTGTCTTTGTATAGTATACAGTATACAAAATATAATCAAAATAAGAAAATGTAACTTAACTCCCTATTTTCCCCCTCCCCTTTTCTATTTGTATTTGCTACATCCATTTCCTAACTCCTCCTTCTCATGCTATCTCTCCATGTTTTGCTTTCTGACTTCCTTCCTCATTTAATTATTTCCCTCACTTCCCTTCTTCCTCCCCTTCCTATGTATTTTCTCTTTTTCTCCCTGTGCTAAATCATTGGCAATGGTTCCACCCACACAATTGTATGTGAATGAAGTAATATCAAATTAAAAATGCCTCATGAAAACAGTAACGTTTTCTTGGCCGTAATTGCGTTTTTTTATGTTTTCACACATCAGACAAGCTGACGAGTTCATAACATATATTCACACAGATCTGACTCGTTATGTAGATGGATGAAAAGTTATTGTTGACGGGGAAGCTCAAAGGTGCGGTTGCTCTCACTGTGTTGTTATTTAATGGACAATTCATCTTATCTGAAGACCTGTATTTGTCTTGTTATGGCTGAAGCATCACCTCACGGACAAGGAGAACACTTTGAATGTGTCTGGTGGTGTTGTTATCTGCTGACTATGAAACAATGGTCATATCAACCACAACAAGACCTTGGTTGGAGAAAAAAGCACTTTCCTGCAATGCAAACGATTGTAAATATTCAGCACATCAATAGTTCAAAACTCTATTTCACACAATAGTCCTTTTTGGAGTGTTCTCTAAGGATGACAAATAACGAAGACACGTATTGCATTATTATTCAGCATTCTTATATTGACTCCAAACACCAAATTAATATGTGTACGATTGTGTGTCCCTATATCAGCTGATGTCTGAACCTGTGATGATGTGTTGGTGTTTTTAGTGTCTAGAGGCTGACGTGTTAAAGCTTTCTCACAGATGGCTCCGTCTGTTTTCATTTATATTGAGTAAAGGTTAAACAGCATCAACAAAAATAGCCTGGCCCATCTGTTTGCATGCCGTGTTTCAAGTAATAGTTTACAGTTTAAAAAAAATGCACACCCCTTTCTGGCACTGGGAAACGGATGTCTGAAAAAAGTTGTTCAACAGGACACCTTTAAGTTATTGCCAGCAAGTACAAAAAAATCAAACATGAAGGTGACTAAATTGCAACTTTACCTCTGTGTAACCTTCCTGAAATCATTGTTTTCTGGGTGGGATGTCTGCACTGGGGACTGAGAAAAGAGACAGTGGCATTGCTTTCTTGCCAACGTATTAGTGAGTGCCAACCAATTCATAGTGTGTGTTGTATTATGGCTGTTGGCTGATTTAACTTGGGAAAGTTTTCGCAGCAAGAATACAACTTTGCCTTTCATAGAAGAGTCAACACAAATCATGCAGTTCAGTGATGGTTATGAACTGGATTTGGGTGTCTGTTTTAGGCCCATGCAGGACTCTACAGACAGGGGAGAAGATCCCTGAGCTTTGGTTTATCAGTATCAGTACAAAACAGTTCATGGTCACCAGAGTCTTTGTATGTATGAGTCCAAGCTGTTCTTGCCCCTTGCCCTCTTTGAAATTGTTGTTGAAATGTGTTGTAAATTGTTCTCATAATTTATACAAAAAATATAATCAAAACTACAAAAATTAGACCAAAGTTGTAATATATTGGAATTGTCCTCTACTGATGGCAGACTGGATTGATTTCCACAGTCAAACAAGGCACAATGATGGTGAAATAAGGGGATTGCCACGGACCCAGTTCCATTAACTCTCCTTGTTCTCCTTTTCCTCCCCTCCGTCTCCCTATTGAGATCCAGCCTCTTCAAAAGGTTTTCTTTCTGGGATTCACTCTCAAAAAACCCACCGTTGTGTCTTTCATGCTTGTTCTGTTCCCACAGTACATTATCGCAGCACAATAACAGACATGCTGTTGGATGTGGAACAAATTGCTGTTTTTAATGGGATTATTTTCAAAATGGTGCACAAAACACTCAGTTTTTGTCGCACCCCCACTCCCCCCAGCCGTGTGATTGGGTTGTCATTTGAATTCATACAGGCAACAAACTTCATCCAAAACATGTCTTTATGTTGTTACTGCTGATAATGTTTTGGCTAAAGTGTGTGTGTTTATTATTGATGTGTGCATAAGTGTTTGCCTTGTCAGAGAGGTGTGCATTCAATGAAAATTATGCTTAAAAACTAGGGCTCTCAAATTAACGCGTTAATTTCGATTAATTAATCACAGAAAAATTAACGCGATTAAAAACATTAACGCAGATTAATCACACTTCTATATTGCCCTTTGACCCGGTGCAAAAGAGGTGAGGCGATAGCGGAGCTGCACCTGTAGCTTGCTGACACGGGCCCGCACGGGATTAAAGAGTAAAGAAAGAAGCATACAGAGGGACGTTTTATGGGAAGCTCCGGGCAAATAAGCATGAAGGTAGGAATATGTCTTATGTTATTCTCCGCAGTGTCTGTGCATTATTGATTTATTGGGTGCCTAATTAACAATAGGTCCAAAACAGTATCTCTCAATCTTCCTCTGTGTCTCACTTTTGTTTGCTAGCTGCGATTGTCTCCTTCAAACGGACACCTGCCCCCTCTCACTCTTCCAAGCATGTGCCTGTCTTTTTTCCTCCTTTGTGTGTGTGTGTGTGTGTGTATGTGTGTGTGCTATGAGAAGGACGGTGAATGAGTCGGCATAGGCTATGCGCACCGCACCTGTGGCAGTGCAGCGCTGTCTGTTGTGGGAGATAGACAGTCATTTAGCCTGCTTGTTTTTTTGTGTTTTTTTTCGGCGCTAGTAGTTCCTAAATGTATTTAATGTAGTAACCTGGCTGAGAGGAGGAGACAGAAGTTACGAGAGAGAGAGAGAGAGAGAGAGAGAGAGAGAAATGGTAGCCTTTACAGTTGTTTATAAACAGGCATAAAAGTGTCATATAAGTATGCGATTAATTTAGATTAATTAATCACAGAGCCTGTAATTAATTAGATACATTTTTTTAATCGCTTGATTGCCCTATTAAATACATCTCCAAACTGAGTTTGCAGAGAAGTGAAAATAAAATCCATTCAAAAGTAATTGTTTTTCTTTTTTTCTCAGCCTCTCCCCCAGCAGACAGCCGTGCCCAAGCCTGTTGCCGAGGCCTCTTAATCTCTTAATGAGATTACAAAAAGTGAAAATTTGTTTGTACATGCAGTAGCCGCAGATAATAATAATTATTACAAGTCTCATCACAAAGTAGAGCCGCCCCGAAATCTGTCTTGACTTGTCTCTGGTAAATTGTCCTAGAATGGATTTTGGGGTACAACGATACTGAAGAACTAATCAACCTCTGATGTCTTGCATCCTTTATTGTGAACCTTTTTTCCTTACATCCTTCTTTCAATTATTTCTCTTCCTTCCTTCCTTCCTTCCTTATTCTTTCCTTCCTTCCCTCCTTCCTGCCTTCCTTCCTTCCTTCTGTTATTTATCTCCTGAATTGTCCTGATTTTCCATTTGCGACAATATCTAGAGGGAAATACTTAATGCAATGCAATTAATGGGATGTTCTCCTTACTATGCAAAATTCCCAACACTGATGTATAAACAGTATACATGGGTAACACTTTATAATAACTATCCGTTGTAACTTGTTAATAGATCATTAGTAAACTCTTAATTAATGATTATTAATGATTTGTTAAGTGTTTGTTAGCAGTTTGTTAAGGATTTATAACAATGGTAGATAGTCAATAGCTTAATAATTGAATCAGTTCATCTGGGAGGTAATCCGAGATACCGACGAGGCTGAAATAGGCTATAGACTATACACAGTGCATGGGCAACTGAGGGCAGCCCCATTTTCAAATATGTTTTCAGTTAATCTCGGATTACCTCCCAGATGAACTGATTCAATTATTAAGATATTAACTATCTACCATTGTTATAAATCCTTAACAAACTGCTAACAAACACTTAACAAATCATTAATAATCATTAATTAATAGTTTACTAATGATCTATTAACGAGTTACAACGGATAGTTATTATAAAGTGTTACCTATACATGTACACAATGTATGTATTTATATAAAAAGGGCTCTTATTTGAAATGCAGTGGGTGTGATTCAAAATATTCCGGGCTGCAATAGCAGGTCCACAATCTATCAATTCACATCAAAAGAGACACCAATTTTAGGCTGAGTGTCCACATGTCCTTGAATAATAACAGCATCAATATTCAGTGTTTCCATTACTGCCCGCAGCGGCAGGCTCTGAGTCTCGGATGCAGCAATGGCGTCCGGAGAGAAAAGCTGATCATATACCATGTTACAAATAATTTCATGGGAAAAAAAGCTTACAATGTTATGTATTCCCCCAGTTTCATTGAGGTTGGTATTGACAGAAGATGCCTCATGTTTTATTCATGAAAAGCAAACAACATGAAAGTGTTGTATGGCACAAGTAGAGAGAGAAAGTTGTATTATTATTATTTTCACATATACATTATATATATCTTTTTAATAAACAGGAACTGTGCGTCATTTTATTTATTTATTTTAGATATTGGATCATCAAAAAACGTGCATACCTGATGATCTCTGTTAATTTGTTGAACAAGTGAACTACATGCCCAAAAGTATGTGGACTACAGATGAGCCCGAATCTGAATATGAATTTGGGAAAGCATGAATAATGAGTTATGTTGGACGCAGATATTTTTCATTCCTGATTATGCTTGTTGTGATCCCTAGGGGAAAATTAAATTAGTATATTCTGTGCTCCATTGCCGTGTTACGTGTGTTGACGAATAATTGTCTTCATAGTTTTCATCAAAGACCTTTTTTTTCCTGACAAAAACGAGACAGGTACCTCAATAAACACTAAAGCATGAGGACAAAAACCATAACCGAAATGTACTAACACCTTCCTCAGTGCATGCAAACCAGACTGAAACGTACAGCAGAGATGGAATCCAATCAGTCTATGTAAAATATGGCACCCTTATGGCAGCTGTCTTCGAAAATTCTTAGAACCGCCACTGCACAGTTTACTTTGCAGAGTGATGTACTTGATGTATGTGATGGGTCACAGCTGTATGTGAAGAGACACTTCTCCACACTACTGTCACTTCTACACCTATCAGTGTGGATTACAGGAATAAACTTCCTCATTTTCTTCAGCATGTCTGCATATTAACGGATAAACAAATACTGGTGATTGGGCGTGCGGACTGAGAAAGTCTGTGTTATTCTCATCTTCATAGGTAGGCTTCTACCTGCTGAAGGGTTTTTTAATAATCTCTCCAAACTTGATCCTGCAGTCTGTTTTGTATCCAACTGTTGCCTCCCGAGTTTCATTATTCATTCATCAGTCTTCAGAGGGTTGAGTTGAGGGTGTATTAGGGGGGTTGGTAATCATAAACCATGTCAGGATAAATACACAAGTGCATTCACTTTGCAAATGAGGCGGCTCTCTCTCCGACTAACTCCCTCTCTCTCTCTCTCTGTGCTAATGTTTGCTTGGCCGGGCTGATTGATGACACGCTGATCCGCAGCCTCTCATCAGTCTGAATATGAGGAGCTTCACATTCTGACCACAGCAAATAAAGTAAATAAAGCAGAGCCGAGCTGTCACTTCTGCTCTGATAGCATCGTTCAATATACCAGGAGGGGGAAGAGGAGGAGGGATGGGGGGAGAGAGAGGGAGGGTAGGTAATTCCAGCTCATTTCAGTTGGAGGATTTACACTTCCAAAATGAAAAAGTACCAACATGACTGAACGCTTGAGTAAGACCAAAAGAAATATGATTTTGTTAAAGTGAAGAAGTGATATTGGATATCGCATTTGAAATAGAAAAATTAACCTACTTTAACATGGCTTGGACTTTAACAGCATGGGATTTGGTCGGATTGAACGTGTCAAAATATTGATCAACCATAATTTATTGCTTACCTAAAGTGTTGCGGACTCCAGGTCTGCAACATATATTACTGCTGGGTGCCGATTCTTTCCCATATACACGTTCCCTACAGGTCACCTTATGCTGTGGATACTATCAGATTGTATGCAGATGATACACCGATCTACCCCAGCTCTGATCATGCAAAGAGTTATCAGAACACTGACAACCTAAAAAACTTCCTTCAATGCATATGTCATACACCAGGTTTGGTTCATTGAGAGCATGCACATTACATAAGCCCATTAGTATCCCATAAGCCACCTGATTTTGATGATAATGGTGTGGCGAAATCCCTTCTGGCTCAATGGTCATATCGTAATGCTATATGTTTTACCATGATGGGATTTCTAGATACTGCACAGCTCTAGAATCAACCTGGACTATATCTTGACTCTGAGTTTTCCAGAAGCAGGTGTTTCCAATAGGCAGAAACAAAGAGCAGTAACAGTTTGCTCGCGCTGCCTTTGGCTGCTTTGGTCCTCTATTCTTTTTTGCCGCCCAGGGGCTCCGATGTGAGCCGGTTGCTTTTTTCTTGTTTTGATGTGTTTCAGGTTCTTGCAGCCCGTCTCAGCCTGCAGGTGAAGCGTCTGGGCCGCTCTCTTTTTATGGCGCCATCAGCATTACATGAGGTGTGTTTGTGAAGCGTGGGATTTTTCAGCCTTGTGTTTCTGTTTCACCTCCAGCCTGAACCGCTGCTCACAAATTATTCATGCGGTGTCACGTCAAGGAGCTGCTGCAGCATCTGCCTGTGGGGACAGCCTCTGTGTGTGTGTGTGTGTGTGTGTGTGTGTGTCTCTGTGAAGAGTCTATGTGAGTGTATCGTGTATATTATGCAAGCTGGGGTATTGTGTGAGACTGTGTGTTATGCCAGTGTGTGTGTGTGGGCGTGCTTGTATGTGTGTGTGTGTGTGTGTGTGTGTGTTTGTCTGTTGTAATTCCCAATCCAAATCAAAGTCCCTGACAGCTGCCTTAATGCCGGCTGCCTCTCAGGTGATGAAGGGGCCCGCTGCTCGTCGCCACGGATACTTCCATCAATGCCAATCCCCCCCCCCCTCCGCCCTCCCTTTTGATGGCGAATCAATCACTCCGTCCGCTCGCCACTCTGTATCCCTGACACTGGCATGTATAATTAAAGTTTATTCCCCCGGACCTCCCAGCTCAGCTCCTTCCTGCAGCGACCTGCCACCGCCACAGAAAAGGAAGATAAATATGAAATGGTCATTCATATTTCAAATTAGAGCAGAAGAGGGGAAACCGTCTGCAGTGTGGTCGAACTCCTGAGGAGGAAGCCTCCTGCTGGTCAGTGATGGGAGAATAATTGATCCCTTGTGAAGGCAGCTTTTAATTGAAAAAAGGGTGTGATAGGATTCAAGATTTGAATTTAGTTGTTCTTTATTAAACCTTTGATATCTGGAGAGGGATCAACAGTCCACTTAAAATGTGCCAACATCAGAAATGAGAACCAAAGCTAAAAAGAAAATAACGAAAAATAACACTACCAAAAAATTATGATCTGGCCTCTTTGCAACTAAAATAATCTGTTTATTCACAATTTCTGACCCCATTTCTCGTAGATCTGAATGCATATGAAGGCAGTTCAGTCACTGAAAACCTCCACTTTTGTGTTTTGTATCAAAATGGGTTGAGGAAGAGATGTATCTTTGTAGCTATCTGTGTGAAAGTGTACTGAAGAGAAACCGGCTGGGACAACCATTCACTGAACCTCAGACCTCAGCTTCATTTGCCCAAACACATTGGCATAAACACACACAGTCCATTTTAGGAACAACGAGTAATTTTCGTCATGAAGAGTGTTTTTAATGTGTGAAGATAATGTATTCATACAAATTAAAAAGTAGTATTACTATAACCATTATACAGCCATTGTGTAAAGATTGTTTTTATTATTCTTATTATAATAGTCTTGAAGAAGCACCACTTAATCCATGCAGCACTTGTATGCAAAGCTGATTATAGTAGTTTTGATCCATTCTGAAAATTACCATTTTAGCAGGTTGGTATGGTAATTAGCCAGTGTTGCCAACATTATGTACATCCAATCAGCAGCATTTATAACTTTTAATAGCTTTCCTTTTTCATTATGATATATATATATATATATATTTTTTTTTTTTAATATGCAGTTTTTGCACTTGGTTTTGCTTCTTTTTTTTTCTGTATTCGTCTTTTTTGCAGTGGCGTTTTCTCCCGGAGGCCAAGAGAAGCCAGGCTTCCCTGTTTTTTAGGCTGTAGTTGTCATCCAATAAAAACATTTATATTAAAAGTTTCGGTAATTCTTTGGTGCTGTGTTGCTGTCATTTCTTCCCCATTTTTCTCCTCTCATTGAGCATTTCACAATGCGAGAAACAGCGCCCCTTTAAAGTTACATACTGAAGACACTGCGAAACACAACACTGCACACTGTATGTCCGCGAGGAAGCCAGCCCGAGCTGGCATCCCTTAATGAAAAAAATAAGAAGGACTGACCAATCAGGTGAGGCTATTGTCATGACACTGCCCTCCTGTGATTGGTCAGGAGGGTGTCATGACGGTGCCAAGGGAAGCCACTCGGCTCTTGGCTTCACACCAATCAAATCAAAGCATCATTTTCAACGTCACTGAAATTTAACAACAATAACAATAGCGGGAGATTAGCATGTTTGCATTGTTATCATATTAGCAAGAACAGTTATGGAGGGTGGAGATTTTGAGTGTTAGTAGTAAACAATTATTTTACCAAACTGCCAATTGAGGAGCCATTAAAAATCTAATCTGACTGCAGGCCAATGTGTGTGGAGAGAAAGAAAGTTTATCGCACTTTGAGGAGAACTATGTCCGCACCGAGTGGCTAGCTGGTAGCGGCAAACTTCAGCTAATGGCCTTCCTCTACAAATAGTGAGTACAATACACACCTTCCCCCGGTGCGGCTTTACTGTTCCCTGAACTGTCCGTGTAGCTATGTGTGTTATGTTTTGTGTTATTTTATCGTTAATTGTGCCTTGATTGCCTGGATTAAGTTGCATTGGTGTATCCACTGAAGTTGTTCTGGGTTGTCAAAGTAGGCTAGTGTTGTATAATGAACAGTTGGCCTAGTTATTAAACAAAAAGGATGTATAGAAAGTATGTGTGTATGTCAAGCACCTATAACTGATTGTGAGTCGTGTGTCACGTGAACGTGAAACTTAAAATAGCCTATAAAACGCCCCCTAATTATATTGTGAATGAATTCGAATCTGTATTGGGCATTAGGCGGCTAGTTGTGCATTCCGGTCGGGGTGGGGGGTGCATTTATAATAACATTTATAATTTAATAAAATGATTAGGAGGTGTGTGAGTGAGAGAGTGAGTGAGTGAGAGAGAGAGAGCGAGCGAGCGAACGAGCGGTGTCGGACAGATTACAGGCGTGTGTAAATCCTGGTAAAGTGACCAGGCGCTATAATAGCTCTTGTAGTTACAGTAAATACAAGTTGTGATGTAGCCTACTCTTTTCTGTCCCCCACAGCACCTTCCAATAAACATGTAGATTAAAGGTGTTGTCTCACTTGGCTTCCTCAAAAAAAAATCCCCACGCCACGCCACTGCTTTTTTGTTAACAAAACTTTAACACATCTCATTGTTATCATGGTACTTGGACAGAAGCGGTCCATAATCTGTAGGAAGTAAAATATCCACAAACAGGGGAACCAAAAATGTCTGAATATTTATAGTCAACTTCTGCCATGGATAAGAAAAGTTCAAAGTTATTGAAGGAATAAAGTATTGCATTCTCGTGTTCTTATTGTAAATGTTTCTGATGTACCTTGAAACTATCCCCTCCCCCAAACAGCGACAAGTGTAGCGTAATACCTGCAACTGTTAAGCAGGCCTGTACAGATTTGAATTTTGCCACATGCCAAAACTAGAAACAACGTCATAGAGAAACACACACTTTTGTCAATGTCTTATTCAATTCATTTAATTTTGTACTTTTCAGCCTGTTTTCTTTTTTTACTCCTGTTTCTATTCTGTACTTAAATGTCTTCTGGCATCGACAATCACCTGCAACTCTGCTGTAGAAACTCTGCAAACTTTTAACTGAGTTTAATTCAAAGGCAGCTAGTGTTTATTTACCTCAGCCTCCCTCATAGTTCCTTGTTCCCTTTTTTTATTTATTTTTTATCCACATAAACCCCACATACATCTTTGTTTTAATGATGTTGTCTGCATCTGTGTTTGTTTCCTTCCATCTGATGATACTGACGGGTAGGAAAAGAGATGTGAGGCAGAGAAATGCAGCCAAAAAATAAATAAAAAAAGTGTTAGTTTGCAGAACGCTGAAACCTTTTGAGAGTTCATAGGCACAGTGCTGCGTCAGGTGGGAGCTTTAGATGTATATTTAACACAGGGAGGCTGAGCCGGGGTTAATCCTGCCTTTTGTTCAGAAGGCATGCGACGACAAGTTCAGAGCTCATGAGCCGGCGATAGCGTCAGCTGGGAGGACAACTTCAAAGGTCGGGGGACTCGGACGCCTCCTGATCCGCCTGCAGAGATGATAAACCCCACAAAGGCTGTGAAACGACAGCGCAGGGCAAGGACCTGTAGTTAACCATGACATTAACAAACAGTAGGTTGAGAGAGATTGACCAACAGTTGACATTTGACTTTGACGGCTGCTGTGGACTTTACACATTAATACTAACCATTGTATTTGTAACTTGAACCATGTTGATGAATTGATTGAAGGTACCTGGACAATAATCCTGAGTGTGTTCTTAATACAGCAGAAATTCAAAACTCCACTGTGTCATGTCAGATTACAAACAAACTGCTTTGGTTGGTATTTCCTTCATTTCGTACTTTCTTCATTATATTTGAGTGTTTCTGTGTCACTGAGCTCCGGGTGGAGGCCATAATTCTGCCTCGTTTTCTCTCCGCCTGTCTGTCAACTTCATGCGAACACACACACACAAACACACACGCACACACACACGCACACACACACACACACACACACACACACACACACACACACACACAGCATGATGGGTGTATTGCCCCGGTCATGATTTTTGCAAATGAAGCTTGGCTGCAAATCATGGTGATCGGTCTGAATCAGCAGCTCTTTCATAAATGCTGATTTCAACACGCTGCATGTTCTCACAGACCTTACTCAGTGTGTGTCTGCTCTGAGGGAAGACAGCTGCACACAAATCAAGTCCAGGTAACTTATGCCCAAGCTATATTGGAACACTGTGTCTCTATGACAACAGTGACGGCTGTTGGCCCGACAAAATATACTTTCAATCCACATAATTTTCCAAAAGAGCAGCAATGCATCAACATATATTTTAAACCCTGTGTTAGTATGTTTAAGGTTTATTCTCCAGTGAAGGATGTATTAATATGCATAACCCTTGAAATAGGCAAGTTGGTGATGACAGGAAATTATAAATAGATAGTCTAAAGTATACACCAAATGTCACAGTATTTTTATTTTTATTTTATTTATTTTTTCACCAAGAGCCTGATGTTGAAAACGGCAATGGTGTCAATGTGTGTCAATGTTAGTGTCAAAATACCATTGCTGGATAACAATGGAAAGATGTGAATTGTATTTTCTTTTTTTTTAAGTTTGCATACAAAAATGTAACTTTTCTGCCATAGAGATCAACAGAGCAGAGATGCTCAATGCATAAAGCATACGAACCTGCATGTCTGGAGTGTCCAGACAGACAGACTAGTAACATTATTATTATTTCCATGAGGTTTTCTATCATGTCCGACCAAAAGGGGTCCAGAAGGCTTTGCCGGGCACACATTTAAAGTGAAGTGATAAAAGGCATGATGTTGATGCTGTTGTGAAACTTTGAAACAGAGGACCAATTGTCGAGCTTTGGCAACAACACCCTATAACCTTTTTGAAAAAAAAATTCAGGAACTACTTATATGATTGTTCCCAAGGGCAGTCCCAAGCAACACCTTCCTGATGAACTCATGCACAAAATGCTCAATATGATTGGTGGGGGACCAATGTTGTTGGCAAAGAGAGATTATCATTTATATTTGCCAAGTCACTGTAATACTTATTGACTCTCCTAACAGACACAGAAATCATGTAGTCTGAACCCGAGTCCCAACCCCAAAGTAAGGCAAGGTAGGGGAAGTATATAGCACAATTAAGACACAAGGCAATTTGAAGTGCTTAACATGGGCATAAAACAATACATTAAAAAATAAGACGTAAGAAAAGACAATGGGTTCCTGACCCAGTGTGTAAAAACACAGTTTGAAATAATAACACTTAGTCCATTTATCACCATTGGGATTCATTGTTTGAGACCCAAAGTGTCCACAGCTGCTTTGTGACTTTATCACATACTACACATTTAATGTCTGTAGGAGCTGTGTTTTTGATTGATTGGACATCAGAGTATTCGAGCAGAGTATCCCTGTGAGTAAATAATTGTCAGCAAACTGTTTTGAAAACTTTCCTCTTGGGACTTTAAATTATGAATGTGATAACAGTGAGCAGTACTTCAATGTTGTGTCTGCTCCAAGTGAAGCTCAGTGGAGCTGCTGCCCTACAGGCAATACTCCCGCTTAAAATGAGCAATCGTAATGCAATCTCACATTACATACCGTACATACAGTAGGAATGTTGAAAGAGTAACTGGTCGCTGTATCAATTCCTCCACCGCCACATCTCAGCAAGGACACAGTGTGAAGGGAATACAAGATGGGCTTTTCATGCTTGAGACGACAATCTCCAGCTGAACTTTAGAATGTCCCTCATCTCCTCTGCCGTACAAATAGATTGCTTCATGGTCAATATCGACAGAGGGAATGATTACAGCCACCACGAACGCCTTTCAACACCAACACAGTCTCACTCCTAGAATGTCAAAGTGCGACTGTGGGCCAGGGCCTCTTACCGTCCGTCACTGACGTGAAATCAGACTTTGCCGCCGTCTGAAGACGGATTGGGGGTTCAATTCACTACAATGTAATGCCACCCTGGGCACTATTCATTTCTATTGGACAGCGTACATGGCACGTGACTTTCAAGTTTCTCCCGGCGAAAATAAAATCCAAGCTGTGGCCGCCATTGTCACAGTTTTTATTCAGATTTTTAAAAGATTTACAAGTTATTAATTGGGTTTTTGATAACGTTGTTGGCGAGAAATGTGTGTCATACTTTCACAATATTCACTCAGTGAATGTGTACGATTTAGTTTGATGGTTATCACAAATATTATTCTGGACATCGCAAGGTTTGTTTATCTTTGATCAGCTGCTTGAACAACGAGCATTTGTTGATATCAGAGATTGCACTCAAAGATGTTATACACACACACACAGCTGAGAAGAGCGCTCACTCCAACCGTTTTTCCAAAAAACAACTCGCCAGTAAACTTGAGAAAAGGACGAACGGAGTAATATGAAACAATATGAATAGGTTATAGAACCAACAGCGTTTCACAGTTAAAACATGGAAATTGCCTTGTTAACTCAATATTAAGATGGGTTAACCTTTGGACAATCAGTTTTTTTTCGATTCTGGGAGAGTTTTTTTTTTCCCAGAGCAAATTTTTGTTGTCAATGGTTGCAATGGTGACACAAAGACTTCACAAATTAGCTAGTAAGGGCATAACAATATGTCTTGATAACTTTTCTAGCGAGAAATACATCAGAATATCATAATATTTGTTTATTGGAAGTATCAGATCTCTATTTTGTTAGTTATAAGGATGGTTTGCCGACGTAAGCCTATTTAGCCCTGTTGCTACGTAATACTTCATTACCCATCATCCTTTAGGGCCAGGTTGCCCCGTTCGACTCCTATCAGACCGACTGTCAGCCGTGAATTCTGGGCGCATTCCATTGTGAATCCAGGTCCTCCGCCGTAAAAACCAACAAGTCAGACACATTCACACGGCTGACACCGTTCTGACCCTTCATAATAAAAGCACTTAACAGGAAATAGGTTATACCTCCCCTCCTTCAAAACAAAACGTCCCTGTTTCCACACAGAAACATCATGGGCACTTAAACCTGCAGTGTGTAGAATTTTGGGTTTTATTTCCTAGCAGAGTTTGTAGAAAGTCATTATAATATCCAAAAGTAAATTTAATTTAGTGCATAATAGCTGAAAAAACATTTTTGAATATTTTTTTACCCTTAGAAAGGGTCTCATATATCTCCATATTTCTGCATATTTTGGACCAAGGCCTAGTGCCGCCATCTTGAAAGTGTCATAGTTGGAATGTCATCAGGTGTATTGTTTAAAATTTAGAATTGTTCTTGTCCTTGAAGGCCATTGTAGCTTCTGTTATTATTCGAAAGGGTTGGGGTTATCCAGGGAGTGTTGCATTCTATAACTTTGTAGAACTTTATTGATGATGTCATATTACACACTGCACCTTTAAGAATAATGGAACCACTTACAGAAACATGCTGCATAACCAAAAAATAAATAAAATAACTTAAATTGCCCACAATCGTTACACCCTGGCCTAAACCATAAAGCATGGATCATTGTACCCACTATTCTAGGGCCACTATTTAGGGCCACTACTAAAGGGTGTTTCATAGTGTCTGTGATTGTACATTTTAACATTCTAATCAAATATGTGGCTGATTATCTATGAAATCATAATTAATTGTAGCTTAAAATGTCACTCATGAGCTTTTTAAACTACAACATGTGTGTGTGTGTGTGTGTGTGTGTGTGTGTGTGTGTGTGTGTGTGTCACATCTTCTACCCTGACATACAGTAGCCTAGGTTAGATTTGGTTGTTCTCTTTTAGTTAATGATATGAAATGTTGTTGAAGAAGTAGGCCAGTAATTCAAATGGGAGTAGTTTGAAGATTGCTTAATTCATGCACATTTTAAGAGATGAAGGGCTAATCAGCGTTTATTATTTTCTGCATATGTAGTTGACTCTTTATATTGTCCCCCGTCTTAAAATTTAAGTGGTTTTGACGGCGGTTTGTCCACCACACACTTGGCATGATAAGACAAGAGATTTATTCTTGTTCTTTTCATACTGGGAGAGGCATTACGCCTGTGCATCGCGCTGGACCTGTGGTGTGGCATTGGAAGAAGAAACCTTGACAGCGCCCTGATTTAATCTGCATGATAAGGTTAAGATCTCTCTATAACAGTTGGTCCCATGATTCTAGCCTGTTTTGTTCAAAATGCCTTTGTATTTCACATCCCTCAATTAACACCTGCCATTTTCACATGGGCCTATTTTCATAAAATATTCAGATGATCCAGCAGATGTAGGATGTTTCAGTTCTGTAGGCAGCTCAAGGGACAGTGTACAAGGACAGGGAACTGGTGGACAGTTGTGTTAGCTGAATTTCAGGAGGACTAAGCTGAATCTCCATTCTGGGAGAAGAGGTCGAGTTGATGGAAGGCTACAAACACCTGGACCTTCACCTGGACAACAGATTAAAGCAAATGTAACGTGCAGACTGTTTACATTATTACTGCTGCGGGGACACTTACATTTCCCTTTGAGGATGAATAAAGTATAGGCCTGTAGGCCATTTAGGCCTACAGTAAATCTATACATTGTATAGCCTATTCAATTTGGATTTTAGATTGTCGATTGCATTATGTTTTATAATCTCTAAAGTTAGCTCATTTTGGTTCCTACTTCGACAAAAACAAAGAAAGAACAAAAGAGAAAAGCTTCATGGGGCCTTCATATAGTGGTATCTGAAAATAGGCTAGAGAAAATAGGCTTCATATCCATGACAAAATTATAACTTTGTTGACCAAACGAATACATTGCTGGAAATCTCTTGACATTTAAAGATGCTCATGGTTCCGCCACATGCTTTGAAATAGGCAACTGAAGTAATGTAGAATTCTGCTTTGAAAATCTATAGGGTGAGTTGCCCTAATGTGGGACACCTAAGGTCCAGAACATTTAACTCTCATTTCTGACTGACAGGGGTTCCCTCTGATTGAAGTCATATGAATTCTCAGTTTTGATTATAAAGAGAATGGAGGGGAAATAGTCAAAAAGGAAGTAAACCATGTAAAGTCCAGAAAAAGGACAGTGAAATAGGTTTTAGAGGAAAGCAATGCTAAGGTTTTACATTTGTCATTATTAAAACAGAGTTAATTGTTTTAATCAAATTGTTATGATACAATTACGAATCAAATTATGCAATACTATTTGGAAAATGTATTTAGGTTTTTTATCTAGCAGGAAGCAAGAACATATTGTTAAAATTCAAACCATCAAACCTGAGTAATGCATCTTAGACCATGAGTTTATGACTTGCATTTATTAAGGGGATATTGTTTTTTTATGCATAATACAGACTGTCCCAGATTAGAGCAAACATATTTTCGTGAGCTATTTTGCACATGATAGTATGATAGGCCTATTTGAATCAGTTATTGTAAAAATGTGAAACGCTGTTGTTTCTATAACCTATTCATATGGTTTCATATTACTCCGTTCGTCTTTCTCTTAAACCTACTGGCGAGTTGGTTTTTATGAAAAACGATTGGAGTGAGCGCTCTTCTCAGCTGTGTGTGTAAAACATCTTTCAGTGCAGTTAGAATAGCTACCGAAAATTCCGTGACAACTATCAGGCTTCAGACAGATCATATGAATTTGCTGTATCAAGATTAGGAAAGTAAAGGACAAAGTTCTAGCTAGACATCTTTTAAAAATAACACCACACAAGGATTTATGCTCTTTTTAGCTCACAATTCGCACTGAAAAGGGCATTGGTGGCAGCCATTACAAGTCCACAAGGGCTGCCGCTATAGGCGCGTCTACTGTCACGTGATACACGCTCAATCTCCGCTGTCAACAAATGCACGTTGTTGAGGCAGCATCATAAGCGTCATAGCAAGCAGCTGATCAAAGATAAACAAACCTTGCGATGTCCAGAATAATATTCGTGATAACCATCAAACTAAATCATACACATTCACTGAGTGAAGATTGTGAAAGTATCACACACATTTCTCACCAACAATGCAACAAAAACCCAATTAATAACTGAAAAATATTTAAAAAATCTGAATAAAGACTGTAGCAATGGCGGCCACAGCTTGGATTTCATTTTCGCCGGGAGAAACTTGAAAGTCACGTGACATGTATCTGTCCAATAGAAATTAATAGCGCCCGGGGTGGCATTACATTGTAGTGAATTGAACCCCCAATCCGTCTTCAGACGGCGGCAAAGTCTGATTTCACGTCAGTGACGGACGGTAAGAGGCCCTGGCCCACAGTCGCACTTTGACGTTCTAGGAGCGAGACTGTGTTGTCAACACACATCTGACCGTCTGAGTGTTGTATTGAGGTATGCTTAGAATGAATCTGAGCCAGTCTCTCAGACAAGAGCAGTGTGTTTTGCTGTCTGTTTAGTGAAGAACCTTGTATCTCTAATTACTGCATTTATCCGCCCTTGAGATCAGTTGAAGGATTGCATGCCAGACTGAGTCAGTTCTCAGTAATAGTAATATTTTTTTTTTCCGATTCTCTGTTTCCTCCTTTTGAAGCTTTTGTGGAGGAATTTCAATGTCAGTCTTTCAGGTGTGCACAACGTTGATCCAGACTGAAAGATACATGTTCCCCACAGGAATGACGTTGGTATTTAATCAATAAATCAAAATGTAATTTTATAGCACCTTTCCTTTGGATTAGTGCAACTCAATGTGCATAGACAGAGCAATAAAGAACACAGTGCAGATAGCCAGCTTACCTGATTGAACCTAAGCTTCATGATCATCTCTGAATTGTACATTATTGTCATCTCTGGATACTGCTGATTATTTAAATATATACAACAGCCATTTCAGTTTGCTCCCTCTGGGACAAACCCTCAAATGGTTTTAATTTCTCAGGATTTTCCAGATGTTCGCCTCACTCTGTTGGTGTCGGCATCGGCGTTACCCTTAAAGAAAACTGCTGCTGCGTCTCACCGTACAGTACCTGCTGATTAAAGCGAATGTGCTCGTTGATTGGCTGTCTCACCTTGCAATGCTGAGGTGTCTGCTGAGGCCGTGCGTATTGTTTCCCCTGTAGATCTGCAGCCGAGGAACAGCGGCACAAGTCTCTCTTCTGGGAGGCTTCGCGTCTGTTAATTAGCGGCGAGCAGATGGAAAGAAGTCCACATCTCACTGGGGATCAATTCTATCCAAGGAAGCGGCAACCAATAGCAGTGGAGGAGTGAAGCAGCAGCAGAAGCACCCTCAGTTTATTTTTATTTCTTAGCTCAGCAGCGGCGGGGCAATGTCACCTCCCCAAGCGTGAGACAAACAGGAAGTGGAGAGCCCGGGAGAGATTGGAAAGGAGACGTCTTAGACACACACAAGATGTGAGGAGCTCCTCGTACATGGAGATTTTCCTCAGAGACCTTCAAAAGGAACGGCTTTCAGCTGTTGGTGGAGTTTAGTTACTTAGCATTACTTTGTTTACAGCCATCTGTTTACACACACACACACACACACACACACACACACACATCCTCCTCATCTTATCTGCCTGCGTCTCTCTGCGCTCTATATACGCCACAAGTCGTAACCCGGTCGGCCTCCTGCCAAATCTGAAGCCTCACCGACAGCTGTTACAGCGGTGGCGGGCTGCAGAATTCCTTTCCATTCGCACATGAATGAAAATTGGCTGAAAACAAAGTTGTGTAGGCCTTTTGTGGAGGCATCTGCAGAATCATAATCCCATACAGAGGATGTTTCCAGTCCATTTAGGAATCAACCCACACAGTTACTGTGCTGTCGTCTACTGTTTCAAAGCTTAATATTCCTCTGAGTCATATAGCTAGATTGTTGTCCAAAAACTATTAAGAACAAACCAGTGGGCCATATGTTGCACTGAGTGACATGTTACTTCATCACCATGAAAACACGCTGTTGTATGTGGATTTGAAATGATCAATCAATTTAGACTGTCATGTCAGCTTTTCTTAAACTGAATACTGATAACCGTGAACTCCTAATTCTCATAAATGCACACATCATCAATTGATTTGATCTTCTTTGCACCTTAGCTTTATATTCCCATCTAATGAGGTATCATTAGGATAAATGGGGCAGCAATCATTCTGTAGTACAGCAGCTTTTTACAAGTTCCACTGTGTGACATTCTCAGTATAAAGTAAAGGTTTGCAAAAGTTTGAGAGGAGCCCTTTTTTCTGCATGCAGGCAACAAGCTAATTGGACAATCAGTGTGTGTGTGTGTGTGTGTGTGTGTGTGTGTGTGTGTGTGTGTGTGTGTGTGTGTGTGTGTGTGTTTGTGTATGAAATAAGGACAGTTCTTCCCACACTATTGTGAGTTAATAGCTGACCGCCCTGATCCTGCTTGCTGTTAGCTGACAATCATTGGAGGCTAAGTGGTTTCATACTGTGAAAATATTTTTCTTTTTTAATCTTAGTTTATATTAAAGCAGAGGCAGGTAGAGGACTTGCAGTGATGACTCACCAGTTAGTCCCTTATGTATAGTGTACTACATTGTCTAGATTAAAATGTGCTGTATTTGATCTCATTATACTTTGCTTCATAAAGGCCGTTCTGAGCATCTATGTATAGGTGGTGGGCATGCGTTGGCCTTGACAAATACAAAACCAGGACACATAATATCAATATACTTAAGGAAGAGCGACATCTAGGATATTTGGGCTTAATATCCACTTACAGTATATTCTGTATTTATGAGGGAGATGACATCATTTTTGAGGTTGGCATTATGGGTTCTGGACCTGATGGTGTTACGACAGTGGAGAAACATTCTCATTAAAGTGATAACGAGCTGGATTCTCAACTGATACACTGAATCATTTAAGGACAGAGTGGCAGCTGCGATGACACCGTGACAGAGGTAAGTGAAATAGCTCAAGGCAAGCATGGTGGTCGCCCGCATACGATTTATGACCTCATTGTCGGCTGTTGACACGCAGCCCACACCCTCTTCAATTAGGAGCCAGTCAGCTGGAAAGAAAGGGAAAGGGAGGGGTGGGTAGGTGGGGTGGAAATAGACAGAAGGTAAAAGGGGAGCTTGGGGGCTTCTTCAGCACTGAGCTAGTTGAAGGTCCCCAGGGCTGTCCCGTGTGTCCCTTGCCATATGTTTTCACTTAGTCAATCATGTCAACACTTGTGGAACAATCTGCCGAACGACGACCTGGCACCGGGTACGCTCGCCCCCTCACACTTTAGATCCGCCATCAACACTGTCTCATAAACAAGATTTAATTTCCCATTTCAACTATTCAAATTGGCACAGAGGAAAAGCAATGACAATGTTTCTTGTTTTGGTTTTCTTTTCTGACCCCGTTGAGAGAGTAAGTCTAACCGCTAGAAAAAAAAACACTCACACAGTTTATTTTCAGTAGGCAGGTGAATGGAGCTGAAACACAAAAACAAATGCAGTTTATTGAAACACACAGTCAGATTGATTACAGGTACAACTGCTATAATGTCCTAATTATGGGGTTGTTCATCATGTGTCTTTTAAATGTGCTTGAATTAGAATGAATAAAGGCACTTGCAACACAACTTTTACGAGGGATTTTAGAAGTGCAGATCTTCTCCTGCCACTTTACAGCTTAACTAAACCACATGTTGCATCTCACAGTGGCTGCATATTGTTGCATCCTCTTGTTAGAGCCAAACATGTTACTTTTTCTCAACATGCTTTCACTACTTCACTTACTTCAACAATAGACCCTCAGACCATCTTCAGGTACATGTATTTGTAGTGAGGTTAAATAGCTGTAACATTCTAAACGATATCATACTACTTAATATATACAAGACTCAGATATTGATCAGTCAAGTCAATTCAAGTGAAGGGTTAGTGTTACAGCCACAGAAAAATGTTTCAGAGCAACATAGAAACATTGTTGTACAAGATAAAGAACACATTCTGAAACACAACATAAAGTTGTCCAGGTCCAAAAGCCAAAGAATAATACAAAAAAAAAAATCCTCAACATCTCCAGGTCTGAGGTTTTAAAAGATCTGAGATGTGATCATGTTCAATACAACTAATTGCCAACATAACATGTTTATGTGCTGCACTGGAAGCCAGTAAAGGAAGGTCATCTCTCTCTCTCTCTCTCTCTCTCTCTATCTCTCTCTCTCTCTCTCTCTGAAGCCATGGATAAAACTTATTCATATCCCAAAGTGAGAGCAAAGACCAAGATCAAACAACTGAATTAATTTGCTTCTCTAAGCGGATATCAGAATGAAAATGAAACCACACACGCACATATTTTCGACTGGCGAAGTGCCCATTTATATATATAACTGAATTCTAGTATTAGAATTGAAAGGCTATTTTTCATCCGCAGTCCCCAAGTCAAATGTTGCATACTGTAGAAACCTCACTGCCACCTCATCTCAAATACATATTGTACATGTAATGGTGATACATGGCTGAAAGTTAGTGGCCAAAAACCTTTGTATTCCCTCTAAAATGTCTTCCATTCCTCACCTAGGATGTTTCCTGGTAAATGAAAGTGATGTTTAGAGACACCACTGGGTTTGTGTGATGTATTGCCCCCCCTCCCCACACATGAGATGGCAGCCTTAGGGAACAAATTACCCATCTGCAGATGACCGCAGGGCTGATGGCGGTGGTGTGTTTTTATTTATAGACAGAAAATGATGAGGAGACAGACAAAAATACAGTGACATCCCAACTAACCTGAGAGAAATGTAGCAGGTACATGAGGGAATGATTGACAACACACGCAACCATAGAACAAGGACAGAGTAAATCACTCTGCTGTCAAATGACATTAACATGCAGAGTGAGTTCTCTGTTACCTGACTGAGCAGTTAAAAAATAAGAACTAACACGGACACAAACCACCAAGACTTCTTTGAAAAAGTCAGACATCTTCATTACTGTGACATCTTGGAGAAACTACCTGGAGCCAGTTACGTGTTTGGTGCTCATTTTTCTTAATCTAACTTGTATATAGCCAGACAAGTTCCACTGAGGTCAAATGTATTTATTCTACAAATGAGACAAACTTTTTGCTTCAACATCAGATTTCTTTTTAAACCAGGCCAGTTATTCAAATGCCTTTTCTCTCACTTTCATCTTCTTGTTGGAGCTTCTCGTGTTCCATTTGTGTTGGCGAAAAGACAAACTGCAACCCTGGGTAGGTGATGATGCACATCAAACATCCAGTTGTTGTAGTCTGGTTCCACATTTATGGATTGTAGCCCAAGACTGAGATTGGTTTAGTGATTTAAAAAGAGTTGGTGTCATGCTCGTGGACTTACATTGGTTCTGTACCATGTAAAAACATTGTAGGTGGGATCAAGTTAAGAGACAACATACGCTGCTTTTCCATTACATGGTACTTATAGCAGCTCTACTCTACTCACCTTTGGTATTGGGTAATTTTCTGGAGGTTGTTTTCCATTACAAGATGGTACCAATGCCAAAAAAGCTGTGACATAATCTTCAACGCGACAAATCACACACACACACACACATACTAAAAACAATTGAGGATACGGACTGTGTTGGTGTTTTTGATTCTCGGTATGTGGCGTTCAAGGGAACATGGTGTGGTTGTCCGGGATTCCATTTTTGAAAAAAATTTGAACAAAAACTAGAGAGACAGCAAACCTAAAAACCTGTGACCGCTACAGTAGCTTTGTTGTGCAGGAAAGAGTGCCGCACATTCAGTACCTGGTACTTACTTTTTGGAACCTCACTGGAGTAGGTATCAAAAAAGTATGTACCAGGTAACAGGTACTTTTACATGAAGGTAAAGCCAACAAGGTGAGTAGATTAAAGTAAAGCCAGTATCAGGTAATGAATAAATGGCTATAATATTCCCAACAGTTTCAGTCACTTTCTGAAACTTTAAAATCTACAATTGTGCCCACTTCACTCAACTGCTTCTGTTGCACTTGGTTGCCATGTGAGCAACCAAGTGCAACACCATGACTGTATTTGAGGAGAGACTGAGTGGTACCAACATGGGCATAGTGGTGCATGTTCATGAAGACAGAGAAGTTGGAGAGAGATCAGGGAGGAGGTGGGATGCAGCCATAAGGAGCCAGTGCTAACAAGCTTTTTTACTAGCACTTTGGGAAAAAAACACTTTGACTTTAGATCTAGTTTGTTTGTGATATACTGAGTCTTTTGGCCAGTGCTGTTCCATAAACAAATCACATATGTAGTCATAAAAAAGCAAGAAAAACAGTAAAGAGAAAAAAATGACATCGACTGAACAGTGTGTGGAAGCATAAAAAAAAATTCAAATGTTAAATCCATTATCAGGCCAACTTTAAAAACTCAGCTCAGTTCGGCATCATTTATCAGCCAGTCAGCAATGTAACTGCTTCCAGCCAACTCTGATGCTCCTCACTTCCTCAGTTTCTTCTGACCTTTGACCTCGACTGTAATAATAATCTGAGCAGAAGAAAAGAGTGAGCAGAGATCTGTCTCTGTGTTAATCTGATTATAACCTCGCTGACATTAAAAGTATCAGATTAAAGACTGAACACTGCTAAACTCTGAGTTTTTCAAATCTAATTATTAGTGTGTAAATGAGCGGGCTGTCAGGGTCAGAAGTTTAACCCATAAACTATGAAATTAAATTAAACTTTGAACAGACTTTAAATCAAATATGACAGAGTTTGGAATATGAACAGTGAATTAACATGATATTAATATATGAAAGCAAAGGCAGAGAGAGAGAGAGAGAGAGAGAGAGAGAGAGAGAGAGAGAGAGAGAGAGAGAGAGAGCGGATAATCACTGAAAAACGGAGAGAGATCCTATCTGGAGTCACAGTCAGAAGTCTCTCTTAAAGATTTAAGTCTGTGATTTGCATTAAAGAGAAGAACATGATGGAGAGAGTCGATCTCTTCGTTTAGACTTACATGAGTCAGGAGTGTTTTCATGCTATGATGCTCCAACCAAGAGTGTGTGTGCATGCTTCTGTCTCCAGGTAAACCCCTGCAAAGGAATTACATTATGCATTTGATAACGTATGATTGAACTCTCAGCTCTCCCAATGTCTTTTACTATAATCTTATTCATAACCCATCTTCATTGCAGTAATGTTAAACATATTTCCATTTTATAGACAATTAAGTTCTCACCTAATGATACTCGGTATCACATAATGCTACACCACTGCCTAAACAAAACCTTGAGTATATACACTCGCATTTGCTGTATTATTGTTTTGCAAGATTACAAATGCTGTCAGAAAATACATTTATTATATTGTCAGTAGATATTTCACCGATATGATAATTAGACTTCTGCAATTTGCCTCATATGTCAACAACATAAACAGAAATCCTTATCCTCTTGCTTCATGTTTACATCTAATTAATTGTATTCATCATCCTCACTCTGTGTCCGTAAACTCATTCATTTTAAATATACCTGGGTCAGTATTGAGAGGATTGATTTTCCACAGTGTTTACTCTCTCTGTTGTGGTTACTGTCTTAATAGAGATGTGATAGCTTTTATATAGTAGATACTCTAGTAAGGCCTTGTGGGTCGGCATGTCTTGTTTCTGTTCAGCCCGCAGCAGAAATAATAACAAATGGCATGGACAAATAAGCAACAAGCAGTACAACTTGTGGAAACATTATTTAGTTTTTTGTTTTATCCTGGGAAAATCTGTATCTTTAAAGTCCTGAGGGTTGAGAGAGGCTAGCAACTGATAAAGTGTCTGAGAGCAGAAGAGAGAGAAAAACATCAGTGGATGGACATACTCCAGCAGCAGGTTAGACTACTCATTAATTATTAAGCTTAATCAGCGCTATTAGTCAGCTCTGTGTGTGTGTGTGTGTGTGTGTGTGTGTGTGTGTGTGTGTGTTATTGAGTGGTCCGGCCCGACCTCTGGCCGCTCTCCTCCTCTCAGCAGGATTACATTGTTTTCCCTGAAGACCTCCTGAACCAAAAGACACCTGCAAATAACTATTGAATACAACAACTGTGTGTTACATCACTGGTTAAACAGAAGATAAAGTTATATACACTCCTCTGGTTTCTCCTTTCAGCAATCCTGATGGTCCTGTGGGGTGTGTTTTCATTTTCAGGTCTTGTTGAATGTGTATTGGCTGTTCACAAAGCAAAAGTTGTTCACCAGTGTAGTCGGGTGAAAACAAAGGGAAAGATGTATGAAAACCTCCTTCAAAATCTCACAAACTCAAAAGTTTGGTATATTCTCTTAGACAGTGATTGTTAGAATAAAAAAGGACAGAAAAAAAATATTGTAAATTGACAATGATAATGGTATTCAGAGTTTTGACAAGCCATTTTCTGCAACCCCAAGAACTTGGTTGGTTAGCCAATGTGTGACATGTTCTACAGATGTCAGAAGGTAGGGACCCACAGGAACTGTTAAACTGTACAGCGTTTTGAATAAGGAATTTTACCATGGGGGAAAAGCAGGTTAGGTATCCTAATATGTTGGGATAGGACCTTACAAGAAATATGACAAATGGCCTTGGTTACTGGACATAAGTTGAGTCAGAGTGGGCACAAGTGGTGAAAAGTAGCGTTTAAATAATACAAAATAATATATTTTTGCATTATGACAAGTGCTCCCCTTTTGTATAGCACATAATACAACTCCTTTGAACGCTGTGTGACTATATAGCCTCTGCTGAAAGGCAAATCTTTGAAGTTTACTCTGAAGTTGACATCAAAAAGTCAGAAGTAGGATATTGGACTACATTTACAAGGGCACAAACATGGTAAACTTCTTTTTTAAATGCTCTGCTCTGTTTTCTACACATTCCTGTTAGATAATTAAAAAATAATTGTAATGGTGATGTTGGGATTTGAGAACACAGATAGAATTTAGTTAGTAGCTTAACCGAGTCAGGATTTAACAGATCAAACAAGGCTACCTTGCCATCAATCATCCATATTCAGGCCTGCTTAAGGCGAGACACCCCAGGTGAATAGGGATTTTTTTTTAACTTGTAGATATCATCATGAAACTTTGCCAGTTGATTACTGACACAAACACAATAATTTTTTGTATTACATGTTTTTCTTTAATATTTTATTAAATATGCAAATATGGCAATATTTAACCAATTATGCGTAAATTTGGGTCATTTTTCGAGAAAGATTTTGAGATGTTGGATAAAGCCAGAGTTAAAATCTCTATTTTATTTTAACCACATATTAGTTTCTAAAGTTTTTACAGAACAGATTTTGGATACAGCCTTTTTTCATATAATAAATCAAAAAAGACTATGTACATGTCTTAGAAATGCATTTTCGGCATGTTTTTAGGAGGAAAATGTATCATAAATCAGACAATTAACAATATATTAACAAATCCTTCTGTAAAAACCTTTAAAATAGTGCTATGAATGATCATAGAAAGTTTGGTTGATGTCAGTGGTCTAGAAGTTGAGATATCTTTCGCAGAGTATTGGAAAAAGCTCATTTTGAGAAAACGGCCGTTAAAGATAAAAACGTGAATTCTGCTGATAATAGCTAGAGTAATTTATTGAATTAGGCCCTACACCCCTCAATGCCATATAGGCCTACCACTGCTTAACATATATAAACCATAGCATAGTAACATTTACATCCACATGCTAATTTAAACGTGGTTAATTCATTATTAGCCACTGTCTGTCAACCTGCTCCTGTCGGCACAGACGCTCTCTCTCCTCACCATCTCCCCTCTGATCGTCTGACAGTCTGTGTCTCTCCGACGTGATCGGCGTGATTTACATGTCTTTAACACTTCTCCCCTTCAAATGGCGATCATGTAATGTCCGTAGCCAATTGATTAAGTATTTTTTTTTGTCTTGGTTTGGCATATTTTCGACGTTTTTCCCATTTTATTTTGTGATTTTCGAGCTACCCGGGGCTAGCATCACGTGATGCCTTTTAGCGAATCACATCGTCAGAAATGTGCATTAGCCAATGAGGTCGCTTTCCTAGCATTGAATCCCTCCTCACACTTTCACGATTGGTTACTGATACAAAGGAAATGACCATATTTGGATCAGATAACGTTCTTGAGATTCAGAGCTTTCCAACAGTACCATGGTTATTATGATTCATACAGCGGTCGCGGTGCTGTATGTTACGTTAGAATGCTCACTTTTGACGAATTTAGGAGCAAAATACAGACGCAAGCAGTCAAAGTTTAGTAAAATAAACACCTAAAACGTATATTTTGGACATTTTATCCATACTAGTATGAAAGAAGAGATGTTATGGAAGCTAAATAGACACAAATCTCAAAATTGACCAGTGCTTAAAAAAACGAGGTTTTTGCCTGCCGTGTCTCGCCTTAATGATTCTTTCAATGTTTAGTTTTACACTTAGAACCTGCATGTACGGTTGACTGTCAAAGTCACACCATAACACATAACACTGTCAAATAACTGGAAACCAATACTCGGGAGATCCATACACAATACACAATCCATACAAACAATTGATCAGTGTGAACATCTTCGAAAACAGACTGTAAGTGAGGAAAGGAGGACGTGAGAAACTATAACGTCTATATGTAGCTTAAATACCAAAGAGCGAGCGAGCAGGAGGGATCATGTCGGATCTGAAATCGATGCTGGATTGTGTTTAGCAAGAGCTACGTGGTTGGCTAATGAGAGTCAAAAGCTTTGTCACTCAAAGGTCAGTCTCCGCAGCGCTCCCAACCGGTCTGCCTACAGGCTTTAATTGGGAGCAGTGGTGCGAGTGATGTATAAAAGCAGCTGTACTAACTCCCATCCAGCTGTTTTACACCTTTATTTCTCCAGGGGGACCGCTGCACACTGCTAACAGTCAAACATACAGCACAAGGCAAATACCAGCCACTGCAGCCGAGTGTCTGGGTGCCAGTGCTATAGTGTAAATGTGTGTTTCTCGGCTTTCACACTTTCAATGATCAAGCTGGTCCGTTTCCTCTGTCTCTGTTTATCTGCTGGCGAACACAATGGGATTACAGCCTGAAGCCTTATACCATATCAAAGGTCAAATTTGAAAACAGTTCCACAGATAATACATGTTTAAAGGTGAAGTAAGCGATTTATTTATGTTAATATAAGTGGTAAATCACTCTTTATTCATACAGTGATCACTTATATAGTGTGCGCGCTTCACAAAGCCGATCTCTCAGTCACCCGCTCTGCATGTAATCGGCAAATAAACTTTTGGGGGATCCCACTACTGATAACCAATCAGAAGAGAGAACGCTGGGGCGCCCTTAGCTCAGTTGGTAGGGCGTCCCCCCCCCGGGCCGGGCCCAGCAGCAGACCCGTGTTTGATTCCCTTCCGCGGTCGTTCTCTGCATGTCACTCCCCTCTCTGCCCCATTTCACCTCTGTCTCTCTGCACTATCAATAAAGCATAAAAAAAAAAAAAAAAGAGAACGCTACAAAACGGCACCCGTCTCACTGCCGGTGCACGCGCAGGGCGACAGATGGGTAAATGTGTATGCGCCTACAATGGCGGAGCAGATAAAAATCCTTCCCATTGTCTGTTTTGATGGTTTTCTATCATGGTTTATCACACTTATGGATCTGAGATGATGCTAGATAACTCGCTGCTTGAAGACTGCAGTGCATTAATGTGGTGATGTGGGGACGAGGGAGGGGATTGGTAACTGCAATCAGTGACAGGAAGTTAGCTAAACTGACCATTCCGCTTACTGAACCTTTAAGACTTGTTTAAGGTTACTTCCTGCTGCCATAATATAGAGTCCTGTTGAGAAACTAAAACTAAGGAGCGTGTCAGTTCACTTTAAAGAATGTCTTGTTTTTGGTTAAATAGTAAGTCCTCAGTGACAGAGACCGGCTCACGTTTAGTCAGCTCTTGCAGATAATCAGCCTTAGTGTATCATGTGTGTGAAAACAATTTTTTTTAAGTGATCAACTGAATCTAAACAAAAATCAGCCATCGCTGGAGGAAAATATAACCTCCAAATAAAACTAAATTAGGAAGTTTAAATTGTATTTGGTTTCATGCATAAGGTCTGTTCCAATGAAATATATCTTTAAAGTGTGCACTCCGTTCCTACATATAGATGATTATTGCTTTTCTCATTCACTGACACTGTATTGTCTCCTGTCAGCCAATTAGGGGTGTGCGGAGACGTCATTATCTGTATCTGTATTTGTATCTGTTCAACCAACAGAATGATCTGTATCTGTATTTGTATCTGTTCAACCAACAGAATGATCTGTATCTGTATCTGGATACAAAACAAGAAGTGGGCGTGGCGTATACCGGAAGTTTATTTTGCATTATCCTACATTAAAGGAAGTCACACCTAAATAGATTTTTCTAAACTAATATTCATTGTCAATGCAACTGTTGTCCCTTCAAAGCATAACATGTATTTAATATTGACATATAAGTCAACAAGTCAGATATATTTCTACCTTTTCATCTCTCTCTCTCTCTCTCTCTCTCTCTCTCTCTCTCTCTCGTATTGCCAACTCTTATTGAGTTGGTAAACGTCAAACGTTGTGTCGCATGAGATACAGTGGAGCAATTATATTATTTAAGCCTTGGTCTGAGGAAGTTCTACATTTGTTCTCAGAATACAAAGAAATTCAGGGAATGAAAATATTGATAAATAACAGCCCAAATCTGTGCGTAGGCTACTCACTGTTAGTAATTGAGGGCCAGTGTTTTACTCTTAACTAAACTAAGATCCCCCTTTACCCCTTAAGGTCTCCCGCTCCCTCTTTTTTTACATTTGTTTTACTAAACTAAGATTTAGGAACAATCTGTATCAACGTATGTGCCAATCTCATACACCCTAAATAATATCTTAGCCTTTCCACAAAGCCCATAACCCATGTGATTTTAATGTGTCAAGTTTGCAGTTTCCGATTTTATTATATGGGTCCTGAAGTAGGCCTAGGCGTGTACGCATTGATTGATAGCTGAAAAAGTAAGTCCTAAGCATCAGTTTGATGGAAATGTTGTGATGTTTGATAGAGTTTAAGCACTAGTGAATGTAAATACATTGTTTATAAACAACTGTAGGCCTATAGGCTACCGTTTGTCTCTCTCTCTCTCTGTCTCTCGTAACTTCTGTCTCCTCCCCTCAGCCAGGCTTCTACACTAAATATGTTAAGGAACTACTAGCGCCGAAAGAAAAAAAACACAAAAAAACAAGCAGGCTAAATGATGCACACACACACACACACACACACACACACACACACACACACACACACACACAAAGGAGGAAAAAAGACAGGCATATGCTAGGAAGAGTGAGAGGGGTCGGGTGTTCCGTTGAGACGATCGCAAAGTAGCAAACAAAAGTGAGACACGAGAAAGATTGAGAAATAGGCCTACTGTTTTGAACCTACATTGTTAATTAGGCACCCACTAAATCAATAATGCACAGACACTGCGAGAATAACATAAAATGTATTCCTACCTTCATGCTTATTTGCCCTCGGCCCCTTTCCCCTGCTTCTTTCTTTACTCTTTAATCCCGTGCGGGCCGTGTCCGCAAGATACAGGTGCAACTCCGCTATCGCCTCACCTCTTTTGCACCGGGTCAAAGGGCAATATAGAAGTGCGATTAATCTGCGTTAATTTTTTTAATCGCGTTAATTTTTCTGTGATTAATTAATCGAAATGAACGCGTTAATTTGAAAGCCCTAATAATAAGATAGTGTTTCGCTACTCCCTACAGCTCCTGCTCTGTAACAAGCGTTGCACACTTCCACTGTTGCTACAGACATGTGATTTCACTTGTTAGCACTCGACTCCCTAAGCATGTCTTTAGGTATAATTCAGAACAGATCTGAAGACACCTGAGGGCTCAGTTAGTGTCCTTGGATGGTAGAAAATGGTTGTGTGAAATTTGAATATAAACTGTGAAAGTAACAAAGGTGTCCTTTTAAAATACAAAAGCACATGGCCTTTTCCCTTGCAGTTCAAAATCCATCCGTCTTTGAGACGAAATCAACAGAAATGTAGAGTGTGTAGCTTCCACACTGTCTCCATGATAACTACTCTGTACACTCCACATTTACAACAAGGCCACACCAGCAGAGAGGAAAGAAAACATCAATAGAAAGAGATCCATTGAAAGGAAGAGGGATAACATTCTCTTGAAAAAACACTTGAACAAGATGAAGTGAGTTTTCTTTTATTTGAAATAAAAAGGGTCTTCAACATGTGTGTGACTTAAGCCCCTTTTACACAGCCAGGGAAAGCCGGGAATATGCCGGGATTTCGGCCCTCCGCCCTGCTGTATAAATGCGACCGTTGCGGAACGAGGGAAGAAAGGTGCAAGAGATTGTTCCGGGAATTTTACTACCTCGGGGGGTAGTAAGATTCCCGACACAATCAGTTCCGCCTCTCTGTTTAAATGCGGCTAGCTTGTTGTTGCGGAACAGGGGGGCGTTTGACGTTCCATAGCCTACGTTCTATACATGTGACCATGTTAGCAGTTGAAGGACGTGTGTTTAAGATAAAGCACGGCGGTCTGATGTCCCGTAAACATCACCATATTAAAGGAACGGCGTATAATCTAGCTGGTCATAAGGTCCGCTGCTCAATATAAACCCCCACGCTTCATTTTGCAGAGTGTATGAGTCTATTTCTGCCCGGGGGAAGTTGTACAACGGGAAAGCTAGGCTAGGCTAAGCTAGGCTGCGACCGGATCGCCGCCGCTATTATTATCCTAAGTCTGAGCGTATATCCACACTTTATTTCTGTCTACAGTAACGTGACTTCACACACTGTGTGTGTGTGTGTGTGTGTGTGTGTGTATGTCTGATCGCTGCTCTCACAAAGAGACTCGCTCACAGCCAACCTGTCACACAAACACACACACAATGGGAAAGCTAGGATAGGCTAAGCTAGACTGCGACCGGATCGCCGCCGCTATTATATATTATTATCCTAAGTCTGAGCGTATATCCACACTTTATGTCTGTCTACAGTAACGTGACTTCACACACTGTGTGTACGTGTATGTCTGATTGGCAGATCTCTGCCCTCACAAAGAGACTCGCTCACAGCCAACCTGTCACACAAACACACACACACACACACACACACACACACACACAGACACAGGCACAGAGGTGAAGCAGTGAGCAGCGGAGTGATTTGTGTCAGTTTGGTTAACAGTCCCAGAGATGTTGGACTCAACAGATCAACCGGCACATCGTGGGGACAGTAAAATATGGCCCTCTTACTGCAAGCTCCAGCACTTCTGCTCTCAATTCACCGGCCAGTGTTGTTGTTGTAAAGCAGCTGACCGGCGCGGCGCTAAATGTTTACGTCACACCTGACGCTGTTTACAAGCACCTCTTTCATTCCGGAACGCTGTGTAAAAGGAGCTACTGATGCGCCAGCAGGCCGGCGTTGCTTGGTTCTGTGTAAATAACACAGAAGCAAGCAAAGCTGGCATATTGGAGTGATGTTGTTCCGTCAATATGCCGCAATCTCTGTGTAAAAGGGGCTTTAGTCACAGTCTAATCTCGGGCTGCAACTTCAATTGTTTTACATTTTATAAAAAAAAACATTTGTATCGTATTTCTTGATTAATCCATGAATAGTCTTCTTCATAAAATGCATTCACATTTCTTGATTTATATGACCAGAATTTTCTACTCTTAAAATATGTTTACAGCCAGATATGACCAAAAGCCAGCACATTTACTTTTGCAGATGTTTCCTTTATTAATTGAGTAATCATTTGTCAGTTGCAGTCACTTTTTCCAATCCTGACTGCAGTGTTTTCAAAGAATTGTGAAGTCAATGAAAGTTAATTACAAAGACAGATTTAATATGCACCTTCATCAAATGCTGCAGTAGGTGTCCAGTATGATTAATACTAGTAGCAACATAAATATATTTTCTAAAAACCTTTTGAAGATGGTGAAACACAGCTTCAAAAGTGTTTTAGTCAATAAAACAAAAAAGGGAATGTCTTGGGGCTGCTGCTGTTATAATTCCAACTTTACTTCTGCAGAGTTTGGATGTTTGATCCAGAAAGCCCAAACCGGTTCCACTGGTAAACTCCCAGTGTGTGTGTGTGTGGGTATGTGTGTGTGTGTGTGTGTGTGTGTGTCTGTGTGTGTGTGTGTGTGTGTGTGTGTGTGTGTGTGTGTGTGTGTGTGTGTGTGTGTGTGTGTGTGTGTGTGTGTGTGTGTGTGTGTGTGTGTGTGTGTGTGTGTGTATGTGTGCAGCAGGGAAGCAGTGAAGCTTCCCTGGGTTAAATAAATGAAGTTCCACCCTGCTGGCCAGATAATCAGACACACACAGTTCATCTCAGTTGAAAGTCACTTTTTTTTTAAGCTCGGCAGTGGAGACGAGATATGAAGAGAAGTAACAACCACTGTCATTCACACCTTTCTCTCCTCAAACAAGTCTCACTGTCTTGAAGAACGCAATTAAAACAGAAATAGATTTAAATGTATTTTGTAGAACTGTTGTTTAATTCTTCCTTTCTGCTATTGTACTTATATGTATGTATATGTATATGCAATTGTTTTGGTCAAGAGCTAAATCTCCTATGGGCTCTTTACATCCTTGACACAATGTATTTCCTCTTGAAACAATGCTGAGTTGATGGTGAAGTATAGTTCTAGACCGTAGAATACATATCAGATAACCAGAGAAATACTGTGTGGTTTTAATAAATGTAACAAGCAACAGCAATGCTTTCAAGAGCCTTGACATTATTCAATTTATATATGCTGATAAATATATGGATAATGTGTAACTTTTTTCAACAGATTTCTCCCAAATAATTTTTACATAATCCTTCTGACACAAAGACAATGTTAGTTTGTGTTCAGCGGATCAACATCTACTCTTTATCATTAATGCATGCAAACTCTTTCCACTGTTCTGCTCTGATCTGGGGTCAGTCTTCCTGTCCGCTGGAGCACAGCCATGTCTCATCCAGCGTATACTGACACCCAGTCCAGCCGGCCGTTTAACTCTATCTCCACACGGTGGCGTTGGTCCGGAGCGCTAACACGCCTGGCCAGTCTCTGGCCTGTCTGCTCGGCCAGAGGCAGTGATGGTGGTGGCGACAGCATTGGAGCGGGAAGCGGGTTAACACCTCAACCCAAAAGGGTGGATCCATCCAGCGGCAGAGCAGCCGCCCGTACAGCAGCCAGTTAGTTACTCTCAGCAATCTGCAAGAGGGCGAGCTGTTCAATTCCAGCACCCGCAGGCGTATCTGATGACGGTTTACATTCTGTATAACACCCAGTGCTGTAAAAGCCAGAGAGCGACAGTACAGCGGTGGCGGCAGCGGGGAGCTGCGAGGCATCAGGCAGAGTCAACCACCGTAGCAGCAGCTCTCATTTCTCCACTCAGAAATGGAGAGTGGGTGGGTGTGTAGGATCGGAGGCTCCATTGGCTGATGGGTGGAGGGGTTGAGATGGGGGCCTGGGTGCCCCCTCCCTACCCTTACCCCCCAAACTCCATCAATAAGCCCCTGGCTGGATGTCACACTCCAGCCCCCCCTCGCTCTCTATGTGCTCACTCATCACCGCTTATCACTGAAATGCAGCCCGGCAATGTGCCGCTCCACCACACACACACACACAAACAGACACTCACATATACACAAACTTATTATCTCATTCACACACATACACACTCACAGAGTTGCCATACAAATTCACCAACAGATATTCACAGAATCATGCATCTCCTTACACGCTATCTGCATACACACACACACACACACACACACACACACACACACACACACACACACACACACACACACACACATACACAATGTTGTTTGTATGCACACCACACACACATTATTGTTTAACACACACAATGGTATAAGTTTGCTATGTAAGCAGCCACACTTCCACTGCCTCCCATGCATACATTTTGGTCACATACACACACAGGACTCACAGACGTACAAACTGCCACTCTGACATGTTATCATTTACTATCACTTCACTTGTTGTCTTTGAATTGCTCCATACATACCTGTGTCGTTGGCATGATCAGAATCAGTTACAGGATAATAATGTTAATATTCAACAATTTATTTATTATTCTTTCGGACAATTCCACACAATACACAATTTTCTCTTTCACATATTCATACATCTTACTTTGTGTTGTCCGATGGGTGACGGAAGAAGCCAAAGGCTTATCAGGTCCCGCCCCCAGACCAAAAAACCTAACCTGACCTGTTTAATTGGAAGGGATTTTAATGTAGGGTAACAGTGTTGCAAGAAGACATCAACAAAAGCTACTATTAAATAAGGTTAGTATCATCTGTGGAAATGATCTTATTTATTATTGAGAAATAAAGCATGTAACTGATAAGATACATTGATCCATTGTCACAATGTCATGTAATGTAAGAACCATAGAAAGGAACAGTGAAATGTCTAGGGGGCGCCCTTAGCTCAGTTGGTAGGGCGTCCCCCCCCATGGGCCTCGGCCCATATAATCACCTTCCTTCTGCCAATAGCTGACATTGATCCTTGCACCAGTGGCCCACCCATCAGGTTTCAAACTTACATGTCATGTTTCATTAATCTAAAATCAGTTCGGTAACCATGCATTGTATGTTTCTCATTAATCAGAAGCTTCCTGATCTTCTGTACGAACAAAAGTTTTTTTTTTTTTTCTGATTGTCAGCTCAAACCCATCAGGAATCAGTCAGTTACATAAACACATTATGTAATGCAGGTCGGTGGAGAGTCTGCATTTCCAAAGGTGTTTGTTTGTGTATGAGTGGGAGCTGGGTATGCAGCTTTTGACATCACTGTTAAACCATAAATAGAAAGCGGTCTGACCCAGTTAATGCACCTCATTGTCCTTGGTATTTTAGTCTGGTAAAGATAACTACTTTAAAGTCAAGTGTTCGTTTCTCACCTTTAAATAGATGTTAACATTTGTCATTTTATTCTTAACTTAGCAAGTAGCAGCAAAGAAGAAAAAGACCAACTGCATAGAAATGACACAATTTAGATCAATGCAACCAAAGAAATTGGTAACTTTATTTGATACATTCCCTTTAAAGTTAGGATAATAGACAGAAAGACAGACGGACAGACAGACGGACGGACGGACGGACGGACTGAAATACAGCTAGCTAGATAGATAGATAGATAGATAGATAGATAGCTAGATAGATAGATAGATAGATAGATAGATAGATAGATAGATAGATAGATAGATAGATAGATAGATAGATAGATAGATAGATAGATAGATAGATAGATAGATAGATAATAGTTTCCCACGTTCCACACATTATTATTTTTTAAGTGTCAGGTTATCAGACAGGACTCAAACCCAAAAGCTGATTCTTCACACTTGACGGCTGTGGTTAAACTAGCAGTCGGAGATTTTTTTTTTTTATAGTCTGACGTGTGACGGGCAAAACAGGTGAACAGATGTCATGTAACATGTCAGTGGAGTCAGTTAAATGTAGCAGAATTGTCGACACCAGCATAAATGTGACAAACAGTTAAAGAAGCATGCTGCCCCGGGCATGTACACCGAATGGCTAATGAATAGATAGGCAGAGAAGGTGTGTAAAAGTTAGTGATGTGATTCTCAGAAGCAAGACAACGGGGGCATCTAATGGACAGGTAAGGCATTGCAGGGAAAGATATACTGTACGTTCAAGAAATACATAACATACTTATTTAGGAACATTGGAGTGTCCCTCAAAGCCACTGTAAGATTATTGTGTACATTTTCAAAATCCTGAACCATGCTTTAGTGACAAGCATGGTTCAGGGAAGCAGTGCACAGATATGTTTTTAATTTGTTTTTCAATTTGGCATAACCTGCCGTTCATCATCAGACCCAACAAGAAAGATATCAGGGAAACTGAGAAACTCAAGAGCTCCTGTTTGAGGAGGAAGACAGTGGAGTTTGGAACAGTCTGTTTTTTACTTTTGTCTGTTAAGTTTTCACTCTGCGATCTTTCCTCGCACACTCTTTCCGCTCCTCTCTGATTCAGCAAAGCTATTTCTGTTTTCCCTGCGGCTGACACCTTGTTAGCGGTATCATTGTGTAGAATGCTAACAGGCCTCCCTTCAATTAAATAAGGTATCCGTCAGGAGGATTGTATAGCTCATTGATATTCGTCTTCAGACTGTAGTGAGCTTCCTTCATTGACAGATCTGTCCATTTTTAAAAATGTTGAACATTTGTATTGAATGTTTATTTAATTACATTTCTGTCGGTTTCTTATCGGGCAGCAGTGGTGGGAGAATGCAGAGTGAGGAATACAAAATGTAAAAAAAAGTGTGTTTGGACATTCACACTGCTGCTTTTAACACTCATCATTAATCCTCAGGCTGTGTGCGCTCGAATGGGCCAGCGCTATGTAATTGGACACTGTGTGTGTAGGTGTCCATTACAATGCCTGAGTGTGTTACTTTTTCTCTGAGTTTGTATGCTTGTGTGTGTGTGTGTGTGTGTGTGTGTGTGTGTGTGTGTGTGCGTGCGTATGTACGTGTGCGTTTGTGTGTGTGTGTGTGTGTGCTGTTTTCTTAAGAAAAGCCTCATCGATTAGCTGCTGTATTCTGAGGAAGTGGAGGAGAATCTGACATGAGGCAAGAGAGAATGGACAGGGAGGATGATGATGATGAATTAGAGGAGGAAGGAGGGACATGGAAACACAGATGATGGAGAGAAAGACAATAAGCTTGTATGAAATGAGTCAGGCCCTTCCAGATGACAAGGTCAACTCATTTGTAGGTTCCAGGGCGCTTTCACACCTGATATGACCTATCGTTTATTTCGTCTTAATCAAATCAAATCAAATCAGTTTTATTTATATAGCCCAAAATCACAAATGCATTTGTCTCAGTGGGCTTTACATTTCATACAATATGATATATGATACAATAATGATACAATATGACACCCTGCCCTTACATCCTTAGCTTGGCTGAGAAAAAACTCCCAGTAAAAACCCTTTACCGGGAATAAAAAAATTTAAGAAATCTCAGGGAGAGTCGACAGAGTAAGGGATCCCTCTCCCAGGACGGACATGCTGCAATAGATGTCATAAGTAGAGAAAATCACGAAGGAATTTGATCATTGACCAGGTGATTACATGGTAATACTAAGTAAAGTGCGAATAGTGTGGATGCAGGAAGACTTCAGATGCTGCCAGAGGATCCACACCGTCTCGTCTCCACCAGGGAAAAGTAAGGTTTCCAGCGCCGGGATTACATCCCACGTCTCCAGGTGGCATCCTTAACCACTGCAACATCTTTCGCGTTGATGGTCCATTCTCAGATGTTACCGGAGGGGGGACCAGATCCACACCGTCTCGTCACTACCAGGGAAAACTGGAAGAGGACAGACAGGCAACCAGTGAGCAAAGCAAAAATGAATTTAAAGATTGAACAAGCAAGCGAGTAGAAAGAGTACTATCCTGATGGACGGTGAATCAGTGCTGATGTGAGGCAATAGCAGGCGGGGAGCATCCGTTCCTAGGACAGCTGATTCCGCACAGAACTCGGAGTCAGTCGAGTAGCATGGAGAGTGCTTTGTAGACAGAGGGAGAGAACCAGCCAATCATGGAAGATAGACAGAGGAGAACAAATGTCAGAGAAATGGTATCAGTTATGCAATTAGCGTCGGCAGGACAATTTTTCAGTGGGAGGACAACCGGTACTCAGGCCCAGACAAACCAAGACCAAGGCAGCTCCTCAGGCTGTTAATAATAACGCTATAACAATGGTAAACAATATGAACACAATTAACATTAAATTACATTGATTTACACTCTACCGTTCCCCACCGACACACAATCGGCGCCAGCCCCCCAGACCCAGAGCCTGCGCCCCAGCATCCCGCCCCCAGAGAGCACGCCCCAGTGCTGCACTAGTCCCGAGGAGGACCGGGGCCATAGATAGAGAATAGAGTATAGAATAGGGAAATAGCCAAATGCACCGCTGCCACGAGGAGCAACCACAGCCGAAACCCCCGGAGGGGCGGCCCGTACAGCCCACTCGGGCCCGCCGGACCGGCCATGCCCAGCCCATGAGGCAAGGCCAGAGGCGCCAAGCACAAAGGGCGCGACGCATCCGCCGCCGCCATCGGCACACCCAGAGCTAGGACCGGCCGGAGGAGCACCGACGCCGGGCAGCGAAACACAGACGCCAACAGTGACGCCACAGAGCGGACCGCCAGGCAGGGATAAATGATTAAAACAGTTTAAAAACAGTTAAAACGCAAATTGCATAGATTGCTTCCATCCGCCCCATGACAATCTATTATCTCCCGAGGCGGTCAAAAGCAACCCGCGTCAAACAATTAAAAACATTGCAGTGCCCACCTACCAGTGCAACAATTACACAATCTGCACCCGATGCCCCATTTCCACCCCACCCAACGGTCCAGTCAGGCAATAGCACGGCGCCACTGCAGACGCCTGAGCACGCACCGCGACACGCACTTAATGGGGAAGATAGAAAGACAATTAAGAATGTAGGTAGGTATGTAATAAAATACACAATAAAAGAGTAGAATCATGAAGAGGATATAGGATACATGTATAGCAAAATGAATGGGATGGAAAGCAAATGGATAAAGGGATGAAAAAGGAAGAGAAAGATGAGGGTGAGAGGGAGGAATACGAGAGAAACAGTCGAGGTTAGTCAGTAATGGCGATGAAGATGGCAATGTTGATGATGGTGAATTTGTGACCATCAGTCTTCGTTTTCTCCAGCTATCGCCTGAGGTTTCTGTTCGGATTTGATCACGTTAAGAATTGATGAGCCACTGATATTGAGTGTTGGCCCTATGTGGCGTTGATGGTCTGAAATGTAAAACCGCATGGGAGAATTTAATATCTGAAATATGACGAATGTGGAGGAGGAAGAGAATCGACAGGAAGCCAAACTGAAATCAATCGGAGGACAAGTGGAAATGTGAACCTCTGAGAGAGAGCGGAGACCGAGAGATAAACAGCAGCTAATGATCACAACCGAAGGGTAAAGGGATCATCAACATTATCCTTCAGTATCCTTATCTCAATGACTGGCATCTTATCATCATCAAGATGTTAATGTTCAAACAGTATAATTAAAATGAATAAATAACAAAATATTAATAAAAGTTAATGACATTAACAAAAATAGAAATACATAGAAATAATTAAGAGTAAATTAAAGATTGATGCTAAGAATAACGAAAAAAAAATAATATTAAAACCCTAAAGATGGAGTCAGCAATTAACGTTTGTTGTCAAACTGGCATGTTGTTAGCTACGGTGGGGCCCTATATTTACATATCAGTTTACAGAGCCTAGGCTGTTTATTAACACTGGATTTCTTTTCAGCGCACACACAGTGAAGACAGGTAGCGGATCGTAAGGAAATACAGTATATATACTGATTTTGACAACAAGCATTCTCCAGGTTTGCTTACTCCACCCTTAATAAGAAAATGAATGGAACTAAGACTAACAACTAAAACAATATACAACAATAATAAGCTAATCCTTCTCATCAAGCCTTTCCATTTCTCTTTCTATGATGTACACTATGACCTTTACTGTCATCTTTCATTTTTGCCATAACCACTGCAATCATCACCATTATTGTAATCAATATCATCATCACATTCATAATGATCGTCATGGTAATTTTCCTCAGCTGAATTATTGTCACCATCGTTACAGTCTTTACCACGGCCCGTTCTTCCTCACTGATTGTGTTTGCTGTGTGTTCATGTTTCTGCCTCGACTGCAGTCAGAGGTTCAGCACCATGGACAGCTACAACATAAATTGTGTGTGTGTGTGTGTGTGTGTGTGTGTGTGTGTGTGTGTGTGTGTGTGTGTGTGTGTGTGTGTGTGTGTATGTGTGTGTGTGTCTGTGTGTCTGTGTGTCTGTGTCTGTGTGTGCTAGTACTAAGAAGGACATATAGGTACTGCTGCTCTCTTAAAGCTGCTGGTATAATCAATGTTGTATAAAAGATAAACATAGTTAAAAAAAAACAATGTGAAAGAGGTCAACTCTTTGTGATGAATTTACTGAGATTTCCAGCTGAATAATGCATGACTTTTCTGCTTTGGTTCACTTTCACGCCTCTCATAGCATCATGTTCAGCCACAGTAGGCAATATAAACCCGCTGTATACAACCTGCTCAGCAGCAGCATAGAGAACACAGCACAGACACTGACAGTAAACTAGCTGTTGAACATAGTGGAACATTCAGCAGCTCCGGAGCCAGATATTTCCCACAGCAGTTGGTAGGGACCAAAGAGCAGAGCTAGAAGAGAGACAATATTGGACTTTGAATTTTTGAATTTGAATTTTTTCATCAGGTGACACAAACACAAGTCTGAATGAAGAATGTTGTTGCTCTGTACTTATCTTGCCACAGATCAACTTAGAAGGTGATGATTTGTCAATTTTCTGCTAGATGCACGTTTCTGATGTTCCCAAAAGGCAAAACAATACCGTGATTGCAGGTTTAACCTCCACTAAATCCTCCAAACATAAGGAAAAATGTATGAAATAACAATGAAATGTAGTGTTTATGTCAGCATCAGCATACATTGTATTGGTGAGGGCCTTCTTCAGTTTCCAACTAGCGAATTGGTTTATAGTTCATTTTTGAAGTTAGATTTCAAGGACCTAGGGACTGTACGATGTCATTGAATGTCCTCACAACTCTGGTACAAATGCCTGTGTGTGTGTGTGTGTGTGTGTGTGTGTGTGGGTGTGTGGCAGCCCCTCATCCATCACCTTGTATTCAAACGGGCAGCAGCTCTGAATGCTGGCTAAGCAGAAGCAGGAAAGCAAATTAAAAACATTAATTTAAACACACACACACACACACACACACACACACACACATACAGACACACACCATATTTTACTCCTTCACTCTCCATTTAGTCCAAACAGGGACTCAGTCAGCACTATGCCCACAATACACCAACGCAAATACACAGTGTGACACAAACATAAACCAGCATTTTTGCAGTTTACAGTCCAGTTCTAGCCCTGCTGGTTTTGTGAGGATGCTTCCCCAGAACAGCGTCTCTCAGCAGGGTGAGGAAAAGTTACATCTGTTGGCTCTGTTTGGTGCTTTGCAGCAGCATTAATCTGCATTAACAGCTGTCTGTGACATTCAAACACACACACACACACACACACACACACACACATATGCAGGCAGAAAGCAACAATGTCCAGGCCACAAGCTGTTTTCTGAAGGGAGAGTTCTCTGGAAGAGTTTTGAGTTTAACATTGAAGATGTGATCCCCTCACATATCCAATTTGTTGACACACATGGAGGAGGAGTTCAACTCATAGCCTATCATTATCATTCATATCATAGCCTACTTAAACACATGCTGAAGTACCGCAGACACAGTACTTTTTTATTTTGTTGTACACAAACATTTTAACATGCCATGTAAATCACTTTGTAAAGGTCTGTTTTTCATTAATATACTTACTAACTTACTTATTTACTTACTGACATACTGTACACATATTCATCTCATCCATGTACAATGATTTGTTTTTAAAGAACAGAACATCGCAAGCAGGAGATAACATTTCCAAACCAGTAGATACCATTTAAAACCCAACAGGTAGTATTTTGAGCCAGACAGGAAACATTTGAAACCAAGCACGTCACATTTGGAATCCAACTGAAAACATTTTAAACACAGCAAGAAACGTTTTAAACCTCCACTAGTCCTACTCTAATGTGACGCCCCCTCTCTCATCCTGGAGGTCGGAGATCAATTCGCCTCTCACCATCCTCACTTTGTTTCTCTTTCATTAACCTGCTGTGATTCTCTCAGACCGCTGTCAGACACATGTTTGGCTCTGACTCATGCAGTACTTGCATGTTAATAAACCCTAAAGGACCAGTCCTCTAACCATGTTTAAGTATTCTCCTTTTGTAAGGAGCACAGGATTGATAGGTGAGCAAGGGGTGGGACATGGTGTGGCCAAAACATTTGAACTCATTAAAAAATCTGTTTCACATAAACACTAGAGCAGATCTTATGAATTCAAGATTTAAAAAATAAAAACACGATAAATTGGGGAATTTCCAGAATGTGCCTCTGCAATGTTTTTAACTTCGTTTTTTTCAAAAACCTTTCAGAATTGAGCAACCACCTGCCAACCGCATACTTAACCACTACAAACTGCACAGAAAGTCACAGTGACCACTCAGTGGAATTTGCTGGAATGTGCGTTAGATAACTGCACATTAGAAAAGATCAGAAGATGGAATGGGTTCTTGCTGGAATGTCAAAAATGCAATCATTTATAATGGTGGCTCTGGTGTGTTCTTCTCTTCATCTTTTGAGGCCACGCAGGCGTCCGGCGCTGCAGGAAGCCGACAATGATGTGGAAGTTATGCGGGCGAGCCAGGGAGTAAATTAGAGCAGCTGCAACTCAGCATGACACCCATAGGAGCGAGAGAGAGGGAGAGAGAGAGAGAGAGAGAGAGAGAGAGAGATGGAGAGAGAGAGAGAGGGAGAGGGAGAGAGAGAGAGAGAGAGAGGGGGTATCTACAACACACAGAGAGGAGGGAGTGGCACAGCTATACTTTTGTAAAGGTAATGCTGACTTTAAACTTTAATAGACAGGCATTTTTGGATCAATAGTTTTGTAGCAGTAGTTGTAATTTAAGTGGACAAACAGTCAGTGGAATAGTGCCGAGTCCAGCAGTTGTCATGGAAAAGAAAAACTATTTTGTTCCCGCAAATGAATAACTTGCGCTCTGGAATCAATAACGTCGATGCTCGCAAGACCTAAAATATATTGTTAACTGTTAAAGTTCATTCTTGAACATGAAATAGGGATCTAACAAAACAACCTTAAAATGATCCAGTTTCTAGCTTGACGACCCCGTTTCTAGCAAAGCATAAAAGTCACCTTCTTTGATTAAATGAAAATGTGTGGAAACTGCTGAAAAATAGACTTTCAGCATTAAGGAAAGCAATTAAATAAATAAAAAAGATCTGTTGATATATATATATTTTTTTATAAAAGTTTGAGGTGCTCAGTTACATAAGATCTGCAGGGGATTAGCTAAATCTTAAAATATAAATGACAAGGAGTGAGATCTTCAGCTCAAAGCTCAGGAAGGATGAATTAAAGACAGTACTCCCATTTCATTTATTAAGAGGTATATATTTTTTGTCTAGGAGTTAAAACTTGGCTTATAAATGTTTGCAGGTCATATTTTTGATCTGGTAGAAACCACTGAGACATGAGTGAAAAATGTATAATCTTCTCCTTAAGAAGCTCTTAATCTAGAGATGCTCTCCGATTTGTAATCATGCTTATTTAAACTAAAGAAGAAAAAAACAACGCAAAAATCTATTAACTCCCTACATTGCTCATTTAATTAACTTTCACTTTCGTACAATGGTTTCCCCAAGGACTTAGAGTGAATCAGTAAGCCAGTAAATACAGACCCATAAGCATACTGCCAGTACTTTCAAAGGTCACACAAAGGAAGTTGCCATTGAACAACTTAAAGCTTCTGGTTTACATCACATGCAGTTTGGCATTAGAGAAAATGACTGAAACAGAATGAAGCATTATCCATTGAAGGCTTGATACAGGAGGAACAGTTGGTAGATTTGCACAAAGCCTTTGTTAATTATAACAATCCTATTTGTAATCTCCCTAAATTAGATTTAGATATTTTTTTTATATCTAGATTACTGGCGTAATTGCACAATAGGTATACCTCAAGGATCTGTGTTAGGTCCCTTGAGTTATTTGAACAATAGGAAGGATATTCTAAAATAGTGTCATGGGGTATAAATGAAACATGTTCTGATGACAATGGAAATACAGCTGTGTTCCAAATTGCATACCCTTTCTTTTTTTGATTCTACATACTACAGCTGGTCATACAAATAATATAGTTAGCATGCAGCATGCCACAATTGAGACGTACTTTTACTGATTTATATCATCATAACATTGCGCCTTGATCCTGTCTCTTGCTTATATATCCGTTGCATGCCTGGTTGTTTTCACTCCACTTCGCTTCGTGGATGTGACGTCACTTCTATAGCACACTGGATTGTGGGTCAGAATCACCCAAATTGCATTATTTAATATTATTATCATTATTTATTTATGATTATTGTTTTGCATTTTTCAAGCTGTATTAGATAGTACAGAGTTGAATTGGGGAGACAGCGAGAGAGAGGGGGGATGACCTGTAGTAATAGTCCACGGGTCGGATTTGAACCCGCGACCACTGCAACGAAGGCCGTAGCCAATATGGTACACGCTCTATACACTACGCCACCGGAGCGCCCCATGCTTATTTAAACACAAAAAATCTCAACTGGATGTAGTAAGCATCCAGGGTTTTTTAGGCATAAGTAATCTGACCACAAGAATCGAAACATCAAAAATATAGAAAAAATATAAATATTTTTCAACCATACTAAATTGCAGAAAGTATGGGTATTGGAACGCAGGGACTCATGTCTTAGTTTGAACACTGGCAATACCAAACAAACAGTTATGCAGCCTCCCATGTTGACATTACCATCAAGAGTAAGAAGATAGATGTTGTAACTAAATTAAGCTATTCTGGCTTAAAAATTGATCTAAATTATAAAGAAACATGGTTATAATATGGTTACTATAATTAATTAATAATCATAAAAAGTATATTCATTTCATGTAGGATAATGGAGAAACATAATCTTCTGAGCTTTGAGGATTTTAGATCATATTCAAATATGCGTCTCTGTGTAAACATTTCAAATGGATTGGTCTGTCCTTCGTTATGTGACTTTATTTTGTTAAGGACAGAGCAGAAAAAAATGTTTTAGGTCTAATTTACACACTGCACTGCTGTGTGTGCGGCTGTGTGAATGTGCCTATTATAACGTAGTATGTGTAACACATCACAAAGCTGTTAGTTGATTTCAGCTCACTATTCCAATATAACACCACGCCTCATTAAACGTATTGGCAAACGTAACACTCTGCAAGTAGATATGGGATTCCTTATTAACCACAGACAGTTAGAATTGGTGGTCACACTATACCTCCACACCAGTCTTGCACCTATCATGTATGGGGAATATGTAGGCCTATTAAAGACAAAGGCTAAATGGCAGGCACTGGAAGGTCTGGAATGTCTGAGGGCATCTGGTGGACAGCATGGGGATGGCAGGTCTGAGGAGCAGGGGAAAAAATAACATGGCCTGGGATTATAGTGAGGAGGGGATGGAGACATGAAGTGAGACAGTTATAGAGGGCTGGGGAGGGGGAGTGTGGCACACTGTGACACTGCCACAGAGCAACATGATCATCCCATTGAGTGTTTGTGTCCACCAGATACATCTCCAATATTCACTTTATCAGTTTAATTTAAAGGACCGAACATTTAAATGAAACATGTAGCATTTCCTCGTTAATTCGATTTCCCATTTCAGTATACGTTTGCCTCGTTGCCTCCGTTGTCTTCCTTTCCCATGTGTCTTTTTGTTTTATCTTTTTCCCTTTCTATCAGTTTATTTATTGCTTCTCACCTTTATTTCTTTGTCTGTTTTTTAATATTGTTTTACCTCTTTTTCACCTCCATTCCATCCTGTTTCCTCTATGTTCATCTTTAAATCTCCCACTCCTCTGTAATGTCTGGATGTGTTATCATCAGTTCTGTTATTCCTCACTTGTTGTGTGCCACTAGTACATGAAGGTTGCCGCTTGATGACTCAGACCTCCCGCCCACTTTCTCTTCCTTTTACTCCCCATCCATCTGTACATCTCATCTATCCCCTCCAATCCCATACAACAAGACAAAATGAATATTTAAAAAAATATATATATATATATTTATAAAGATACAGAATCATACGTTTATAGCATGCTGCGTACTGATGGAGGTTTTCCAGAAAGAGGATGTCCTCTGAGAGAAAACACAAAATGATCACAGCATGTGCACTAAAGTGCTTTTCCAAGGGTATAGGGAGAGAATATTTTAGGCTCAAATGAAATATTCCTACATATCCTCTGTTGGAAGGTACATTTCAAGACAAATAAAAAAAAAAGAAGAAGAAAAAACACAATGATGCACTCTCTGTCTCTCATCCCTATAGGAAACATGCAGATGTCGGGTTTGAAAAGCAGGAAGAAGAGGAGGAGGATGGAAATACAGTTGTTGTGTTTCGGCGTTAATGCCTTGACTCTTCAGGGAGATGGATGAGCAGCTGTAACAAAACCCCCCGCGGCAAACACACACACACACCACACACACACGCACACACACGCGCACACACACACACACACGCGCACACACACACACACACACACACACACACACACACACACACAGGGCGAGAGCAGGTAGAGCAACATGCTCACATAATGGTGCTATCTTGAGCATGAAGCATGTTTTGTTTCTCTCCCTGGCTTGAGGTGGGGCACCACATATGTGTAGGACAAATCCCTCTGTTTCTGTTGCTCCATGGAAAAATAAAACATAATTTCAGTTTTCTGTCTTCTTCCAACATTTCTCTGTCAATTTTTTATTCTCCTACCAAAATGGTGAACCATCCCAGAGACAAGGTGACAACTTCAACCTTTTTCACAAGAATGCAGCATTTCTGCCAAAAAAACGCACAGCTGAAAACTGTCTAAAGGACATATTTGTGTTAAACGCATAGCTGTCTACCGATGCACAACATACAAGTGAGTTCAAATTAGTCTTCCATTCTGAAGCTCTCGTCCAGCCATTAACTTCTGCTTCTGTTCTTGTTACAACCGTCTTCCAAAACTGATGAAGACTAGTGTATAGGCAGTGTCACAGTTGATCTAGTGTGTCTTGTATTGTGTATGTTGCAAATTCTCCTCATTTCATTTTATTTTTCATCTCATCTCCCTCCGCTAGCTATTGTTTATCATCACTGTCTGCAGTTGTGTTTGTTGTTGTCTAGTTGGTTTGATTCTGTGTGGAAGCGAGGTTATGTAGCTGACGTGAAGTCGTCATTATCTTGCTCTAACTTACCCCGATGCCAGGGATTGGCTGTTTGCCGGCACCTTTCATTTAACATGATAGACTCAGAGCATATTTGAGAAATGTATCAAGTTAACATAAAGCTTTTGTGCTTCAGAAGCTCCAAATATATCATATATTTATGTCAAAAAAAAGTTGGAAGACCATTCTATTTTTTTTCCTTCTGTTGTTGCCCTAATGAGTCGTCATGCTCTGCAGCTCGGGGCTTCTATAATGTTCACAGATTTTTTTCTGTGTGGGAAACATCTAGAATTTCCCCTTCAAGGATGCAGGAACAACTGGAGGAATACGAACAATGAACGCCTTTAACTTTAATGACATGGCCTCCCTTCAGTCCTTCATTCATCCACCTTCTGCCAGAAGAGAAAAGAAAAGAAGATCTCAAAAAAGATGTTTCTGTAATGAGCGCGCCCCGAGGGAGGAGATGACATGCACTGGCATATTTCTGACTAAACTCTTAATGCACTAGCATTTTAACAAGGCACCATAATGGATGAGGCTGCGACCTGAAACAGACAGGTAATCAATATGTCATTTAGCCGATCAATCACCATCCTGTGTGTGTGTCTGTGTTAATGAAACCTGGAATCCATTTCTTAAACTTCTCAATTTAAAAATCGTATTCCAGCTGGGAGCTGAGCCAGCATACACCATCATAATGCTAAAACAAGTATAACAGATATTATGGTAAAGATTAAACAGATCAGAAGGGCAGGGTAGTGAGGGGGGAGAGGAGTACAAGAGGGAAATAAATAAACAGCAGAGAATCAATCTATATTAGATTATATATTATATATAGTCATGTTTTGTTAGTGTGTCTGTGTTTGTGCCTTTAAATATAAATACAATTGAGGATAATAATAAGCAAAACAAGCGACATAGATTACACCCCATCTTTTCAATCTTCTATAAATATAAACGTATATTTTTGGGGGTTTTGGACTCACCCCGGCTCCCAGCTCTGCCCGGCACACTGGTCTGCAATCAGTTCTTCACTCTGCCTGTCTGCTCACCTGCCTCTCATCAGTACATCAGTCTGCTGTATACCATCATCAGCTCTTCAACCATTTTTCGCCTGGTACTAGTGTGAACCACAGTGTCAAATACATACTACAGGCCAATTTAGATTGCCTGTTGTTCTTTTGCATCCTAATTTTTTTCATGTACTTCCACATACTCTAGTTAAATGTTTTGTTGTCTTTCCATTAAATGAAATAATAATAGACTATGTTGATTAAGTGGTGTTCTGACTTCTTCTGTCTCTTGACCATGTCTGACAACGTTTCAGTGACATCAACGGACTCTCAGAGGTCTTGTTGTGTACATGGTTACAAAACCATACAAATACCCCACAGCAAGCTTGTAATAAACCAGTAAAATCCTATTAAGCAGGTGTTTGTATGTATAGTCAGACATCCGTATACCACAGTGGTTTGTAATTGGTGTTGTGTCTAAGGAGCACTTAGGAGAAAATAAGAAAAAAAAACCATCATCAAGCTTCAAACAGGTTTGACTTTCTGAAATGGGTCTTGTGTGGACCGTATAGCGTTTCTGACAGAGGGAATTATCAGCGGCAACACGCCAGCCTCCGTCTGAGCATCACAAACAGTTCTGTTTCCCATTTATTCCTCTCATCTCCCTGTGTGTCTCGCAGCTTTCATGGCTCTCAAGACAATCAGTTTCAATCACCCATTTTTCATTAGTGTTGAGAATTTTAACAAATTGTGCCCGTTTTGATGATTGCCTAATTATTCCTTTTCATTTCTGTTGCATAACTAATTCAACAACTCCTTCATCTTTTCCTTCCACGGCTACATCCGCTTCTGTTCTGCCTGTCAGCCCCGCCGCAGACATCAGCGCACGTCTGATTTCTATTGGCTGAACACGGATTTGGTTGGAAATGCTTGTCTCGGAGCTGCAGCTTCCTCTTAAGCTGTTAAGCTGTCTGTTTTGTTGTTTGCTTTTCAGCTGAACATTTGGCTCTTTCATTCCTGTCACCTTGCTGTTTTTCTTGGGCCAGTTTTCCCAGCGTCGCCCTCTTTCTCCTCTTAGATTATTCAGAGGCAGTCCGGAGAAACTGGGAGTTCAACTTGTCATCTGCATGAGTGCACAGATCCCACCTTAAATTCTCCGCTTTCGGGGAAATTTACATGAAGACTTTGTCCAATTATTCTCTTCCCTGGCAATATGAACAGTGTGAGCGTCACGCATGGTCAGCAAAGCGGTGTCAGGGCCTTACCTCTCTCCCACTGTCAGTTACCGAGCTGCTCTGTAGGCCGAACAGGTTTTTTCGGCCTCTAAGGACACCCGCGATGGCGACGGCGCTGTCAGCCTCTGCCACATTACAGAAGTTGGTATTCAGTCTGAAAATGGAAACTCTTCACCTCATAGTACTAAATACTGCACTGTTTTCAAGTTGTTCCACACCAAACTGGGAAAACCTTTCTTTATGGGGTGTCATGTTGAAGAAGGAAAGAGACGAACAAGCAAGTACACATACGTCTAACTTAAATAGCCCACATATTTCCGAGTTACAGTGCAGAAGTGACAAAATATTGGGAATACTTGCAATTTCTCTCTAACCTTTGAAAACCAAGCTCTCTCATTAAACGCAAAAAAAATGTCACAAAGATCATTTGGACCATATTATAATCTATATTTAACAACTTTGTTGAATTTTTAAATGCCATACTGCTATTTTGGCCTGTCATATTGATCTTGGTTTCATGTTCTCTGTTTAGGAAACATTTGGTGTATATATGCACTAGGGCTGTCAAGCGATTAAAACATTTTATCTAATTAATTACAGGCTCTGTGATTAATTAATCTAAATTAATCGCACACTTATATGACACTTTTATGCCTGTTTATAAACAACTGTAGGCCTATAGGCTACCGTTCGTCTCTCTCTCTCTCTCTCTCTCTCTCTCTCTCTCTCTCTCGTAACTTCTGTCTCCTCCCCTCAGCCAGGCTTCTACATTAAATATATTTAGGAACTACTAGCGCCGAAAGAAAAAAAACACAAAAAAACAAGCAGGCTAAATGACGCACACACACACACAAAGGAGGAAAAAAGACAGGGATATGCTAGGAAGAGTGAGAGGGGGCGGGTGTCCGTTGAGACGATCGCAACTAGCAAACAAAAGTGAGACACAAGGAAGATTGAGAGATAGGCCTACTGGTTTAAACCTACATTGTTAATTAGGCACCCACTAAATCAATAATGCACAGACACTGCGAGAATAACATAAGACATATTCCTACCTTCATGCTTATTTCCCCGGAGCAGCCCATAACATAGAGCCGTCTGCCCCTTTCCCCTGCTTCTTTCTTTACTCTTTAATCCCGTGCGGGCCGTGTCCGCAAGATACAGGTGCAGCTCCGCTATCATCTCACCTCTTTTGCACCGGGTCAAAGGGCAATATAGAAGTGCGATTAATCTGCGTTCATTTTTTTAATCGCCTTAATTTTTCTGTGATTAATTAATCGAAATTAACGCGTTAATTTGACAGCCCTAATATGCCCGCTTGATTACATTGAGATACAATTAATTGTAAACTATGTTCAAATGAATGTAGAGAAGATGTCTGCTGCATTAGCCTTGGAGATGCTACACAACTTGGATAGCGAAATTGATTTTGAAGCCATAACGAGGAAAAAGAGACAACTGCTCTGCACGATACCGAAAGCTCTCACGAGGAAATATTTGGACATCCCGACAAGCTTCTTTAATTTGTCATTTGTGTGGGCCCTGAGCCAATCAGAAAATCTGAGGATTTAGGATGGAGAGAGAACATGCAATAGAGGAATATAATGATGCAGAGAGTGCAAGAGAGTGATGGAGAGGGCGAACAGAGGACCAAGGGAGAGTGGAGGATGCAGAGGGGCAGACAGGCCAATGTAACCATCTGATTGAGAATACACTCCATCGTTAAAACACAAATGGCAAGCCATTAGGGAAGAGCAGTATATTTTCTGAAATTAGCAATTAAATTCGTTTTTTTTTGTAGAATGCCTGTATGCCGTAATGTTGATTTGGTCCAATTACACACAGGCACCGTTGGGCATTGCATGCTTTGTGCCTACCTTCTTTGTTTTTGACCTCCTTAATGTCTACAGTTGACCTTCCCTTCCACAGTTTGCGACTGTGCTTTGATCATGCTTTGCCTCATGAACAGGGACCTGTAGTCCAGGCTGTATTCAAAGAAACAAGGTAACTATGATAGATTACCTACTGTATAGGCCTCGTCAGGCAGAGGAGCTAAAAGCAAAGTTCACAGAGGTAGTAAGAGCGTTGGCACAAGGTCTGGGTCAGTAAGTAACTACTGCAGCATAGACCAAATCTAAGGCAGTACAGGGCTCAGTGAAAATTCAAAGAAAACAATATGACACACGGAAATCGCACAATGACAGCAGTGGTCACTTGCTTTGACTGTGAATGCCAACCACGCCATTGATGAAATATGTTCTTATTTAATTAGTGTTGCAATATTTGGTATGCTTGAACAACATTCTATTAGTTCTTAGCTTTTTTTGATTGTTTTGAGGTCAGCTCTTTTCTGGCGTTTTTGCTGTGTTATGTGATTCATTTCCTGTGAATGAAGGTCAAATTGAGCGAAGTTGGCAACTTGTGTAGGGAATGTGTCATACATATTCAAATGTTTCATCATCTACTACGATGAATTTAGTTATGTATTTGCTCTGAGTAATGCTTGGTTGATCTGACATGCAAATGTGATCTGGGACGTAATTATAATACATTAGAAAACTAAAGTGGGTGTGGCCCTCAAACTGCCTGACTGGGAAATGGGGAGGCACATGTACATAGCCTACTGTAACTATTCCAGTGTTATGTCATTGTGTTGTTTGACTATCATTCTGTCAGTAGGTGCTCTTTGGAGATTAACAATCTCATGACAATCGTATGCTGTACTTTGTTTCTGGTATATGTAGCAGAATGATTGTAATCAACCAAATTAATATTGTTCACCTTGATGCCAAAGTAATCCTCCAGGAATGTGCATTTGTATGTTATGTAATTGTCCAGTGCATTGGATTGTGAAAATACACCCAACTTTTTGTTCAGGGCGCACACACGACAGACAGGTAGCGGATGGTGAGTAGATATTATCTGATTTTGACAAAAAGTTTTCTGGAGTAATAGGTAATGTGTAGGATAACTCAGTTGATTAGAATGGGTCTTTGTAAATACTAGTTATGATTACATCATGTAAGTGCAATAGAAGTACAGGATAACGTCCCTAAAAAGAAAGACAATGTGGCAAACAACTAAAAAGAACAGGTGGAAGTAAAATGCAAGTTGTATTGCAAAATAACATTTTGAATTGCAGGACCTTTATTGGCATTGGAGTCTTATTTAGAGACGTGTTGCTAATTTAACTGGAGATGTGAGTTCTTCCTCTGCCTCTGATGGGCAGGCAGCAGGAGTTAACCTTTTCATGCGGACATGAATTCCAGCAGGAACTAAAGGCCCGGCTGCTCTAAATTAACAACTAAAGGCACTGAGGGACACATTTTGTTTCAGATTGCTTTCAGCACAGCAGCTCAAAGCAGCCCTGTGTGCTCCCTGATGATAAGCAGGACAGAGGACAGTATCGATCTTGTGGCCTAATTATGATGAAACATATGATATTCCACATGCTGTTGGAAGCATCCCGTCTGCTCATATCTCCACTTCCACCACATGTGATTAAGTTTGCAGCACGTCCAAGTGTTTGGTTACTTAGCAACTGTCGCCATGAGTCACAGGGTTGGTGAAGGGGACTGCAGGGAGTTCAGTGGTCAACAGCAGTTGTGTTGAGGTAGTCACTCATTGGCCTCCTGAGAAACAAAAACATGATCATGGATTCTAATCAACACACCGAGAAATGATTGCTTTTTATTTGGTCGGAACATTTTAATCTCAATAGAACTCTATTTGGTTTCTGGTACGAATCACTGTGTAAATATTTTCCCCAGTATATTCCTCCCAGTGAGTGGTTGCAAAATTGTAATGTTTTCGGGCAGGTGACAATTCAATGCCTAAGTGCTGTTGTGACTTGTTTACAATGTCTTATTGTTTTTCTTTTAAAGCCAAAACTGAGTCTTCAGCACTTTGACAAATCAAGTGGGTATCTTCCAATGTTAGTCTGTAACAATGTGTTCAAGTCCACATAGTTCAGGGATTCTAACACACAATGTCCTTCCCACAAATATTTTATTATTGCTTCCTGAAATAGTGAATCATATCCCCTATTGAGGTAAGATATGCTCACCAATGTCCAACACAAATCCACCTAAAATATCCTGTTAGTCAACATGACTGAGTAAGTAAAAACCGACATATTAACACACAAAGCCTTTCCTTCAGCTTTGACTGTAATCTCAGCCCCCTCTCTGGATTTACACCCACAATAAAGTGTGATCAGTTTGAGCTGCTTGATGTAGAAAATGTGACAAGATGTGTCATACCTGAGGAATATGTTACTCATTTTAAGAATATGCTTGAAACAAAGCAAATTGCAGTGAGTGGTAAAAAAGTGAAATCATCTCAATCTAGTGGGAGCGTATAATGGCTGAATATGAGACTGTGAGTGACTGTGTTTACTAGGCGGGGAGTCAAATCCACAAAACCCGATTCATCAATCTCCATTTGTTAGAAAAAAAAAACATAAACAACCAATCTGTGTTATTTCCCTACTAACATGTCTTTATTGTACAGCCACAGCCTAACCGTTGACATATGCTTCCAATCATTGCTTCTGATTAATCTCACCTTTTTTCCCCCACCCTACCAGTGGTGTTAATATAAGCAGCCATCCAATCATTTATCTTTTGTCTGCCGGATAAAAAAAAAAACCTCCTGGAGGACATTATTTTCCGTTATTACAATATGACGGATTATAATTGTCCTCCTGCAATTACCTTCCCTCCTCCAGAGGCTTTGTCACCGGGAATGATTGGCCTCTAATATTAACCCAAATACATTTAATCAGCCGGTGCAGGCTCCTCATACCATATAATCACACTTGCAATTAAAAATGTATTACCTCTCTCTGCCTGCTAGGACGGACCCAAGCTGCCTGAGAACCGGTCAGCTCGACGGGGCCTGATTATCATTATTTTTTCGCAGAGTGTTGCCACCGCCACGCTGAGCTTGTCGGCAGCTAAACCCAACACTGTACTCTACTACATGTAGTCCGACACGCACAACGTACTGTACAGTTGGCACCATGCAGAGAGTCAAAGATGGGGATGAAAGCAGAGCATAATCACTCCTTGGGCTTTGCGAATGGAGGTCAGTAAGCGTCACTTTGTCAAGTTGAATGAGGCTCACTCAGCTGTGAGAGTGCTTGTATTCAGTGCTCAGGACTATATTGGACTTTGTTTCTGGAGATATCGGATTCCTTAAAAACTAGAAAATCACCTGGCCTTCCTGTCAGTGTTTGAGGTCCATTGGCTCCATATAGACTCAGTATCGGTCACGTTGATGTTACATTTAATGATCATCTTGGGGAATTAATGAACGTGCGTTAAATTCGCTGTAACTACTGGAAATACTTTACCACTGTGACAACTTCTTCTTACTCAGTAGCCTGCCAATCAGCTCCCTGGATTATGTTTGTGTCCACAACTCAGCCCTCGAGACTTTCCATTTCCCAAGTAACTTTGTGGTTGTTGTCTACTTGCTTACTGCCTACTTGCACCCCAGTTTCCCACCTCTTCTATAACTTGGTCAGCCAGTTACTGTATATGTCTCTCCTTTGGTTAAGTCCCCTCAACTGTTTTTGCAGATTAGGCTTTCCACAATCTAGGCCTTTCCCACTTTCACAACAGATGCCCAAAGGCCCTCATTTTGAGGTGAATGAGCTACCCGTGCCTGCCTTTCATGGTCGAAGTTGAAGGTACCATTAGTTTAAAATGTTAACATTTCATCTACATTGAAAAGTCGAAGGTCAGGTTGCTTTAGTGTGAACCTGGTGATATGCTGGAATCCATACATTTTGTGTCAAAGCCCAATCCTGTAATTCATTTAAGCCTTTTCTCACTGCTCAGTAGCAGTTTCTGGTCTTTCTCAGAACAACAAACCATGTTCTCTGTCTGGTTCTGTTCCTGAGTCTGTATAAAGCAGCCATATAGTGGCAGCAGAGTGGACTGTCAAGGGATTACGAGAAAACTAGGGGAAAAGAAAGCCTCTGTCAAGACCTGTTTAATCCACATCGTAACCAACAGATATCCCACTTGAGGCCCAGTTTTGCCTGTTAAGGCCCCACTATGTGTCCACTATAGCGCCATCATTTACCCAACAAACACGAAAGGGACACACATGAGAGCAAAATAGGGACCAGGGATGTATTCACATGGGCCCACATGGGTATATGCAGCTGATAGACAAATGAATCCCATTACTAACCCATGTGGAGGCCCATAGAAATTTGCACTGGAATCACTATTATTGATTCTTGTTTCTAGAGTTTGAAGTTGTGTTTATTTTTTTTTTGATACCGGTGAAACAATTGTGCAGTCCCATGCGCTCTATCCACTACGCCACCGTAGCGCCCGAGAATATATTTGACATAATATTTTAAGTCAAAATCAGGATTTCCCAACCTTTCAAACATTGGGGACAAGACATGCATCCGATAACAATAATTAATTCTAGGACCTTTCAAACATATTAGTATTGTATCCAAGCAATTTTAGAGTGTTTTTCTTTAACAACATAAAAGACAGTTTGAGGAAATAGAGACTCATCTGTTCGAGAAGTCTTCATATGAACAGCTCAGTCAATCAATCATAAGATTAAAAATCTCTATTTTTTTTTAATGGAGCTAGTTTTGTTCTCATCTGAATGACAGACTTTTAAGCTGGGGGTTTTGTTGCAGCAAATGAGTGTGTACAGAACAGACTCCTGTGTGGTCAAACTGCTCACTGTTAATCACTGCAATAAGATAAGCATAATTGGATATCTGACTTCCCACGGCGTATGAGTGCATGTACAGACAACATATTGATTTTCACTGTCTTCATAATTAAAATGATTTAGCTTCAGCAAGGAAACACTGTGGCCCCTTATTGGCTCACCGGCGTGATAATTATCGCGTGTGCTATGTTGTATGAGGACGACGCTCCCCCACTGAACAAACGGCCCGCTGCAAATCGCACCATCAGTTCTCTGCTGGGTTTGGAATGTGACGAGTGAGACCTGCTGCTGGGATTTCTATTGGATCATGGTCATCAGCTTCCAACTGCTGGCGGGAGGCCAAGACAAAAAAAAGAAAAGAAGTATAGAGAAGTGCCTGCTTTCATCCTGACTGTGTATACTGAGAGTTATTGTGCATGTAGATTCACAGGAGATGTTGTTTGTCAATTTACTTTGCAATCTTTTGCTGATTAAACATGTTATGAGGCGGCAAATAGTAAAACAAAAATGATCTATGTCTCCAAAAATTGTAAGGACCACCTTGGTGAACTAAATGTACCATAATATGCAGCACAAAAACTGCCCCACTGTGCTATGAGCACAAGTTTGTTTTTCTATTTCCTTTAATCAGGTGCCACCATCAGCAAGATAACATTGTTTGTCCGTGCTTTACAAACTGCAAAAATAAAATTTGAGAAAAAAAAATATTCTTGTGATTGTTTTATAATCTTCCACCTAAGGCTAGGTTGTGTTCCTGGCCCTAGAAAATAGTTGGGAACTTGTTGAAGGTTAAAATAAACCAACATAGACACCTACAAAACTGCAGGTTATACTGGATGTATTATGCCTGTGTGTCAATAAATATGATACCTCACTTGATCCAATCAGATTCCAAGCTCTGATCAAATTGGGATTCAAAATCATTGGAAAAAATATAATCTCGGTTTATTGTAGAGGGACACAGAACGTGAACTGTGGAGTGAAGGAAATAGTATATGTCCTTTTTGTGGGTAAGTTCAGGTCCACCTCTTTCAGAACAGGTCTGTTTTTAATTTCTAGTTTAAAAAGAAAACACTAACTGTTGCCCCTCAAGAACAGGTCTGATCAAGATGGGCTCAACACTGTTCATGTCTTAAAATCTCCACCAGGTTGAGGGGAACCTCCAAAATGCCATAGGCTACCTCACATTAGTGAACATGCATGTTTTCAGTTTTTAAGTTAACTTTTCAATCTTTCCATTTTAATATTACATTTTCTCAAATCACAAAATGAACTCATCAAAAGCTCCATGATCTACTAAACATGACTATTAAAAAAAACCACAAATGAATCTACTGATTGCTTTCTAGAGGATTCCTATGGTGCTTCACAGGGAACACATGGAGTCTTCTCTCTCTCTCTCTTTCCGCTCTGGCTGAGTTTTCTCTTGTATTAATCTCCTGCTATCCTCTCCCCCGTCACACACTGTGGTGTTTCCGTATTAACGAGCTTGTGTTAGCGAGGCCACTCGAGCGGCATCAGATTGTACGTGGCAGTCTGTAGTTTTGTATTCTTATTTATTTTGTTCTGTAACTCTATCCTATGAAGCATAAAATGTGGGCCACAGTGAGCCAAGAGCAGACGGCCATATCCTAATCAGTTGTGATAGTCTGGTAATTAATGGGATTTGTTAATTGGGTCTGTCCTCCCCGGGGACATTTCCTGTGAATATTCATGGAACGATCAGCTATCCTTCCTCCCTCAAGTCACTTGAACTTTAGCTCTGCCTCCAACACACTGATTTCTGTCGCCATCATTCCTATCTCCGCGACAACACGTCGGACTATCCAGGCACCTAATCAGCACCTTCTAAATGGTTCATGGTGCAATACATGGGCGGATAATTCCCACAATGTTTCTCACTGTCAAAAAGCCAAGCGGTCGCCGAGGCACGCTGGAGTCATAATTACGTCGGCGACATCCTCACAAGTTCCAATCAGGTTTGTTTCCTCTTCAAACAAGGCGTCCCCTCAGGTTTCATCTCGTACCGCTGACAGTTGAAGAGGGGTCGTCCGATACCCCACACACATAGACACAGACACACACACGCACACATATGCACACAAACACACACACACACACACACACACACACACACACACACACACACACACACACATGCCTGTTGTTATCCTATTTGCTAATGCAGCATTGTCAGCAGCTACAGGTGTAGCTGAGTCAAGCACTAACACAGCATTCACAGGTGGGGCGTTATCAGTGTCACATGTGTGTGTTAGTCTGGGTGGGTGAGGAGTCTAGGTGCTGTTTGGCCTGCATTCAAAAGAGGAAAAATTTGGGGGCGCCCTTAGCTCAGTTGTTAGGGTGTCCCCCCCATGGGCCTTGGCCAGCAGCGGACCCGGGTTCGATTCCAGCCCGCGGTCGTTTTCTGCATGTCACTCCCCTCTCTGCCCCATTTCAACTCTGTCTCTACACTATCAATAAAGCATAAAAATGCCAAAACAATATTTAAAAAAGAAAAAGAGGAACATTTTTATTTTCATTTAATTTTTAAAGATTTCTTTGGGAGCTGTTTTCACTTTGTATTGGAATGTGGAGAGAGAGAGAGAGATAGAGAGAGAGAGATAGAGAGAGAGAGAGAGAGAGAGAGAGAGAGAGAGAGAGAGAGAGGACACACAGATAACAGCTCTGGCCGAAGTTGATGCGCTGCGTTAAGGGCTCATCCTTGATGGTATACGCACTCTACTAGTGAGCAACCGAGGTGGCCCGTTTCTGTATTCTTTGTTTGACACAAAAAGAAAGAACAGAAAAAACCTATTCCCCTTACCTAGCAAATTGATATGTTAAACTGATTCCTCCTTTAAAAGGAGTCCTTTTCCTCCTACTCTCCCTCCCAATGTCCCCTCTGCTCCTCCACTACCACTCATCTCCATGCTCCTCCTCCTGTGGGCCACAGCCCGTCCTCCAGAACATGCCTTTGTCCTTCCTTCCCTCCCTTTGTGTCCTTTTTGTCATCAGTGTGGTGTTGGTGCTACCTGACCGTATACTGTTCTCCTCGTCCTCTCCTGTTCTGTCTGGTTCTGCTATATTGGGCTGCCTTGCTGCTCGCTGTTTCTAAAAACATCTCCTGCTCACGTTGGGACTTCCTAGCTGCCCTTGTCCCTCCCACCGCCCCAGGACAGCTGTGTTTTCGGCTAAGCAAGGAGAGAGGGAGAGAGAGAGAGAGAGAGAGAGCCGCACCACCTCCCTGCTGGAGCTGATGGATCACCTGTCTGTGGGAGAAGCTGTTGTGTGTTCGGGACGGGACACTAAGCTGCCCTTCTGCTACTGAGGAGGATAGAGGTGCATCCCGTTCTTGTCTAACTGACTCCCAGGACGTCTAACTTAGACTTTAAAGCAACATGTTGGTGGAGTCAGCGATTCTGGTAGTGAGTACACAGCCAAGGGTATGTAAACAAAGGGTTCCCGCCTAGCTAGCCACATTCCAGTTTACAGAGCCTAGACTGTGTATTAGACTGGATTTTATTTTTCAGTGCACACACATTACAGACAGGTACCGTACTTTTCGGACTATAAGCCGCGACTTTTTCCCCATTTTTCGACCCTGTTATTACACAGCACATTATATGTTCTGTAGCTACTAGGGATGGACGTTAGTACTCCTTGTTTCAAATGAACTCGATTGGTGGATGAGGAAAATAGTTTTTTTTTTTTTTGTGTGTGTCTGTAGCCTTTAGGCCGGGCGGGCCGCCCCTATTTTAAAATGTTATATACGTGTACAAATTATAATAATGCAAGTGCAATAAACTGAGCGTTGTGTCAAACATCAACTGCAAATAACTGCCACCTCCGTGCCACAGCAGCGCAGCCTGTGTTCTCCACAGCACCGCGGAGCTGAACACGGTCTCTCCTTTCTTCTCCAGAACATTTTCGGGAATATAACTGTCCAATTATTTCAAAGCAGATGATAAAGTTACGTTTATAAAAAGGGGAGATGACACCTGTTACTCTCAGTTAGTAATGAGTAGACTCCAGGTGAGCATGCAAGGTGCTCTCTGCTTGGAAAAGAAAAGAAGAAGCAAGGCTTACTTCAGACACATTCGCTCCGAGCCAACAACAGTTAAGAAGCCTTCAATAGGGAATATGGGGATAAGATAAAAAAAACGACCGGTGTAACATTCCGTTAATGAGGAATTAGTCGCGGTAATTATTCACGGACACGGAGTGATCATTACGCGGTTGGATATAGGCCTACAAATATCTGCTTTGGTGAGTTATTTATATGTATTTAAATTGTAGGACAATCATTTTATATTATCTGCTGCCCTTCTTATTTTAAATGGTGACTTAGGCAATTTTTTTTTGTTACAACTACAGCCCATGCTTTTTTTCTCCCCATCGCAGTCCGACTGGATCGTTTTTTTTTTGTTAACCTTTATCTATACAGGTATATCCCATTGAGTCCGAAGACTCTTTTGCAAGGGAGACCTGTTCCCATTTACACGTTACCATTCACACACCGATAGCAGGCTAACTATCGACATTCACACGAGGCAAGGTGGGTGAAGTGTCTTGCCCAAGGACACTACAACTATGACACAGGTGGCAGGACGGGGATCGAACCTCCAACCCTTTGATCATCAGCCGACCCGCTCTACCACCTGAGCCACAGTCGACCCAAACCGCCGTCGGTTTAAATTGTGGCCCGTCTATTTAATTACTTTCAGTGAGGAAAAGGTGTTTTAAACTTGTGGAAAAAAATCCTTAATATCATATGGCAACTGTGACTGTTTGACATAAGCATTGAGCGCTTTATTGCGGTCAACTGTTGTTCTGTAGACGGATGCATTGCGTTCTAAAAGTAGAAAAAAGTTTAACGAGGAATCGATTTATCCTCGAGGAATGCAAGCGATCACACGAGTAGCGAAAACACTCGTGCCCATCCCTAGTAGCTACTATTGCACTAAATGGTAACACTTACGTACGTTATGCAAATATACAACTTGTTTGTTGAAATGTTAATAAATGGGAGCTTCCTCATGCAGCCATCTCTTTCCCGACGATCCCCTCTGTGCACGAACTCTTACATATGGTAATTAAACATTATAACACCTACGGCTTATAGTCCAGTGCGGCTTATAGTGCGGAAAATACGGTAGTAGAGTGTGAAGAGATATTCACTGATTTTGACAACAAGTATTCTCAATAGTTGCTGACTCCACCTTTAAAGGATTAGTCTAGCGTTTTTTATTGCCAATACATTTAATGCCCAGACACAAAAAGAACAGTGGGTGGTTTCTACTAGCAAGTATGTTGTGCATATCAAAACCTAAATAGAGTATCTTCTTCCTCTGAGCCATACAAATCCATTGTTGTCCAAAACTATTAAAGCACATCAATGCACCACATGTTGCACTGGTTCCACATGTCCCTTCATCACCATGAAGACACTGTAGTTTATTGTTTGCAACAAATACTCACTGGAGTACCAAATATTTATTCACTCACTGCTGGAAAAAGTCCCTGTATAACAAATTCAACAACTCCTGCTGTTTGACAAACTTTTGATAAAATCCACAGTAAGCAGCTTTTAAACCAAATAAATAAAATATTTTACAATTTAAAAAATGTGTTTGAAAAAGAAAATAGCAATGTTTTAACACTTGTTAAGCAATAATCTAACATTCCCGAAATAGATGAAGATAGGATTTTTCTATTAACTTTTATGCGTTTCACAATATAAGTATATTTGTTGGACTTAATTTTCTGAATATCACTGTTCACATGTATAAGTGTAATTTTCTTTTGGGAACTGTTTTCCCTGATTTCAGCCAGACAACTTTGTGTCAACAATTTGTGTTTTTCTGTTTCCTGTTTCAACATGACCATGGCCCCATACAAAGAGTTATGTTTTCATTTAGTTTGGTTTGTAAGAACGTGACTGTCCTGCTCAAACAGAGCCTTCACCTCGACCCCATCCAACACCTTAGGGATAGACTGGAACATTAACTGTGAGCCGGACCTGATCTGCCAAAGCCAGACTAACAGCAGTGTTTGACCATGGACATATAAAGAAATGGACACCGTATTGAAACATGGCGCCCATTCATTCCTGTGAAAGCGTATGAAAGCTGCTCATTGGCGCAAAGAAGCAACAAGGAAGCGGCCATACTGCTCTCATGTGAGCCAGGCACGCCTTTTCGTATGACGTAGCGGCACCATGGACCTATCATGGAAGAGGGGGCGGCAACCGGGCGGACTGGTAGCGGATGTAGCGGATGTAGAATCATTCTCGTTCTGTAGCATTGTAAGCTAAAGGATTTAGCCTTTAGCGGGCAGTTTCTATAAGTCACTAACCTCCCCCCGCCCCCCCGATGGGTAGCGCAAATGTCATATTACATTAGAGATTATTAGAGCTCATCAGCACAGCTGGAGGTGATTATGAGGCTGGATGAGCAACTACTTTTTGAACATGATCCCGTAATGCACCCATCCTTTGCCTTTGGATATTTTGAATAAATGGATCAATATGGTGAATCGCAATGATCGCAAGCAGAGGAACGTGAGAGTTGAGCTCACGCGACTAATAACAGTTGAACCAGTCTACAAATCCCTCGGCGACTGTAAGAGTTAAAAAGTCACCAAAATGCCTAAAAATCATCAACGTCCTTCATGTTAAGTATGAGGAAAAACCTCAGACACGAGAAGTTAATGGAGCCGTGCACTGACTTATATATGTTATATGTCCATGGTCATGGACCTATAAAGAAACACAGCCCTTTTCGGAGACCGGGCCGAAAACCGAAAAATTTGTTTCACTACGACTCTGTTCAGCTGCCCACGGCTGCCCACTCCCTCCTCCTCCCTCGAAAACCAACTGAAAGCCGTTAAAAGCCGTTGGGCTAATAAAACGCTTGAGGTGGCGTTTTGAAATGAAAAAACTTCAGTTTTATTAGTAAATGGTCTAAAGATGAGTTTGAGCCTATGATTGATATCCAGAAAAAATTTGCGGAGACACAATCTTCTTCGCCGCTTGTATTGGTGTGGACGGCGGAAATCTGCCTATAGGCTCATGGGAAAATAAGCTCCCATTCACAGCATGCAGTACTAATGGGTTGGCCACTAGTCCATGCTCGCAGCTCGGAAAAGGCAGTGTCCTGGGGCCCTGTGTTTGACCCTAGTGATGCTCTAGCGTCTGAATGGGAACACATCCCTGCAGCAGGGTCAACATCTGGTGAAAGCACTGAGACTACAAGAGTGGCGGCTGTTAGAGCGGCACATTAAAGGGATAGTTCTGTATTTTTTGAAGTGGGTTTGTATGAGGTACTTAGAGGTGCATAGTTAGTTTGTTATTAGTCTGTTATTTTATAGTCAGCTCAGTCATTTAAAAAAGTTTACGGGAAACATTACTGTAGAATAAGTTTTTTTTTTCATAAAGTTGTTTGGCCATGTATGATTGTGACTTCTGCTACAGCCACACCTACCCCAAACTCTTCCAAATGAATGCTCTGACCACCATCTCCATAGGGTAACAGACAACCAAACAAAAAAATCTGAACTATCCCTTTAATGACCACATATTATTCTACTATCACATATGGCTGCAATTCCCAGGTGTCCACATACACTTGGCAAATCTAATGTGAGACATGCAGTGACTATGCCAAACGCCTGTAAGCAGTTCCAATACCTTGTTAAATAGACAATCCTTTTCGTTGTACAATCTCCTCAGTCTGAGTGGAGTAAATTACAGTGAACTATTGTCTGATCCAGCAATATATTTTTAGATCATTGTTTCTTTAGAGTCATCTCCATCACTGATGATTTTCTTTTTTGTTGCCTTCTTGGAATTCAGACCAAAGCATCTCCTACTTCACAAAGCGGAGCTCCCTCTTCTCATTTTACCTATCACGCGGTTTGATTTGGAGCATTAAAGGTGGCTAAAACCCCAAGACAGATAAAAACAGTCATCAACGTCTCACCACGGTATTGTGAGCGAGGAGGAGAAAAGGAAGAAGAAGGGCAGGTTGGAAGAGAGTGACGCTCCACGAAAAATAATCTCCAAAGAAAAGTCATTACATGAAATAATCATGTCAGCTGCAGCCTCAGGAGGAGGGAGAGAGAGGAAAGTTGGTTTTATCTACATATTTATGTCATGCTTTGAGTTGTTTCATCCATGAACAAAGTATTGATAGACTAATTCCAAGCAGCATGCTTCAATGTGACATCACTCACTACCATCTATGAACATACTGTCGGGTTCTTTATGTCCTTTTCTTTTACATCTTTGTCATTCTCAAATCAAACATATTGCTTTATTGGCACAACTGTGACTACAAAGCGACACCTAGTTTTACATTACACCTCTTTACTGTACATATTCAAAACATGTCTGTCCAGCGCCTACAGTTACTCCACAACCACTGGGAATACAGCTTCCAGAGACAGTAGATACAATTATCGGTCAGTTACTACGTCAGCACAGCAAGTTGAATGTACATATTCAGACAATATTCCAAAGTAGAAATATTCCCATTTATATGTCAATCAGTATATTTTGAAAAAAAAACTGTGACATACACTAGTAGTGGTAGAAACGTCATGATGTCAGACATTGGCTTGATTACATTTTTTTCCATAATGTTTCAGGTTGTACAAGCATTTTGAAAACATGCTTGTGGCTCATTTAGATGTGGATGCTGTGTGAGTCTACATTATGTTTGAATGACTGTACTATCCCAAGTCCATTATCTTTGATGCCAGTGTGGCTACTAGGCAATTACAAGCCTTTGACATTGTGTAAGGTGTCCAATGTTAACACTTTGCATAATCATATTCTATTTTATGATCCATTCTACATAACCTAGAAAAATGCTCTTGTTGTTTAATGGTTATAAATTCTGGCAGCCAGTTTCCTAAATCTGATGAATAGCCAAAGATCAGAAGAATGCAGGCTGTTATAGCTTTGCTTTCTCATGGACAGTTATCCACATAATTTCAGCATCCACTGTAATTTGCATTTCAGCGACATTTCATAATGTGTGTCAACCCACATTAGAATACTTTGAGTGTATTTGAGATCAGGTACAACATCCATAAACACTGGATCTGGATCCGGTAGTTTCTAGTGTTTGATAGGACTCCACAAAACAGTTAATCCACTAATTGTCCATTTTGCCTGACGACTAAACTAGCCACTTAAAATGATGACAGGTTAAAATGTTTCACGTTGGCGTGTAATCCTCTCACATGGTGGAGGAGTCTTAATCTGAACGCTATTCCTGTTTACAGCAAGGGATGTGCATCTCATCATGAGATTTAAAGTGGCTGTTAAAACACTCTTGTCTCCTGCAGTGAATTCTGCACTGTAACAAAAGACTGGAAGATATTTAATGCAAAGCTGCCGCTTTACGCCGACGAACCTGACATGACAGTGAAATGAGCCTTTTACAGAGCCTTGTCAGCCCTGCGGAGATTTGAATAAAACAAAACGGCAGCCATGAAACAAACAGGATAATTATGGCCTCGGGTGCAGAGCGTCTGTCTGTCTTTCTGTTGCCTTTATTCCACAAACACTGAACCGAAACAAGTCACCTCTTGTCATCGACCGACACCTCCAAACTGCTCTGCAGAGCCTTCAGCTGAAGATATTAAGACCGTGACAGATAGAAATGACTATAGCTTTCCTTCTCTCTTAAAATAATTAGAAACAATAGTGGATTGTGAGTTATATAACGGGCTGTACATCGTCAAGTGAACTCAAAGCAGAGGAGGAGGAGGCATCGCTACGGTGCAAAAAATCTCCATTTTAATGACGATTGTTGTCCTGTTTTATCTGTGTCCTACTTCCATACATTACAATCACTCTATAATATATTATATGTAAATATATAGCATGCACTAATGCATGAAGTGCACTATTTATTGCAGCTACTCCAGTTGCTCCAATGGATCGTGTCCAGACCAACACACTGAGTACATTTTAATTGGCCAGCAGCGGGTCTGACTTCCCACGCAGAAAACAACAGTTAGTATGAAGGAGAGACTGGCAGCGGGAGTCCTAAAACTATTCACTTTAATGATAACATTTCATATCAACTGTTGAATCCAATGAAAACAGCTTGTGAACAAACTGTATTGTATTGATTTTTCAGAGAAGTCAAAGACTTTAAAAGCAAAGTGGATCCAAAGGGAAACGGTATCACTTATCAACAATAGGATAACATGTGGCAGCAACCTGCAGGAAGTTCACTTGCATCAATCCTCAGTGGGAATTTTGGAGGGAGACACCTTCTGCCTTTTGACAGGCACTTTCACCTACTAAGCAACAACTGTTAGCAAACTGTCACAGGTAGTTTCATCAAATGTCTTGGCATCTATTCTGATGAAATACATTTGAATAGCATTATGCAGTGTTGCTGTAAACAGTTATATATCAGAAATATGACAAATAATATTTCCCTAATGAGCGGTCAACCCTACATTTTTTGTAACCTCTTATATTTAAATCTTGAGAAGTGTTGAAACAAGTTCATTTGAATGCCAAAGTTGGAGTGTTTCTTTTTCTTCTTTACAGTGTATTGCAGGAATATCCATAGGAATCCTGTGAGGTTTCAGTGAGAAACGGGCTGATAAATTAAAGAGGAAGCTCCTCTTTTGAACATGAACATGGACAGCAGCTTACACAGTATTTGCTTGCACTTAGTGCCTGAATGAATCATTCACTCATATAATTTATTGACTGGCACCTTTAAATGATGAATGACCCGGACGGAGCCTTTGGCAACAGCTCAAATCCTCTGTGGGGGAGAGGAAACAAGAAAGCTGGAAAATAAGAAAAACAGGCGGCCATAAATAAAACAGCAGTAATCACATATTGTTGTCGCAAATCCCAGAACAAAGGCATGCGTCCTTCTTCCCTGAAACCCAGCGGAAAAACAACAGTCACCCAGAGAGAAACATAGCCATATGCCTCAGACCCACCTTGGCAGCTCCTATAATTACACTTTATCCTACACCAGTATTCCGCTGCCAGGACAGTTATTTACTTCTGAGAATTTGATTTATTCATATCTTCCTCTGTCTGGATTACTCCAAAATAGTTTGCTCTTACAAAAGATGGAAGGTTGCCCATGTGTTTTTTTTTAAGTAACAGTTGGAAACTTTGAAACATTCTCCTGTTTGTCTCCCTCAGAATTTGATGACAATATATGTTTCATCAGAAGAAGTCCGCAACAGTGTTAGCCCAGCTTAGTGCAACGACTCAAAGCAGCTAGCAGCAACTGCTAGCCTAGCTCCGAAGTAAAGACTAAAAATACACTTCTCAACGACTCAACTGGGTTTTTTGTGGGGTTTTTTTTCAAAGTGAGTGCCACCCCTAAAGACGCTCTCTCATATATAATTTGTATAATAATAATTTGTTATCATATTTTATAGTGATCATATGTTCAGAGCAGCTTTCCATGGTCAACCACACATTAGGCAGTAAGCTATAGCCTCTATGGCATGTTTGTTGTTGTGCATGGTTGCTTGAATTGATAATACAATGTTGACTCTCATTATATAAATATAAATAAAAATTAGTGGTGGGCCGATAACGGCGTTAACGGCTGCGTTAACGCCAAACTCTTATCGGGCGATAAAAAAAATATCGCCGTTAATCTCTTAATTCCACCTCCTGTTCGGCTCAGGGGAGATGCTGTTCGCCGTCGGGGTGAACCCCCTTCCGCACGTGAAGGCTCGCTTCACGTGCGGGAAAGCTATAGTGTGAGCGGCCACAGCTTGTATTTTGGTCATATCTAACACTGGACTGCAGGCCTATATAAAAGTGTTGTACCTTTGCTTTCTTTGGGTTAAAAAAAACTCCATCAACTCAGTATCCGTCTAGTCCAAAAAAACTCTGTCAGCTGCTGCTGCAGACGGTGTGCAGACGTGCTCGGAGAATCGGCATCGGCGCATCAACAGTCATTCAATGCAGCGGCAGTAATCATACAACCGAACGGTGTAGAAAGTCCCGTCAGTTAAAAATAGTGATCCAGATTTTAAATCCATGTTAAAATCGGAAGGATATAAAGCTAGTTAGCTTAAAAAAAGTAGCAAACATGTCAACTGTGATGTGTTCAGGCCGGCTCAGTAATATGATTGATGTGTTCAAATGCAACACAAAAAAAAAGAAATTTGAGATTTTGGCGAAACTTGTTTTCCCAGCTAGATAAAATAGATAGTAAAGATGGAATGGAATTATGACCTGTTTAATGTCCTATCTAGAGCTATGATCATATCAGCAATTAAAGCAATAATACAAGTTCTATTTCAACAAAATAATAGAAAATTATCAATTTTGATATCAATAAAGACTTGGATCGTTAAGGAGTCTTGAAAATGGTATCAATATCAATACAAATTAACTCTCCTGTCATCTGAGAGAAATTAAGATGATTTAATTTTTTTAACCGTTAGTATTTACCGGTTAAAAATATTATCGGTTGACTGGTTTACCATGGACATCCCTTATACTGTATAAATGTATATCATACATTGTATGTTTTTTTTTGTGTTATCCCAGTTAAGTTTATTATTAATTTTTTATCATTTAATATTACTTTTAATAGTTCCGGGATGTTGGAGCAATAACCTGGTGTTTTGACACTTCAGTGTGCACTGTGAATTTGAAGTAATGTTCAGTTTTTGAATAAAGATGCAGCATTTACAAATGTTTATTTTTTTTATCCGATTCATCGATTAATCGAAAAAATAATCGACCGATTAATCGATTATTGAAATAATCGTTAGTTGCAGCCCTAAACAATTCATCGTTACCTCTTATGGCCTACAGTTCAAAGTTCATGTTTAACTGAATAAACAGTTTGTAAACACAAGTACATCTTGTTGAACATTATTTATTTTCATCACCAATTATCATAGTAGAACAGCTTCCTCAAGCAGTTTGTGATGCATGTTGGAAACAGGAGATGAGCCCCTGGTCTGATGCGCCACCTGGCTTGAGAAACACGTTCTCAAAGACTTACTTTGAGTCATTATTTAGGGAGCACACACATATTATGAATGAATTCAAATGAGCCATTTTAATCTAGATTAATCTAGATTAATTTCAAAATTAATCTAGATTAATCTAGATTAAAAAAATTAATCTATGCCCACCTCTAATAAAAATAAATAAATAAATAAAAATAAAATATGACTGAATATCTGGAGACAGTTTTTTTTGCAGTGTAACTGATATGACTTAATTTCCAGGCAATTTTTTCCTTCATGAATCCTCTTCACTCTATTTGTTTCTCAACTCCATATGCAACTGTCACTTTGAAATAACACTTTATGGATAAGACGTGCGGTAAAAACAGAGGGGTTGTTTTCTTGTTCACGCCTCCTATATATGAGTTTTTTTTTTGCTCCCTTCTGTTTTTATGAGCCTCGTGTTCACACTGCACTCTGGTGAGATGGTGCTTACTTCACACATTTCTGGCGAGGACTATTTATTTTCTGTCGCACCTGTCAGGGTGAAATTAAGAGCAAAACCAGAAGCTTTTCCTCACATGTTTTCGCTTTCATTTGTACGCACCGACGTATTGTCTCCCGTGGCAATGGTGTCCCTCTACGGCAACACAGTTTGGAACTGACCTCGTCCTCTCTCCAGAACCCGACCTCGGCTCTAACTGCACAACCCTGAGCCTCCCACAATAGCGGGCGATTTATGCATGTCAGAAACACAGAGGACACCTATTCATGAAACACTCATACATAAAACATTAAGGGCTTCATTTGTATGACAGGTGGATAGGACCAGGGGATTATTCTGCAGATAGAAAGGGAAAGAAAATGCTGGAGGACGTGTCACCCACAGGCTGTCAAACACTAACTGGGCTAATGTTGGTGACACTGGTTGGGTGCCTGCGTCCGCCTCATGCATATCTAGCTATGCTGCACTGCTTATTTTTTCATTCTCGCTCAGAAATGTATATCTTCCCGGGTGACGGGTGAAATCAGTGCAACGTATAGCTCGAAGAACGGCTGTTAAATATGCTCAGTAGCTTTGATCCAGTGGGAGATTCAGCGCTGACTAGCACTGCTTAGAATACATCCTGCAGACTGGTAATAAATGGAGGTGGTTCATGTTGCCATGACTTGGTACAACAGAAAATGCCTCCTGGTTGTACAAATGACTTCCAGTTCTTCCAAAGATGTGTAATGAAAGCAACACCCCAAAAGAGTTCATCTGTGGCCAGTGCCACGGGGCAGTAGATCAATTGTGTCATTGTAGTTATAGATTATTCAATTTGCTGACAATGCAACGACATTGTAGCATGATAATTAACATTGTATTTCAATGAGAATTGGACAGGCATCGAGACTAGGATGCAGGACAGTAGGCAGTGTCATTATTGTTATCCAACTTGGACTGCTCAAACTTTGATTCATGTGTTACGTAAAGCGTTCTGCTGGGCTAATATGAATTTTAATGCAGAGCAGAAAGGTAGGTGTGACGAACATGAGTCGATAGAGATGGTTCTTGGAAGTGGCGCTAATTCCACACGTTATATAGTTGAATTATAAACCTGCTAGCTGAACACTGGTATGGTCAAGTGTTTGAGCAGCCCCCTGGAAGACAGCATCCTGGCCAATGGCCAGTCACTTGAACTATTGTATTACATAACTATAACACTTGTGCACACGTATACAGTCTATCCAGGACTATCACAACTTTACTTTTCATGGATATAACCTTGCACTGTTTCATGTACAGCATACATTGATTTTTCATCAAACAGATGTTGATGTTGTTGCCACATGTGTCTTGGTATTAATTTATTTTTTTGACCCGAAACTTTGAACTGGTGGATTTCTAGTCGAATGGTTGGTAGAACAGATGGATTAGTGAGTCAGTAGGATTGACTGGTAGGCTGCTGGCTGTTGATAGATGTTTGTGTTGAAAAGTGCCAATGTGTCAATTCCACTCGTTCCCCGTGTGGAACAACCTATCTCCAGTGGGACTCCAACATGCCTCTGGGGGTCACTTCCTGGAAAAACAGCTGACTTCCAATGAGGTCCTGGAGGTTTGGTGGCTGCCTCCTCCTCATCATCTCAGGGGCCAGCCGGCCACCCAGGAGCCAAGGTAGATGGAAGGAGAGGAGGCGGTCACGCTGATGAGACCAAGCTCATCCATAACACTAATTGGACAGAGCGGCAGCTGCAGGCCTCAGGGTAATCAAAGCATCAGAGCCACAAGCACGCCTGGCTCGATTTCTTTTACAAGTTCACATCAGCAGTGATGAAGGAGGCTGTCAGAGGCTGAGTCCAAGTGCATAAAGGTTCTGAGAGCAGCCTGCAGATCAGGAAGCCCATTGGTCCGACGCCTCCGCTGCTGCCATCTCCATCGATCGGCCTACCAGGCTGTAAAGGCTCTGTCCTCTTCTCTGGGAACCTTCTGTGTTCTACCAAGGAATTCTAAGTCATCTGGTCTCCTATTACGATTTCAGGGCATTGTTCATAGTACTGAAAATAATTCTGGGAAATAATCAAACCCTATTAACTGAATGCAACCTTTATTTGAGGAAAGTGTGCATGTGAGCATGTGCGCATATGTATGAGAGTAATTTGCACAACCCATAGCTTCATGGCCCCCTTTAAGTTCATGTCTGTTTATGTAACATTGTTCATTATTTAAATATCTGAATAATTTACCTGATTTAGCTTTTGTAATGAATATGGTGATGACAATATCTTTCAAAAAGGCCACCTCCAATTCAGAAAAGTAGCCAAACATACTACACAGGGTTAACCATGTATTTTAAAAGTAAACATTGAATTCATAATCATGAAAGGGTTGAGTTCAGGAGAAGCCATGGTAAATGTATGTAAATCAATACAATGCCCTCACTAGTGCGAAAACACAGTATGTGTGGTCCAGTGTGTTAGCTGTTATGCTGCAGGCTGTTCGTGCCTCTGCTTAGCACCAAGTTGTAAAGCAAGTGGAAATTCAATAAAGGAAGGCAGACATACAGCGCTCCTCTCTCTGACTCTCTTCCTCCCTGGGTTCAGCCCTTGCTAGCCCCTGTGCAGGGTTGTGCTGCTGGTATTGATCTTTGGTGCCTGGCTTCTAACGGTCCCGCTCTAATTAGCATATGCATGCTTAATACAGAAATGAATTGATGGATTGTTAGATATATGTAATTTCTCATTTTAACCATCAGCATGGGTATGCTGTCTTGCATGTTAAAATCCTTAATTGTTGTGTGTAATCTCATCTTTGTCTTGCATTTGTCGGCCGCTGTGGTTGGCGGAGTGAGCTGGCTGGCTGCGGACTAGTCAAATCTATTCCACATTACTCCCAGTTGCATATCCTGTTTTCCTGTGTGTATGTGTGTGCTGCAAACAGTGAGGGACAAGTGGCGATGCCAACAGCAGTCATCACCGCCGGCTACGCCTCACTAACATCAAGTGCTAATGGAAAAGCTGGCCTCCGATGCCGCTGCACACCAGCTTGGCAGCTGTTTGGTCGAACCTGCGTTCACAGCAAATGCTGCAGGCCCAGAAGCTCCGATTCGTTCATTTTGTGAGCTTCCACAGTCTGTTAAAGCTGCACCAGTCCATATTTTTATGTAAAAATCCAGCTGTCATCTCACCCTGAATGGGAAAGTATGTTGGCAGCAGAGAAAGTATATGAGCTGCTATGAATTCAGCTGTCAGGCCACAGGCCACTTACTCTAGTGGGTAAAATGAGTTATGAAAAAAAGGAAAAAAGAAGTCAAGTCAACGGTCTTGACACAGATATGTACTTTAAATATCATTGAGTTTGGAATATTTTTTTAATCAGTGTTGTGACTTTCTATGTTTTCTTTATTGTCGCAAAATCCCATTCACGAAAAAAAAAAACCTAATGTTAGTTTATCTGTCAGTTATTGTTGACCCTGTCTGGGACTCTGAGCTCCAAACCCATTGGTTTCTACTGAAGACGTACAATTAAAAAAAATGTCTTTACTATATTCTTTTGCAAACATGGATGTCCACACACCACTTGAAGCTCAACCTCGACTAGACTGAATTGCATTTCCTTCTAGGGAAGGGTTCTCCTACCCTGTACAACTCTGTGGTAGCCCCCACCCAGACTGCAAGGAATCTGCAAAATAACACTTAACGTCCAACAATCCTTTACACCCTACAACAACCAGATTATGTAGATACATTCTGCAGAACATCAGGAGATTACATCTACATCTAACCCAAGAGGAGGCTAAGGTTTTGGTCCAGGTTTTTGTCATCTCATGCCTATACCACTGTACCTCCCTACTGGCTGGTCCGCCTGCAAGTGCCATTTGACCTCTTCAGTTCACCCAGAATGCAGCAGCTCAACTGGTCTTCTGACTACCTAAGTTCTCTCACATTACGCTGTTGCTCCACTTTCTTCACTGTTTTCCAGTGGCTGCCTGCATCCATTTCAGGACACACAGTACTCAGGTTAACCTTACTCCTCAACTGGTCCACTCTGCATCGGCCAATCGGCTTGCTGCTCCCTCAGCACGAGGGACAGCTAGCTGCTCTAAATCACAAATGTTTGCCCTGTTTGGCTGCCCTTCGAAGCTAATGTCTGGGGTTTGTACCTTCATGGTTCAATGCATTGATTGGAATTTGCTTTGGATTAATGTGTCAGCTAAATTAGTGTAATAATAACTATAACTGAAAAGAAATAAAGATTAAACATTTAAAAAACTGTCATCCACCCACTCATTTGGATTCCTGGTATGTAATTAGCATTACAGCCTTGCATGGCTGCACTTGTACAAGGTGCACTCATCATATAGCAAAAATAAGATAATTTCACTTCAGTTGTTGAGTGATACTCAGCCTGTAAGAACATATTTCTAATGTTTGTTTTTCTGCGGATTGAAACACCAAAAGTTTGAGAACTTTAGCTTAGCATATTATTACTTTGTGTTGCATGTAGCAGTGATCCATTGCTGTTTGTTTAACATAGTTTGACAGTGGGCATGACGTAGAGGATTTCCAGAAGTGAAAAGTCCTTGGCTTAATCTGATCCTTAGCGTAATGAGATTGTTTAATTACCAAAAGGGAAATCCCTAATCATCCCTACAGTCTTATCTCCCTTTATGTCAGGAGTAACGTCCTGGATTTAAATTTGGATCCCAAGATGATTCCAACTCAAACCTTTTAGAAGCCCATAGAAAAGCAGCACACTTCTGTTTATCTGTTTAAACCACTAAAGTCACAGAGTCTGCCTCTTGATGACTCTGAAGCGTAAAATGACATAATGTACAAGTTTATGGATTAATGTCTGCCGTGAACGTGACTTTGCTTAGAGTCTATAAGAGCCCATTAAAGAGCTTTCTGTGTAGTGAATTAATGTCAGGAGTGAGGGGGGCTCTGCAGCATCTCAGGCGGCATTACGTCGCTTCTTGATGTAACTGCTGCATTTACCAGAGAGGATCTCACTGTACTGAGCTTTTTTCTCTATATTTAAACAAACACATCAGCTAAAACAGAGGAGCTAAAGCCAGTAAAATCTCTGGACTTAAGCAATAAAACCTCACAGTAAATGTATACTTTATTACACAACCCATCCACTTGTTTTACTCACAGAGTCCATTACTGTCTATATCATAACACCTGGATCTGTGATGTGGCTTTTACGGTTATCACGGCTACTTACTGGACAATAAATTGTGGTATAAGACAGTGTTTAATATTGCAGCAAGTCATTGGTATGATCCATGATGCTTTTATAGGAAGATTGAAACCACTTATTTAAAGTGAGATACTGCAGTTGAATAGGGTAAACATAGTTTTTCAAATGAATATGTGTTTTTAGTGATATTTTGAATGCATTATGAGTTAGATATTGCCAAATGTGCATAGTTGGCTTAGAAGTAGGAGGAAGTCTATTTCTTACCCTACCAACACTCACAAACCCACTATGTCTCGTTTGTCCACACACAAACATGAATCTTAAAGAGACAGTTTGTGGTGTTGTTGACGGCAACCAGTTTCCAATCTGTATGCTAAGCTAGGCTGATCACGTTCCTGCTCTAGCTAAATACTTAATGGACATATTAGAGAGTCATATTGATCTTTGTACTTCACTTTCCGTACAAAAGTATGTGTAGAACTTTTCCTTTCGTGATATTCCTTTCCTACCAATATGTTTTTAGTTGGAAAGACCGTACCAGAAATATGTAAAGTTTTCACTCATTACTGTCTCACTGCTCTATGTGCATGTATCAAGAGATACTAGATACTGCATTGCACGATGTCTCCCTATTCATTGTAATGAGTTGCTCACTGGACGCATTTGCTGGAAACATTGTTCAGGCCTCTGTGCTCTCAATTAGTTTAATGGTCACAGAACATTTTTACTAGTGTCCTAATCTGGCAGAGCAGGTTGAGAGCACGCATGTCAGAGATTTCATTAGGCCGAGCCAACCGACTTCCCATTGGCTACCCTACACACGCTTGTGGTATACAATGTTTTTATGATATAACTCTTCCGAAAGTGAAATGTATGCTCTGTGATCCTGTAATATAAAAATTATCTGTGGGCAATACAAAAATAAATTGCATCACTGATCAGTGCTGTCCGTGGGTCTCAGCTCCAAGCCCATTTTTCCTACTTAATACATATGTTAAAGTTGCATGTTCAAAACAACGCTCACATATTAACCTAACTGTGGTTTTCGACAAATGTTACTCAAATAGTGCATTAGTTGGGGACTATTTTCAGTGGCAAATTGATCCACATGTTGTGCTATGGTAAGTATTTGGGTGAGCATGACTGTGTATGTTGTCACGGTCCTGGCTGTACTTTGCGTGATTTCCTGTGTTTTTAATAATGTTGGGCAACAATGGAGCCCAATTGCTCAAAGGAGAAAGATACATCATATTTTGACTCACACAATACCTGTAGAAAAAAATATTTGTCTGAGTCTGCATCTACAAAATATACACAATGATATAATACCACCATGATTGTGTTTTTAAAGTGAGAACCCCGATTGACTCCCTGTCAGCTGCACTGTCAGCCTGTTCACATTGTGTACTAACAAAAACTGATACGGCTGATAGTGATGTTGTGGTATCATCTTCAGTGCTTTCAGTCCAGACTAGGGGCTGTTGTTGTGTTGTAGTGTATTCTCTTCCACCTGTTTTTTTTTTTTTTTTATCTGACTGCAGCCAAACAGGAGATGACACCTGTAAGTGGCCAGGTGACGTGATGTGATCTAAACTCTCAGGAAATCAAAGCGGGCATCTCCAAGAGTTTTGACTCGCTGTCAAAGAACAACCTGACAGCTTCAAATTCACAGCTGCCATTTTCCCAGACAAGCAAGCCGAGCATGTCATCGACTTTTCAGAGGGAGGACACTTTTTTTTTTCTTTTCTTCTTTTTTCATCCTCCTCTGTCAGCATACGTTGGAGCGTCTCAAACCTCAGCACATCTGTGCTGTTACAAAGCCTGGCAGATGAAATGTGCCATTTCGTGCTGCCCGGAGCAAAACTGTAAAAAATGTGGAAACACCAAAGAGAATGTTTCCATCACGCCCGCACAATACAGCAAGCCGTAATCTACATTTCTGACTTATTCAGCAATGCAGCTGCAAACTCTGGACACGTGTCTTTGTTAAACTTCTCCCTGCCATCAAACTTTAAAAAAAAAAACCTTCCTTGACGCCTTCAAACGTGCAACTAAGCGAAGAGAAACATCCACCGACACAATATCAGGAGCCTGGGTTCAGTTATGAAGAAGAACGCTGATAAGAAAATAGAATCTTGCCACAACTCTTTTTTATGAATCGTTATCCCATCCCTCCAGGGCGCGTGGACCAGAGCAGAGGAGAGAGAACACAAAGTGCATGCTGGGAGATGAGTGCTCCTCCTCGCTGCACATTATGAGCTCCAGATTGTTAAGTGTCAGGCTCCTGGTGTGCCAAGTTAAGAGGAGACAACAAAAGGCATCTGCAGCTTCAGCGTGAGATCCACAACACAAGAAGGCCCCTGTCAGCTGCTGGTGTCAGCCGCTTCTCACATCTGGACCCTCACACACAACCCAACCCTTTACTTAAATGTACTACATTTTATATATAACTTGTAAAAAAAAACTAAATTGAATTTTGGATTAAGTATAGGGTGAGGTTTCAGTTGGCATGAGTCTTTTTAAAAGATAGAAAATGGGCTCACTAGCCAGAAATCATAATGTTTCATATTGCTCTGTTGCTTTTTCAAAAGACTCCTAACTAACCTGTTCATCAAGACAAGTGAAGCATTTTTACAATTATCTGAAATCAACCATTAGAGGCAGCTCAATATTTCCTGGATGACTGCACCCTGTGCTCATTTCTGCGATGCAGGCACAACAGAATGATGCACACACATGAGAAACCTTCAGAATAATAACAGTCCCAAACGAGGTCATTTTATGTACAGCAAGGCAGCATAAAAACACAAACAGAACGTCAAACATAAACACAGTTAAAAACACACTAAATCAACTGTAGACATTAAAGGATTAAGATAAGAACACTGTAATGCTTCAATGTGCTGGGATTGTCACAAATTGGACCAATTCAAATAGGAAGCTTTAGAATCTATTGTATTGGACACCTGTATCCCTGGCCTGTGTATCCATATAGTAGGGCCAGAGCCCTTTAAGAGATACATTTGGTTGATACTGTTCAACAGCTCTTTGTCCAGTCTCAACCTCCCCTAGTGGGAACCTGTAATCCCAAAGTAAATGTTTGACCATAGGGCACGGCTTGAATTTGCTTGATAATTGTTTTTTAAATGTTCTTGTTACACTGAAATTGGTGTCCGTCTTTTTGTCAAATAGTGGGTGTTTATTCTTTTTTTTGTAGGTGGCATAACGGCACAATGGTCCACAGAAAGGTTTATGCATCTTTGAGTAATTGGCTGTCATCGGATCTGCCACGCTGCCATGCTAGTAACATGCTTAAATACCACAATGAACACAGACACTGTCACTTACTACAAATATATACGTAGAGAATATATGCAGTGTATTGTACGACAAGTAAACATAGTAAACATGTATAATTAGTTTGACAAGCAGACACCCTCTTTACATATTTACATCCTTTCACACAGCTGGGCGGGTGGTGAACCATTTTGAGGCGGAGCGCTATGATTAAGCTCGCAGTCCACCCCTGCTGGGATTTAACTGCAGCTACTCACTGTGTTTACAAGCCCCATAAGCTTAGACAATACAAGACAGGCTGTCTGGGCAACCTGAGGCTCCTCTAATAAGCTGAGGAGAGTTGAGCAAAGTCGGCTGAAGTAGACTGCAGACTGCTGCAGCCTGTTGTGCTCTATGTCTAAATGGTTATCATCAGAACCCTGGCCTTTACTATTTAAAGGTGCACTATGCAGTTTCAGAGGAGGGGGATTTGTTTACATTTACAGAGCCTGCAGTTAGTTTACAAAACATATTGCCTCTACATGGAATTCTTAGTATTGAATAATTATAGCATCATAAATGAAAACGTAATTATTTTGAGGAGCCTGGAACAGAACGTGAGATTAGAACATGTGTGTAAGCCAAACTGTGTGCCCTGCTGCTGTAAACAACAACAGTGAAACAGTAACTTTTCAGGAAACTTTCTAACTTCAAACAGTGTCCCAGGGATCACATTTTCCCATGAGGAAAGTTAATTTATGCAGTTATGAGAATATATCTTAGAAAACGTTCACTTCTCTGACACACAAAGACACATATTGCACCTTTAAGGGACCCTTTTATTTGACAGTTTCAGCTTATTGCCTTAACGAACCAAACTAAACCAAAGACACCGGAGTGTAGTCCGGACCTAACTAAAAAAGTTTGATGTGAAAAGACGTGTTTTTTTATGTGTGTGTCTGTGCGCCTGTGTGTCTGTGTGTTTGTGAATTATGGCAGAGAGACTCCTCTCCTCTGTTCACACTCTCTATTGTATTCTTTTCTTTTACTCTCACCTGGAAACAGAGAAGTGGCGGCAGGTGGAGCCGGCGTTTGGAGTTGACATCAGCAGCATCCGAACACACCCTGAACATCACTTACGATTCATTACCACAGCAACACCCAGGAAAGTGAACACAACACAGCAGCTGCAGCCGTAACCGTAACAGAAGAATGATTTGATTCACCTGGCTGAGGGCTGTGGAAATAGCAGCTAAGCAGTGTGGCTGTGTGGCTAAATTCTGACTGGAGGACATAGCGGTGGGTGCAAAGGGACCCGGGAACTCGATGGGGAGAGGTGCTTAATGTTAATACCTTCATTTATTTCTGCGCAGAGTGCTGGGAGAGGAGGGAAAGGGGATCCAATAAAAGCGGCTTTCACCTGCAGCCGTTGGCAGGGCCCCTAATAAAACATTAGCCATTTTGATCTATCCACCGCATTAAAATGTCACTTCCTCATTGTGTGAGGTACGGTCATTGCAGGCCTGAGCGGCTGCTGCAAATAACCCCCTATACAGTGTCAGCAGGAATTAACAGCCAGCCAGCTAATCAGCAGCGTTATATGTGCTTCTACAGACACTCTTTTTTTATTGCACCAAAAGGAACCAAACAGAGAACGTCAACTGCATATTGGAAATCAAGATGTTATTTTAATCCCTAGACATTTTACCATGCCTTAACTTTCAGTGGCTACATTTGGTGTTTCACTTTTTTTCTCACTCTAGACCAACAGATTCAGTTTAGCACTCTTTACTTTACTACATTCAACCGTCTTTAAAAGTAGGTATAGTGTGCATGTTATATTACATGTTGCCATCCATTGCGCATTAAACTTGACCCTTTTGCCTATAAATCCGTGATGTTGTCGGTTGTTCTCTCTCGGTGGCTCAGTTGATGTGACGTAACTTCCACTGCACATACCGTAGAATTGTGAGTCAGACCAGAAAAATAAGCACGCTGGTTGACACACTTCAAAATACGACCGGATGTATTAGGACATCCGGGTATTTTTTGTCATACTGCATTTGACATCCTAAATCTTTTGATTTACTTTTGGCACACTCAATAGCATCGGAAGGGATGGGTATTGGAATACAGCGGCTCTGAAGTGACATTACTCCAGGACATGTATCAGACTTCACACAGCTCCCTCTCGAGACACTATAGGCTTTATTTCCGCATATACAGTTTTAGATATTTTTCCCAACGTGAGTGAACCCACACTGATATTGTAAATCAGTGTTTCTCTTTAGGCTGCTAAATACCAGTCAACAGCTGTCCAAGTCCATCTCCAACAGAACACAAACATCCCATTGGAGTCGTGTTTGTGTCCGTTTGATGAATCTCTCTCCTTTTAGCTCTGCTTTGATCTACACCAACTCCTGAATGAAAAAGAAACTGTCTCTGTAGCAGCTAATACATGGCCCACTTTGTTCAGCAGTAACTGTGTGTGTCTGCAGTTTTTTTTTTTTTTTTTTTGCTGAGCAGGTATAGAGTACTGTGGGTTTATTGGAGCTTATTTGATGAAAACACTGAGGCTGAACCAGAAAGAAAAAAAAATATATAGCACACAACTAAAACTATAGGAGCTTTAAAGAGACAAACATGATCTGAAAAGCTGCAGAATTTGAAATAGTTCTGTGTGGATCGGTCAGTGCAAGCGATCCCGTTGACCTTACACATTCAATTGATCTATTATTAATAGAAACAAATGAAAAAGTGAAAAAGGAACTGTATTTTTTTAGAGTATAGTCCGCAAAACTTTTCATGAATGTAGACAAACGAAAGTCTAATTAATGAATGTTATCTTTTATTTTACTCCGACAGGGATGTTTGAACACAGGTCCTGAGCTATGGATGTGAACTTCTTCGTCTAAGGCTGAATCAACTTGAGTTACCTCCATGTTCTTTCATTTCTTATCACTGTGTCAGGACTCCCAGGAGCTCAGCGGCCGCTCTTCACCTCTGTTAAAAAGCTTCTGTACAGGTTCTACGCTGGTCTTTTATCACTCTTGTGTGGGGCTCAGGTTAATGATGATCAGCTTTAATTCATACTATAAACTAGTTTTACAGCTGCTGCTCTGCTCTCTGCTGACTCCCTCTGACCTGAGCTTAACACACACACACACACACACACACACACACACACACACACACACACACACACACACACACACACACACGTATTAATAACATCATGAACTCTTGAGGGAGTTTCTCATACAGTTGCTCATTTCAATGATTTTATTAAGTATGCTGTTTCTCGAAGGAACACATTTCCCCATGAACTGCACTATCTAAGGTTGGCAGCTTAAACAAGGCAAGTTCTTATATTACTACATTACGGTTTACACAGATGTATGTGTATACGTAGATGTGATTTAAAAACAAACTTCAACACAACTTTATTTTTATTTTTTATAATTATTTGACCACTAGACCAAACAATATTACATTTCATTTAGCCACATCCATCATGATTGACATGCTTACACAGGCTTAAAAGCTATGATATAACCAGCTTCTATTTGCGTTCTGAATATATAGCCGGCCTCAGCTGTGTTGTTAAATAAAAGAGATGCAGGATAAGGATAATCAGTAAAAACTCCCTCTGCTCGGTGTGTCTAATGCTGCTGACTGAACTGCTGTAAACTGCTGATTCCACTCTGTTTCATTGTTGGTAAACACCTGCTGGTCTGTTTTTTTTCTGCACAGAGCAGCGGGAGCTGTCACATCCTGAACAGACCCTATTATTTGGCTGTTTGTACCTGCGCAGCAGACACCTGTCAGCCAGATTAATTACACCACCGTAGATGCAAGAATGCTAAGAAATGTGAAAAATGCTTCCAGCGTCCAGCAGATATTCTCTCCGAGATAGAAAAGGTGAATACATTCCAACAGAGCAGATGCATCCTGGTATTGTGAGTCTGGATATAAACAGAGCACGTCCATACCAGTCTGTTAGGCACTTTGTCATCATATCAGTGCCACAGGTTGGCTGTCATCAACTACCCGTACTGAGGCATTGTACTTGAAGCTGCACTGGACCAATGCATCGAATGACAAGTGCAACGTGGAATGGGTTTAACTTGGTGAGAATTCTAGCCAAATTTGCATTTTTAGCCCACAGTTTATGTACAAAAGCCCTGATTAACAGATGTATTTATGTTCAGGTGGACACAAACACCTCCAGTTATATCTAGTTTGCTAGTGGAAGTAGCAGCTAGATGCTAACATGCTAACTTCATTATGATGCATTCCCCATATCAATGTTACAGTTTGAGTTGATATGTTACTTTAGTGTTTACAGATTGTTTTGGAGTTATATATACACACACACACACACACACACACACACACACACACACACACGTTCAGTTAAACTTCTGAATCCCCTGCTGTAACAAGGGGACGCTGTTGTTGCCACTGCTGCTGTGGGTTGTAAAATAATTAATTTTGGAAATAGCTTTCCAGAATGTTCTCATACTTCTATATTTTAATTTCCATAATTATTTAAAAAAAAATTGATTTTGATGACTCAATGAGAGAATACATTACTCTAAAATGGTGATTTCTTTTTGCAATGTTTTGTACATTTCAGGCGGGAGAAAGTTGCATCCCTTCTCTTGTATTTGCCTGTTGTTCTTCCCTCAAAACAATCAACAGCAAACAGCTTTGGACAGATGCAAATCACCTCATTAACTCCCTAACCTAAATCCATTCTGCAGCCGGCGAGACAAGCCAATGTGAGGAAGAGAAGGGAAGAGGGAGGATGGAGAGAAAAAGTGGGGAAAAAAGGGAAAAAAACTGATAAAACATCTGCTGAATTCAACCATCTGTGCCAAGCCGAGTGAGTGAGGCCCGCTGTGAGAGGGAGGAGGAAACGGACAGAGAGAGAGAGAGAGAGAGAGAGATTGAGAGGTGGTGGCGGGCAAAGAGATGGAGGCATGGTGCCCACAACAACAAGTGCCAGGAATGCATGCATCATAATGAAGGCAGGAGGCTTGGTGAAAATATGCGGTTTACGCTAAATCCCTCAGGAAACAATTACGGTGCCATTGTTTGTCACGGCCAGCTCAGATTCCTGACAATTCCTGACAATTTTTCATATGTTTCCCCCTCTCTCTATCTCTGTTTAATCTCACACCACTTTTCAGATGATATGCTCCCCTAAAAAAAACAGTGTTGTATGTGTTTCCTCTGTTTCAAAGGGATTTAGCGATTGATACACCCGCGGCTATGCTCTGTTGATCAGATGTGTGTCTCTGCCACTGCTGTTCCTCCACCTCACTTACTTTTTTTTTTCTTTTTTTTGTAAGAGCTTAGCTTAAAAGAAGAAGGCTCCTGGGTCAGCACGATGTCAAGATGTCTGCCCGATTAAAGTTGAATTGCAAGAGATTATCCTCCTGCTGAAAAGAGATTATCGCATTCTTCCCCATACGCCGCATGTGAAGACTGCAGGGCTGAGGTTTCAAAGTGGATACTGCAACAAACAAGACAACGACATCTTCTGCCGCGAGCATGTTTAAGGTTCAGATCCCAGTTTAAGATGACAGTATAGCAAACATCATGTCAGCTGAGCAGAGTAAGTTATTATACCCCAGATGGCTTCTTCTTCATATTATACTATAGTCCATTTAGGATCAGTTTACTTGAAGCTAATTTGTCTAAGAATATTTATCCTTTGAAACCCTTGATTTCCCTGAAAGGATTAGGCCGATTAATGTTTTATTTATATTTTTCTCGTCAATAAATCCCTTTTTTAAGACAAAATTGAACAGTGTCCAATCAGAGCATACACTGTAAATAGGCCACAAGCTATAATTGCTCATCATGTTGAAATGGTGTGCCTGCAGTTCTACGAGGAGTGATATTTGTCTCTTTTGTCCCCCATCTCATAAACAAAAAACACACAATTGTAATTAATGAATTCATTTGTTATTTTCAACTAAAAATAATCATTTATAATCATTGCTGTAAGGGAAACTCATAATCCATTGTAAAGGCATAATCGAGTCCTGATCTCATGTTCAATGTTTGAGTCACAGCTGGCTGGAAGCAGATTAATGAGAAAACTGTGAAGGAAAGAATATGTGTGTGTGTGTGTGTGTGTGTGTGTGTGTGTGTGTGTGTGTGTGTGTGTGTGTGTGTGTGTGTGTGTGTGTGTGTGTGTGTGTGTTTTACAGAAACATACATGTACATAGTCTGCATTTATTGTTCCACATGTCTATCAAAGCAGCTCATCCATGACATTGCATCTGTGAGCAAAGCCCTGGGCAACTAATCCTTTGCTATGCTAAATTGTATTAGCATTAGCGTTTAATTGGCTGTTTGTTGCCGTCTTTTTCTCCAGGCCCAGACACCTGAGAGACAGACAAATATTACTTCCACTCACTAACGTCTGTTATAACAAACTTCCCTTTTTGAGAAAACTTATATTGTATCGTTTTATGAAGAACAACACAAAAAGCAACAATGAAGTGTAGCGTGATGAAGTGGGAGAATAATAATGTATTTGCATTGTTTATTGAGGAAGGAGAAAGCCTTCACATTTAGCTTTTTTTGGGCCTGAATTAAAGCCACTACGAGTAACATGGCACATTGGTGGCCCCTTTGGACAAAAGCGGTAGTATTTGTACGACGCCAGCTGTCGTGAAGCTGTTTTCTAGCGTGTGCCAGGCGTGCGAGATTCAAATGATCAGGAAGCAATATAGTGCATGTCCGTGTGTTGAAAGTGTGAGGACACCGGACTCTTTTCGGCTCCGTGAGAGTGGTTGGTGACACAGCATCAACTAATACCAGTCCAAAGCAGTTGTCTGTCTCCCCCACTCTATTGTGCACAATCCTTATGCCTGCATACCAGTAACAACATGAGTGTGTTCATGTAAAGGAGGACCTAAATCAGAAAATAGTTCCTCTTGCTTGTACCATTTTGATCGCTTCCATGTGAAGTTATTTTTCAGTGTGAATGCAAAGAGGATCACAGAACTACATGTGATGTAAGCATCAGGATTCAACAATGTGATAGAAAAAAAATGTTTTGGGGGGGAACTAGTGACTTTTTTTTTCTCCTTGTGGCTTCCGCTGTTACAGAGCAAACTGAATCAAACTAAAGTGTCTGAGGTGAGCGTTGCTTGGAGCAGCTTCTTCCACCTGGGCTTCATTGGATGCCCTCCCTCCCCAGTAATTAGGCCTAGACAACATAATAAATCAATGCACAAGTGCTCGTCTGGAAGCTGAGCCACTTGAGGAGGCTCGGGACATTAATGCGTTCGGCAGAGAAACAGACATTACACCGTAATCAATCCTGCAACACAAATCAACTTATCCCTGCCCATGGGGACCCTCTTTCCCTGTCCCCCCCTCACCTGATTTTGATAAATCCACTTCCTGTACATTAACACAGGTCAATGGCTATACCTCCGAGGTGTAAATAGCATGCTATTCTTTGGCACTTAGAAGGTAGGTAGTAGCACATTGTATACCAGCTATTGAGTTTTCAATATCCAGTAATGCAGCGAAAACCAGATTACTGCCGAATGGGTTCACACTGTGCCTGCGGGGTCTTCCTGGATGCACCCCGTGTGATCATACCTGGTGGTTTGTCGCAGCCAGCGGTGGTTTTAGTGGCCCTTAATGCATCACATTGACACACATTACACTGATAGTATTACCAGCACTTTGATTAGATCTACAGAAAGGATGAAAGTGTCTGTCTGGTGTGAGAGCTGTTTGGTCTGCTGACGGTTCAAAAGGAACTGATGGAAGGTACTGAAGGAACCTGAGGAAAGATGTTACCACTGGTTTTTACTAAATTATGTTAAATGATGTTAGAAAGAAAAAGAAAAAAAATAATAATACTGGAGTCACTGCAGACTCTTTGTAATAATACTCTTTCGCTAAACTTAATTGCTGCCAGCGCCGTTATGTTTCTGTAAAAAGTTTGACAATGCTTTACGGATATTATTCTTGCAAGATTGGGTATCCTGGCAGAAAACAAATAAAAAAGTATTTGAACATTTAAAATGTGTTGTATTGATGATTCTCACGTATGGCCACGTGTTTTGTTGGTGTGTCTATGTGCCCTTCTCTTAGTTTGCCACTGATTGAGTGGCTCAGCACACCTGAGCTGACTCAATCAAACACATGTGTGTACAATTAGCGATGCTCCTGGGGCAGTATACAAGCAGCAGAACTGGTGACTTCATGGTCTCCCGTTGTGCCATTTTACAGCAGAACATGCTGTGGGTGGTTTGTGTGTTTTGTAGGTGTGGTTTTCTCCTTTTCATCTTTTAAAGGAGGGTGGTGGTACTTGTGTTTGTGTTTTAAGTTAATTTAGATTGCAATGTGTCATTCAATTCTTGTTCAGTTAATAAATTGGGTTAAACAACTGTCTCCCATTTTACCTTCAATCTACATGAGATCAATTGTTACTCCCAGGTCCTGATCGGGACATAACAATGATTCTGAAAGGATATAGGTCCAACTCTCAGTCCCCTTACAATTCCCATGGAAACAATTGACCCAACATTTCAGATTCACTCACTATTCAACTCTATTTCTTTCACTTTTAATCATGGCTAATATGTTGCCATTCCTTCCATCCCGGTAGTTCCTCCACCTTTGATGTCAGGCTGCGTTCACAAACTCTTGATAAATAGCTGATTTTGTCTACACGATGTGACGCAATATGATTCAATAATTTATAACCTTGATTTATACGACAGGTTCAATTGATTATAATGAATTCAGCAAGGCTGTGAACAAGCATTATTAAGGACACACATTATGCTGACAGAGATATATGCCATAAATGAGGTGGCAGTCCTCATTAGGTGATTTTATAATATATCACCTCTTTAAAATGCAATTATGCATTATTAGTCTAATGGAAGAATACAATTCAGAACAGAGAGAAATAAATAAGGCAATCATTTTGAAAGTGAAATCAAATGGATGGTGAATATAGTTTTCGGAAAAAAAAGACTACCTAAAGTTTCTCATTACACAGAGTAAGTATGACTTGGTAATTATATGTGGGTAATGAGTCACATTCCTGCATGTTTGGATTATGTAAGGGGGGGGGGGGGGGGTTCACTTCCGCTCCATTTCTCTTCTCATTAGCTTTAAATCTCTGTTAGCACAGACCGGCTTCTTCTCATGATTACACACCCAGCCATTTTGAATCTGCTGCTGCGGGAAAATAACAACCACTGCACCACTGAAGTTTAGTATCAATTCTAATTCCATGTGTTCTGAGGACGTCTTGTGAACTCTTGACACCAAATGTATGACACAACCACTCTAGAACAGCAATGCTCATTACACTCGAGTCATGTTGTGGTCTTAATCAAAGGAGGCAATCCAATACATCAAGTTTACACATAATGTAATAAAGGAAACATTTAAATAATGATTTGTAGTGATCAAAAACAAGATATGGAAATGTAGAATATTGAATATCAAAATGAATATATTTCAAAGATTTCGAAGATATAGCAAATAAACACTCAGCCATGTATGAAATAGGACCCACGTTGTGCATTAGAATAGGCTTGCATTGCGTGTGTATTAAAGGGTTAAATAACATTTTTTAATGATTGCACAAAATGATTAAAAAGGGATTACATTAAACATGCGTCTTAGTGAATAATCACTGTAATTAGACTATTTTCTTGTGTGTGTGTGTGTGTGTGTGTGTGTGTGTGTGTGTGTGTGTGTGTGTGTGTGTGTGTGTGTGTGTGTGCGTGTGTGGAAATAAAAAATGTTAATTACCCTGACTGTCATATAGTTTCACAAGAGGGTCTCCATAGAATTCGTCAGTGCAGTAGTGCTATCGATTTCAAAAAGTGCATTGTCACCGTTTAGAGTGTTTGATGGAGGAGACATGAACAAATTGATATGAATTAAAATAGCTTGATGTTCCTCAGGTGAGGTTTGTCTGAGAGATCAACCCAGCCACCTGTTCTGTTGGTTTGTCAAAATCAGCTAAAATCTAGTCACCATCCGCTAAGCTAAAATAAAACTTGAATTTATGAAGATCCCTCATGTTATCAAGTTATCAAAGTAAACTTCATCCATATTGAACTTTTACAAATTAAGAAAGTGGAAACATTTGCAACAGTGTCCAGGTTTGAAGCTAAATGAAGATAGGCGGCCACAAAAGCATGCACCTGCTTACAAATAACTGATCTGCTCCCACAGTTCTGTCTATTTGTTTTAATTAGTATGGATGCCTTTCTGTGGTTTAGGGAGAAGCAAGCGCCCCCACATCTGAAGTCTCTTAAACTATGCAACAGTGACATTCATATAGAGTGAGAAAGTCCACAGAGGGAGGGAATCCCTTGTATGTCTAGTGCATGAGCCAGAAGGCTAATCCTCGTTCTTGGTAATGGAAATCCTCCTCCTCTTGGCAGATATGTAGGGACCTGCCTCTGTCGATCCATGCCAGGCTTTAGCTTTTATGTTATCGATTAGTCAGACTATTTCCAGTGGCTATAGCCTAACAATAGCCATGTTAGCAAAGGATAATTTTACTGTACATCCCTGACAAAGAAATAAATAAATACAGTACGCCATCAATAACTGCAATCAATGATCAGCAGTTTTTTTTTTGTTTTGCTTATAGGTTCACAAAGCATGTGAAGACAAAAAGTCTATACCATCAGAGTGAGAGCGATGCCACCTGATTCACTTTCTGCTGTGACACAATGATCCGGCGGTCAAGCGTTGCAGCTGAGCGCAGAAAGTCCTTAACCACAGAAGAAGAGCTGAGCTGAGGCGGGAGGAGAGAAAGAACAAATGGTGGTGTCAGAAGTTAAACGTGCAGAGCCGAGCAGAGCGACAGGGGCTTTAAAAATGACGATATTTTATCCTTAAATTGTTTGGAGAACCTCCTGCCAGCCAGGTCATAAATCAGCCTTGTCCGGAGTTCCTTCTGGCGTTTCTAGGGGGGACAGTGGCGGGGGCAGCAGCGGAGGCCATGGCAGGTGAGCTGTCCCTGCTGCTCCACAATGCCCCCCCCCTCCCCCCTCTCTTCATCATTTAACATTTAATCCAAGCTGCCACCTGTCCCCACTCTCGCCACCGTTCCCTCTCCTTCCCCATTCATTCATCTCTTGCAGCCGGGGCAGCTGAAGAAAAGCAGAGAAAAAAAACAGCTTCCTTTCTCTATGAAGGTTATAGTGGTGATCCGGTGTAACAGATTATAACTCTAACTGTCAAAACACAGCAGTCCTATCAGGCATAGGATCCTGATCCATCCAAATCATCCAGGTCACTCCTTTACCACTGCACAGAACAGAGAACTAGATTTAATTGTTCAATGTCACCTTACGTTGAGAGACATGGGCCCTCCTCTTCAAATGTGGCCTTTCTAATCCAGGCCAACACAATGTTTGCCACCTATAGCCTGGTTCTTTGAATGCAGTTTGGGGGAATAGCCAATCTGGAATAAAAGGGAGGTCTTATTTTGAAAGAAAAAAAAATACATAGAGAAATGAAATCATGACAATGATGAAATAACAATGATTAAGATTATCTGAGAAGGCAAAATGTTTAGTTTGTGAAGGACAACTTTCCCAAACTGCTGACCCTCAAGGGGAAGCTCACAACTGTCTTAAATATAATTGCATGCACAAACATTAACATTATAAGCCTGAAGATAAAACAACCTAAACCAATGCAAGGCCACATGGTGGTATCAGTATGTGTAGCAACATCCAGCCTCCTTCTCTCGCTCTCTCTCTCTCTGACCTTTGCTGCAGATAACAAAGGGGAAACAGTGGTTATAGATTCCAGGGGGCCTAGGCAAATCGATACATCATACTAATAAGTGAAATCTGCAAGCGCCAATTATTGCGTGTCATGTTTACCCACCTGAGTGAGTAATCGTCCAATTTAGTGTGAGCTCACCAAGGTAAGCGGAGCTGCTGGGGGCTCGTTATGTATCGTAAGTCTGCACACACCAACGGGTCGTTAGGATCCCAAAACACACATGCTAATATCACTACAAGCCTATTAGGACTGCTGTGTGTGTGTGTGTGTGTGTGTGTGTGTGTGTGTGTGTGCGTGTGTGTGTGTGTGTGTGTGTGTGTGTGTGTGTGTGTAGGTTTAGAATGAGGTTTGGCTGCAGTTTTTCCCAGAATGCCCTTGGTGTATCCAGCACAAGAGCTCCAATAAAACTACATGTCTCACTGGAGACTGAATGCGAACATAATCTCTAAATACACAAAAGGAGACACTGTCACAATAAACAAGACTAAACAAATTCCAAGTAACATGTTTTATGCTAACACTATGAAGCTCACACTGTGCTCTACTGTTGCCTTTGCACTATTGTTGCACTCTGTGTCTACAAAATTAACCATGAGCTTTTTCTTTACTCTTTTAACACAAAGTGATTGTTCAGTCACTGCATGTGCTTGACAAGGCGGCATATATATATATATATATATATATATTTTATGTGGATATGAAGAACATATACTTGTTTATCGCGTTACAGGATATTCCACTTTTAACGTATGTTTAACACATACACAGGCCTGGAATACACACATGCACAGATAGGACCTACTGTATAAAAATGCATTAGCTTGTGGAGAGATCAGAGCCAAGGGGATGTCTGTCTCACAGGATGGTGCAGATAGAGACTATAATGTCAGAATGCTGACTTTGGTAAGGGTCAATACAATGAGGTTCCTTTAAAAAAAAGTGTACTAAGAAAAATACGGGTTTGTTTGTTTTTTCACATTTTGTCTGGGACGAAAATGTTGGTCAGGTGTAGATATTGACCAGCTGTTGATGCTGGAGGGAAGGTGAGTGAGGTCATGCATATTCACAGCACAATGCATGGCCTTCAGCTGTGAACATATTCATCAACATAACATAGATCCATGCAGTAAAATAAACCATAAATCACCGCTGATCCGTCTGCAGGTAATGTGTTCTGCTCAGTGTTTTGTTTTTTTGTGTTTGTTTTTTTAACTGAGTGTGAATGGAAGGCAGGTTTGACCTCGAGCCAGCCATCAGCCTGTTGATGATGCATTACAGATCGATGTGCGGTGGTGGCGCCAGCGGAGACATTGTTTGGCCGGATTGTTCCTGCAGGGTTGACCCGGCTGACATGAGCTTGAACGCTTGTTTACCAGCAGCCAGGGGCTTGTTTTCACTGAAAGAGCTGAACTGATCCAAGGTCTATTTCGCACACTATTGATATATTCACACATATAGTGTGTGTGTGTGTGTGTGTGTGTGTGTGTGTGTGTGTGTGTGTGTGTGTGTGTGTGTGTGTGTGTGTGTGTGTGTGTCATGAACTATATGAACGTCTGTCCTCTGTGTGTCTGTATGTAAATAGTTTGCCTAGGGTAAATCTACTGAAATTAATGAGTCAACCGTAGTTGTGCTATTGTCTAAGAATTTAATAAACTGGCAGATTTGTTTTTGGAGAACAATAAATATAAGGTAATTTATCTTTATTTGTCAATTTACATGAGGTACATTGAAATTTTATTTTTTGCATGTCCCCTCTCAAGTATCCAGACTTCAGAGGGGGTCAGAGCACAGGGTCAGCTGTGGTACAGCGCACAAGGACACACTAGTAGAGATGGTGGGCATTGTGCATGTAATACCAGCCACCACTAGTATTACAAGTAACACCGTCCTGTCCGGTGCCAAGGATCAATCCAGTGACGTAATGGTTACTAGTCGGCCCCTCTTCCTCTAGGCCAACCTAACGCCCTATACTGTATACATGTGTATATACGTTATATATACATATAACGTATATATATATATATACATATATATATATATATGTTGGTTACTCATATTCTACACCTTTTAATTTCCAAGTCAAAGATTGCAAATAGATGTTCCCTGCATGTTCATGACAAGAAGAAGTAGAAGTCCAGCTCTGGTTTGGTAGGGGGTGAGGGCTCTTTTCTGTCTGTTGTGATTGACAGGCGATGAGATCGAGAGCCGTACATATTCTCTGGATTCTTCTTAAATTGGCAATTACCTTTAATGAGCACTTTAATTTTAATGAGAGGCTCGCAGATCTCTTGGTTCATTTGGTTAATGTAATGCGTATCCTCCCCCCCAAACTCCACCACCACCACCACCCATGGTAAAAGGTAAAATGGACTGCATTTATATAAGGCTTGTCTACCTTTGCTATACCTTCAACCCATTAATTCCTGTCCAGGCTTAACTTGGGGTGCAGTGTGGGAGGTCCTCCCCTCTTCTTCTCTGAGTAACTACTTCCCAACCATAACATGAAGGCTTGTCTGTTCCACTTGGACAGATTGAAGAGCAGAAGACTGTTGGCTTACGCTCTCCATCAGTTCACTGACCTTCCACCCAATCAAAGCTGATTTGTTCCACGCAAACCACCACCCCATCCCCGCGGCAGCCATTTCTTTCTTTAATTTTTATTAAATATATTTAATTGTTTTCCTCTGGTATGTCAATCCATCTTATCCTAACGAAGCTTTGATTTTTCTGCGTTCAGAATTATCCGAGCAGTAACGATCCTCAGCCCACAGCCACGGCCTCAATTAGATTATCTGTGGACGGAGGGAGGGATGTGGGGATGGAGTGAAAGGAGAGGTAGGGGGAGGGTGGGTGGTGGAATAGGGATGATAATTGGCCTGATGGTGGATGTTTGATATAAATTGTGTTAATGGTTTTAATCCCTCTGAGTACAGCGTGGACATGAGTTAGTTGGAGCAGAAACCTCGGCTCTCTGCCCACTCGACCTCTGCCTTTTTAACAATACAATACAATTAGACCTGGATTATAGATGTAAAGTCAGTCCATCCAACTGCCTGCTCCTGTGCCTATGTTTTTCGAACATCTTTAATCACATTGTTTACCAGTGTTTTTGCATCACATTCTGCCAACTATTTATACTGTCATATTCTAGCATCGCCCAAAGGTTGATTAGCGGTCAGCCAAAATGGACAAGGACCCAAACCCCAAAGTGTAATAATTAAATTATGGTCATTTGATTTGCAAGGTGCATTGTTAATTTGCATCACTAAGGTACAATATCAACAGAGACAGATCCTGCATCATTTACTATTGTTGGAGGTCTTCGTCATCATCATCATCATCTCGAACATCCTTGAACTCCCTCCCAGAAGTGGGACTGTAAATTGCAATACCATAATTAGAGGTTATCACTTTTTACTCCGACGCAGGAGTTTAGAATTGCGCGTGAAATCACATACTGTACACTAGGAGTTAATTCAAGTCAAGTCTATTCTATTTATATACCCCAATATCAGAAATGCCATGAACTATGAGAACAAACACTGTAGTTATTTTTTACTCAATCCCACATACACCGCCCTTTTGCCACAAATCCTCACAGCATCCAGTGTTAATGCTCAGCTGAAAATAGAAAAACATTATAAGTTTGGGTTTACGCATAGGATTTAATCCAGTCTGCTAAAACACATGCTAAACAATAAGTTGCTTTTCTAATGTACATACAAAACTATTTGTCATATTGTGCAAGACGAAGCACAACTCTGTTTAACTAGCAGAAACTGGTTCTGGACTGGACCCCTATCATGTTTTTTTTTTGTGCAACAGCTAGTTTGAAGCAAACTCCAATTTCAGTCAAGAGATTGTTGCGTTTGTCCAATCAGGTTTAAGAAAAGTGCATATTGTGTGAAGAGAGCTGTCCATCATCTCATGTTCAGGGTAATGATGTCCATTCTAGAACAAAAAAAACCTTTTTACCGGACAACAGTAGAACTGAAAAGTGTTTGTCTCATGATATTCTGGAGCCCAGGCTGTGTTTTCCTGTATACCACACCATCCAGCCTCCTACAGAATACCAAGACATAAACACATTAGTATACTGCTGCATATTGTAATGTGTGCCTGACATTTCCTCCCAATTACTCACTAATGCTGCATCCACAGCACAATGTCTCTGCATTTATCACTGGAAATTGATGCAATTTATATTCATCTAGCACAATGACACAATACCCACAGTATTGGAATGGATTTCCTACTTCAATGGAAACCACTGAGTGTGAATGGAAATGGTGAGATAAGATATTTAACAGGCGGCAGCAGCAGCGGACAGCAGCTTAAGATTTAAAGGTTTTACGAATAAATTCAGAGTGGATTTTTTAAAATAAATTGTATTTGCCTTTAATGTTTCTTTCTTATTTAACCTAAAGAGCTCAAATATTTTACAATCAGTTTGAAGAAAAACTCATATTTTCATTTAACATAGGGATGAATAATAACATGTGTAATTTCTAATACAAAAGCACACAAGATGTACAAGATTTTAGCCACAGGCCACATTTTCTGCTTAAGGCATACTGTGAGCATGGAGGTGTTTATGACAACATGTTCCCCTGAGCATAAACAAACTGGGAAACACCCACTCACTCACAGGACATGATCTATTATTCTGTTTCTCACATGCAGTCGAAAACTTAAGATCACAGTACTACTATGTGCACGTTGCGTTCAGTAAACTGGAACTGAATAATCTTTCCTATTAAATAACATTTAAATGTGCTATCCCTATCTTTCAATTTCAACTGTGGCAACCAGAATTTCACAGAAACTGTTCCCATTGTCAAATCACAATCGATGACTGACCTTAAGGTTATACATTTTGTAACAAAAGGTTATGGTTGATACTGCTGACAATGTGAACTCAGTCTTGTTGTGGTAAATTAAAAACAAATCCACTGACCCAGGTCAAACGGTCACTGAAGAGAAGTAAATAAAGTTAGAGTAATATTGTATTCCTGCTGTGTGCATGGAAATACTGACCGTATGCTCTTTAATGTGAACTGAATTATATTAGCCCGTGTGGTGGGAGAATATTTCTACCAGTAGCCATAATCAAAGCGGGGCGTATCAGGCCTCGGCATAGAGAGAGAGAGAGAGAGAGAGAGAGAGAGAGAGAGAGAGAGAGAGAGAGAGAGAGAGAGAGAGAGAGAGAGAGAGAGAGAGAGAGAGAGAGAGAGAGAGAGAGAGAGAGAGAGAGAGAGACCCCAGCAGAGAAATGAGGAGGAGAAAAAGAAAGAAAAAGCTTTAAATACTGTGTTTGACTGTGACACTGCTGGCTGCTCTGACATGGCAGCGCCCAGATACATTTGCAAAGTGTGATTCCATCAAACATGACCCCGTTGCTCGCCAATTATCTCTCCAGGACTGCATCATTTCAGCGGCCGGGGTCGACCTCTGTCTGTCAGCCCCACTGTCTGTCCTCCCGGCTGACAGGGGCAGAGGAGATGTAAAAAAGCATGTCTCCATCGGCAAATAATCACTGTCAGAAAGCATGCAATCTGCAGGGTGGGAGGCCAGAGCTTTCAGTAAACAGACACCGCCTGACGGTCAGGGGCGGACCCCGGTCACCTGCGCCTTGGAGCGGGTAAAAGCTTCTTTGTTTTTTCGCAGTGGAGCTTGATTATTTTTTAATTTTTTTAACTCAAACAATCAGCATGCTATAAAAGAAGAAAATACTGCCTAATGTTGTGTTTGATATAGTGTTTAACGTAGGCAAGATTGTGTTGTGTTCTGTTCACATTATGGCGCAATGTTAGAGGAACTGGAATGAAGTGTGGAGGGGTGGGGGTAATGGTAGCTTTCAGCGTCTAGTATGCCATCTGATCCTGTATTTACTATTGTGTAGATGTCATTTTACCCTATTTTGGTTATTATTATATGCTATTATTGTAAATTTTTTTCAGATATAAGTATTTGTGTGTGTTGTTTGTTTGTTTGTTTTTTGTCCTTTGCCATCTACAATCAAACTGGTCTTTGTATACTGTTTTGTTCATTGTAAATACGGATTTAAAAAATAATATCATAGAAGAAAAACACAAAGATAAAAACACAAACATACATTAATCAATCAGAGTCCGTCAATAAAACAAAGGATGCTTTTGAGAAGGTGCAGGGGCCCTTGTTTTTCGCCCAGTGACGGCAGCATGTGTAGAGCTCTTGCCTTTCAGCTCTCAACCTCCTCACACTTTTCACAAGGCCTGAGGTAGCCCACAGACTGAACAGGTTTCATCCACAAATACCTTGACCCTGTGGGTAAGATGATGAATGATCCTTTAAATTACATGTTGAGGAACTTGCAAAACAACAGATTGAAAGCCTTTAGGCAGCTTTCTAAAGGATACGATTTACAGCACAACACACACTTCACAAATGTTGGACAGAAGAAAGAACACAGTTGATTTAGATAGGGCCCTTAAAACATACAGGTTAAGAGTTGTGAAGGTATCGGGTTGTGTTGGAGACACAGTTGGCCTTGGTGATATGTAAGGATTTGATTGTTTCTGTGTGATGTCTGTTTGAGTGAAGCTACAGTGACCTTAGTATCAGTTACTTTACTATGCTGCAGTTCGAAAAAACGATTGCATTGTTCTACAAATTCTGCAACCCCTTTCTTAGTATGTTTGGATAATATTGCTTTTCTTACAGTTTTTTACGATTGCTAAACCACAGTGGGCACAACTGGAACGACAAGTGCAAAACTCTAACAACAGTATGCAGAGCAGAGGTTCATTCGGACCAAACTGTAGCTCGTTTTTCATTGCTTAAACACAATTTTCAAAACTCTACACACCTATCTCATGGCTTAACCACAGCCTGCACAACACTGTGGATTTCCAGCACTTTTTTCAAATGCTAACACACTGCTGCCACAACTGTAAACCACACATTCAAAACAGAATGAATGCCTTTCAAACACTGCAGATTGCAATTTCAACTGAAACACTAAGATGTCTTGTTTTAGACTTGTTAGTGAACATATATACAGTATAAAGGGAAAGCTCAAAAAAATATATTTTTTTAGAAATGGACCAAGGAAGACAGGTTGTTGGAGGTAGAAGAGTGGCAGTGAGAGTGTGGATGTGTGGAGGAAGACCTAGAAGACATAGAGCTGTAATGTCTGATGAAATACAGTAAGGGCTAAACTGATAGACACTGTTGTGGGTGGTCTCTCATTGAGAGAGGCAGGGTTGAGAGTGCAACCCAATCTGCAAAAATCTAAAGTTGCATCTGTAATACGAATTTTCCAGCAAACAAACAGCTTAGAGTTGCATCCTTACAGTACATGACAACATTACAGGAATGTATTTCTGTATTACAATTATAGAATGTTTACACAGATAAATACTACATTTGGAAATGTTTTCAATAAAATATACAAAATGTGTATCTATTGAAGAAAACTTCTGATTTTCATTTATTTTTGTTTTCCGAAAAAAACTGGTATGTTATAAAATAAAAAAATTCATGTGAAAGAATTTCACCCTTTCATCAAAGAAAATATTACGTAATTTGTGTGAAATAATTCAAATAATTCAAACTGTAAAGATTAAAAGTTTGTAATTTGTGTATTGGGGTTTGATGCTAGTGTTTGTACTCTGAGCAGGTTCTGAGTGACAGTGTGTGTTATCTCAATGAGGCTGGTTCATAGTGTTTGCTGCACTGAGCCTATTTTGCAGGTGAAGTGAACTGTTCAGCTCCAATGACTGTTGGTAGTGCATACTGTAGTTAGAGTTTTGCACATTGAGCTACAGTTGTGCCCACTGTGGGTTAGCAATAGAAAAAAACTGTAAGTAAGCAAACGTGATATGAGGGATATTTGTGGCCGTTGGTTGGACTAATTGATTCTTATGGCTTCATAGTTGTTAAAGAGGACCTATTATACTACTTTTCTGGTCTTACTTTCTTGTTTTACACTGCTATAGAGCAACCTGACACGAATCACATCACAAAAAACTATGTAGATTTTCGGGAAGCTCTTTCTCTTATTTTGGCGATCCAGCACGTCTTGTCAACACTTGAGTGTGTGTGCTTCGGCAATCTCCGCTCCCTCCGCCTGTGCATCGGCCATCTCCGCTACCCTCCCCCCCCTCCTGCAAACCCAACTCCGTTGTGATTGGTTACCTTCCTTCCGGAACACTTTCAGTGGCGGGAAGCGCGAGCATGGACCTATAAGGGCGCGAGGCAGACGCGAGGCAGACGCGAACAGGGAAGTGACAGCATTACCATACATGGAAACATCCGCGTGGTGACTTCACAAAGTTTTATGCGACGTCACGAATTATGAAAGGGTAGACCGCTTTGAAGACGTGACTTCTCGACTGGCTAGAATAGTGTTTAGTGCTCGGCACAGACACCCCAGACGGTCAGCAGGGAATACGTCGAAATGCATGTATGTCATTATTTGATCATTTAGTATGGTTAAGCATGACTATGAATCATCATAACAACGTTTATAGGTCATAAAAGTCAAAAAGCATCATAGGTCCTCTTTAATAAATAATTTACAAATGCTTTATAGATCAGTTATATGTCTCAAAAAGAACACCTTTTGGTTTTAGCTTATCATTGGATTTTGGTCCAGGTGCTAAGACAATGCCACTGTCATGCTGTGGGGATACAACCCGTAAAAAGGGCCCCAAAGCACTATCTTTAGTTAGTTTTTGTGTTTTGGACGAACAGAAAAGCGTCAGACTGGACTGTTGACTGGAAGGTTCTCTTGCATCAACACTGAAGGCATTAGCATCTAGCGAATATTTTAGCGTGTTAATTATAGGGCCAACCGGAGCAAACAAAAGTGCATCCACGGAACAGAAAGAGGATCAAAGAGCGTGTTTACTCAGGAGTCGGAGTGCTCCAACAGACTGGTAAAGGAGATCAACCGCGTGCTAAAAGTCATGCAGCTCATCTGATGTGTGTCTGACTGGAGTGGGTAAGTAGAGGTTCACGACCGTACCATTATCCCGCTGAGGGGCTGCTGGGTGATTATAGCCTGTTGCCCCAGCCGCGGGCTGCTGAGCCTCCTTAATACCGCTCTGAAGGTGGGGCTAATTGGTGCTTAATTACTGTAGTCCAACAGTCAGCCCGAACAGCTGCACCCGGTGAAGAAACAAAAAGGAGGAAGAAAAAAAAAACTGGAGGCATGAATTAGAAACAAGAGACAGTGAGCCGTTCATAGAGCATTTGTTCTGTAATTGTGAGAGGAAGCAGGGGGAGGGAGAACACGCTACGGCAGCTCGTTGGGACAAATTTTTGAAGATGTGAATTATGGATCTAAACAAGCTCTCTCTCTCTCTGTCTCTCTCACTCTCTCACTATCTGTCTCTCTTCCTCTCCCTGCTCCCAGCCTGCAGAAAACAGCATCGCTCATGAAATGTTAAGCGGACAGATGGTAACAAAAAAACAGCGCATGGCAAACAGGACGGAGAGCTGGCTCATAGACCTCAGCAGTTTGATTGTACATATACAATTACAAAGCGAGGAGAGATTAGAGAGACCCTGGACATCCACAGATAAGACCTGGAGACCAGCCTTGCCTTTTCCCTTTGTTCGGCTCTCCCGCTGTGATTACTGCACTCAGACACATTTGATTATGCAGGGCAATTTGCAGGGAAAGTGTTTATTTGGCAGGAAAGTGAAATAATTGATGAAAGCAGCGAGTCAAAGGACCGTTGACAAGTGTTTTGATTTGGCTATTTATGGCGTTTAAAAGTGTGGCGCTACAGGAAGAAAAAAGAAGCTAAACGACACAAGGCAGCCTTTGAATCAGTTCTCCTCTCAACAGAACAGAAAGAAGAAAAAGAACAAGACCAACATTGTTTATTCGCCATGCGCACAGATATGTTTTATTTTATGTGTTGGAAACGGCAGTCTAATTTTGTGCATATTAAGACAGCTCTTAAAAGTGCCAGCGCCCAGCTGAGGGTCATGCAGCATTACATGTTAGTACAGCTCCTATGGCAACCATTTACTGTAGAGAACATGCTGCTGCAGTTACTGTAATGAGAAATCCATTTGTGGACAAGGCAACAACAAAGCCCTCAATTACCGCCCAGCACACTTCCAATCAACTGAATGTGCATTTCTCCGGCAGCGGCAGCAGACCACCCCTTTACCCAACAGTCCCTCACCTCATAAGAACTCAGCGATATTATTGTTGACAGACCTGCCTTTGAATCGCATTAAAGACTTCCCAGATTATTATTACAAATGTAAAATTACATCAGATGGTCCCCTGGCTGCCATAGCGCTGTGATGTGCACTGATCACTGCGTTCTCAAGAGCATCTTCCTTTCGGATTAGAGGTGCCACTGTTCATAAACTCATCAAAGCACAGCGAGCGCAGAGCCTCTCAAAGATAATGAAAATGTGCCGACAATAACGCCTAGGATTAGAATGAGGCCGTGCGAGAGAGGAGAGGGGGGCTTTAGGAGAGGAAGGTGAAACGTGTTGCAATCACAGAGTTGGACCCAAACACGGACACAGTGAGATTGTTTTAACAGAAGAGTGGGCTCATCGCAGGGCTTTGTGGGGTTTGAAGGTGGAGATGGAGGAGTGTTGTTCAGGGAATGCAGAAGAGAGAGAGAGAGAGAGAGAGAGAGAGAGAGAGAGAGAGAGAGAGAGAGAGAGAGAGAGAGAGAGAGAGAGAGAGAGAGAGAGAGAGTGAGTGAGTGGCTGGTTGGAGTAGAGAAGGAGCAACAGTGCACCAAGAAGAAGAAGGCAATGATAAAAAGATGACTAAACTAGAGATATAAACCACCGCCGGTTGTTAGCTGCTCCTCGGCAGCCGGGTTGATGATTCTGGTTCCCATTGACCGCTGTTATGTCATTGTGTTCTTCAGCCAGTCACCTGTTGAAGAGCCACTGGTGGAGAATCAAGAGTTGATTTACTGATGGGCTGATTGTTGCAGGTGAAGAAGTAAAACCATGTCCATGCCAACACACAGGGAGACACAGACAGACGGAACACTGCATGGGGGACCATGGGGAATATGGGGAATATGCTGTCATGACAAAAAGAAAGGTAATAATGACAAACGCCTCTAGCAATTAGATCCTATATGATCTATGACATATGATCAACACTAGGTTAATGCAGTGGAATGGGTGATCAGCGGTTACACAGACCAACATTCCTTTCTCAGATGATGCAGGTGCTATAGGGTGATGGTGAAGAAAGGGGCGCACGGATCATTAGGTCAAAAGTGACAGGCCACCGCGGTGGAGTCATTGTGTTATTAATAACCACAGTGTGAAATCCAGACCTGCCAGGCTGAAATATCCGCCAGCTCTTCTCTGTCAACCCACCACATCAGAACAGAGAGGAGAAAAAGAAACGTTTGGTCATTAGCGTGTATCTTTGAACTCATTTACACTGACTCACTCTGCCTCTGGAGAGTATATTGCATAAAGCTTTCCTAGCTCAAAAAAAAGCTATATCTAAATACATCCAAGAAGCACTTAAGATAAATTGAAAAACAAAAGTTCAAATCACCTCTGCAGGAAGTTTGGAAAGGTGTAAATGAGTCTGTCTCTGTTACATCTCTCCATTTCATAACTTTACTATTTCCTCCTCACATACTATTACCATTTAAGTGAACATATCTTTCCAGATACAGCATCATGTATGTGTTGTTGTATTTGTATTGCAATTCATGGACTGTGTCTTCAGTAAAAGTGTCTTCGTGCAATGTTGTTTGAATATTATCTGGGCACACTGAAATGTGTAAATGGAACTATTAAGTCATTAGGTAAAGAAAAGGACATGTTGTAAGTTATTATACTCTCCTATATCAGGGCCTGTGCAATATCAAACAGGTGGACACTCTTATTTGTTGTTACTGTCCAAAAGAACATTGGTTGTCTTCACATTGTCTTAGGATGTGGACTTATGGATTTATGGATTGAAATGTAATGTGTTGGTCGTATGAAGCTTTGGTCATCACTTTTGCCCAAGCAATAACGTTTACCTTATCGTCTCTAATTATTAGTTCCACTACTTAATGAAAATGTAATGTTAAAGGTCATTGATATTGTCTATGTTCACATAGCTATGAAGGTCCCTGTGACACAACAATTATGTGAAGGTTAGCAGCAAGCTCTGACAAATCACAAAAGCCTCTCCAGACTTTGTAATCTTCCAAGTACACTCCAGGTTCTCAAGGTAAACATAAAGAATGCTGCCATTGTATGTGTAGATAACTGATAGTCTATGCATAGACAGTGGTGAAAAGCATGCATGCCAGCTTATTGAAAGGCTTGCACAAACTGGTTTATTCCAGTACTTAACTATTTCTGTGAAGATTATAGGAATTGGCTGAAGGGTGTGCATTAGTTTTAGATTATCTAAAAGCTCTGGCTCTAATAGCTCTACTGTAGCCCTTCAAGGCTGATCAATTATGAGGAGACATGACAACATTTTACGTTTCCAATTTTACATTTTCATATAACTGTGATATTACGTGCAGACACCTGGGGTTGTAGCCCGGTTTCAGATTTCAGGATCACTGGTGTTGTGCTCATTGAGGACAGTTTTCCCGGTAGGAAAACAACTGAGCCAATGAGACCTCTAAGGGTCAAATATGGACACGTCACATTTAAATATAGTTTTTTTGTTTAAATCAGTCTGCAATTTAGTCTGCGTATTAGCCTAGTTTGATAACTCAAGTTAAAACCCTCTGTGAACACTCAGTGTAGGATGAATAGCCTTCTCAAATGCTCGTTTCTGAGGTTTTCAAATGACGAGCAGGAAATGTGTTATACAATGGAAGTTCCCTTGAGTATATGAGTAATATCCTGACAAACTGAATTCAATAAGTTAGTATGTGTCAGTATTTATTTACTCTGTGGACACATGTGGACACCAGAGAGTCCATTTTGTCCCTGTTTGGTTTCCATGGTAAAAATGGGAACGGTAAAGTACAACCCCTTACATACATGTTGTCTCATGTTCATATGCACATTTTATTTATTTATTTGTTATTCTGTACTCATCCCTGGGATCGTGACACAGACCAGCTACTGCTTCCTTTCTGTGTCGGAGTGCGTAAGTCAAACGGAGAGACAGATGAAACTGTGTTGCGGCTCTTATAGGAAGACAAGCCCGCTCATTACGGGGTGAGCTCCACAAAACATCACCAGCTTAACCGTCCACTCCACAGACTCATTTCTGAGTGATCGTCATGCTGATGATGACGAGGAGGACCAGGGTGGCTGAGAGCCGCTTCTGCTTTTGTCTCTTTTCATTTCCTCAGAAAAAAATAAATAAATAAATAAAAAATAAAAACTCAGACAGTCAGAGTGGGATAGTCCCAGGCATTAACTGCTGGCTGATTGCTTTGTGCGAAAGGTGCCCAAAGAGCACGGGGAAGGAAATTAGGGAATAATGGGTGGGAGTAATGAAAGAGGATGAAAAGTGGCAGCCCAGCTCAACAGGCACAGCTGAAATAAAAGAAAAAAAGAGAAAGAAGAAGAAGAGACAGAACAGAGACAGAATTAGAATAGTGATTCTAATTCCCAGATACTGCACTACAGCAAGGGGCGCCAGATGTCGTCCAGAATTTCAAACATTCATCCCGGCGTCCCACTCTTTGTTCCCCAAAATTAGACCGAATGGAAGGCGATTTGAAGTGGCTATAAGGTCTTTTTTTATGCTGGAAGAAGAATGTGTTTGTTTGCAGCTGTCTGGGATGATTTGCAAATTGTCTGAAATCGCGTTTTACTTCTGAAAATGATGTGAACCGTTGAGCATCTGTTATATAGGGAGTAATGAAAAAACAGGAGGACATTCTGTTTGTTTTTTTAGCTATAGAGTTGTTTTTTGGCCAAGACAACCTTCAAACCCAGCTGACTCCTGAATGGATTTGGACACCTTATAGGGCACACAATGATTTTTGAGGAATCACAGCCAGAGAGAAGGGCAATGGAGGCCATGGTCCCCAGTGAATTGAACAGGGTACATTCACATAACATATCACCACCACTGCATGACTCCAAACAACATACAGTAATGGAAATACTAACATTCTCATCTGATTACGAGTTGTAATTGGTCCGACAAAATCCAACCATGCTTTTATTAAAGGTCATTATTTTCTTCAATATTTAATACATTAATTCTCTACAATCAGATGTTGATTTTTTTTTCAAGACAGCTCATCGTTTCATTCAAATTGGCTGGCTCCTCCTCTCCCCTCTTGCCACTGCAGGTTTAAATTAGCATCCCATCTCCTGCACTCCAGCGTGTGATAACACATCTGATCTGAGCCTGGTGTTGAGTCAGAATACTAAATGTGTGAGACTATGTGTTGCTCTCAGGAACAGCAGATCGCTGCCACCCCATGCAAGGTAATCTCACACCATTACTTCCTCCTCCTCTGACTCCCATCTCCTCAGCTGCTTCGAACACACACGGCGAAAGGTGGCCATTTGAAAAATACCAGCCATCATTATTATTCAGGTCTTAAAAAAACAGGACCTGAAATAACTGTGTGGAGATTATAGGTGAGTCATATAGGTGATACAGGATGGTCTGTTTGTGTTCTTTGATTGGAGGACAGCTCGACTTTTGGTAAAGAGAGGACAAGGGTTTGTAACTTGTATGAATCATACAGTTGTATGTTACCAAGCCGAAGATTTGAGTCTTGATAGCTGCTGTTAGTTATTATGTGTTAAATAAATCAGTGATATAACAAAACAAATGTCAGTTTTTGAGAAACAGAATGGAAGTTGATTTTTAGTTTTCAGTGATTGTCTGCTCTAAACCTAATATGTTGTTTTCATTTAACGTTAAGAGCTTAAGTTTTGGCTTTATTTCAACATAAAGCAACTTCTCCTTCCAACATATAATTACTCCCAGAAATATTAAATCAGATCAAAAGAGGATTAGAAGATCAAATTAAATACAAGAAAAAAAATACTTTTATTTTTTTACTAGATTTTTATTTTATTTCAAGTATCTTGAAGCAAATATTTTAAATGTCTTCATCTCTCCAAACTCAAAATCAAGTATGGTTGTCTTTTTCTTGTCACTCTCTTGAAATGAGAGTTTATATATTGAAAAAAACGAAATCCTGAAATAAGGGAAACTGAACTGCGGAAATGTCCTCCTACTTTTGGTCTTATTTAGTTTCACTTCTTGGAACGAAAGTAAGAGTGCTCAATAAGCCATTATGTGGATGGGAAGAGCTGTGTGAATGCATGGAGCAATAGGAGGAGATGGTGGCAAGGGGTTAAGGTCGAAGCAGGAAGAGTGTCGATATCACAGCAGCAATTACTGTTTTATAAATGGGCCCTGTGTCGCTGTGAATGAGTAACTCCATCAATCTGTCCTGACAGCGCGCTCCTTAGCCCGTCACTCCCTCTCCTGCCCGCAATCTGTAGATTTCAACTTAGCCCAGAAATTGATAATCCGATTGAGGCGTAACCTGGTTAGTAAGGAGGAGAGCCTGTGCAGCAGAGTGCCATCTCAGCGCGAACACACTCAGCCAGCACTCAACGTGCAAACGAAGACACTCACAATCCAATAGTCCTGCATATACATAAAGAGTGTTCATTTGGTTGTGTAAAATGTATATGGAGATTGTTACAAAACATCGTACCAGTGGATTCAACCCCTTAACATTGTTTTTCTTCCTTTTTAGTTCCTTTCAAGAAGCTTTGAAAAATGTTTGTATTACAGTCTTTTCAAGGTATCTCATGGTCAAAAGAATGATGACAGTCCAGTACTGCCTACATTTGTGATGTTAGTAGCATCGTTGACAATGTCATCTTATCTGCTCCTATAAGAGCAGTAGCTCGAGCCAACAAGAAAAGCTTTCCACAAGATGTTTGAACCTGTCTGCATCTGAACACAAACATTATACAGGAAACAGTTCATAGTCATTCAAGAAAAGACATCAGGATTAACTATTAAATTAATCCAAAACATAAATCCATCCAGTTTTCAGCTTTTGCTTTGCAATTCCAACATCACCGACTCCAATTTAATTGGAATAAACCTGTCATCACTGATGCATTGTGGACTTTCTTTAAAACAGGAATCTTTTTTTACTTCACTCGTGCCCAATGTCAGATAATGATCTAGAGTATGGTTTAAACACATTACAGTGTTTAAACCATACTCTGAATAGTTCAGTCATTTTAGGACTGAATGTGAAGTAGAAAGACTGAGCATGATTAAAGCACGAACACACACACACAGCCACAGTGAGTTAAGTGCTCATTCTGCACTCTGAGTTGAATGGGAGCGGGCCGGGCCTCTATAGTACAGTATTGATCCTCGGCTCTCTCAACCTAGACTGAATGAACTTCAAGGATTAACAGCCAATGGGATTGCTGGGTAATTGAGTCTTTAAAAAACACACATTAAGACCCCCGAGGTGAAATCACTCTCAGACCTGTTGATCTGCCGAATGACAGCTTTTTTTTCAGGTAGGCCTTAAAAACAAATACATCATTACAATATACTGAAGATAAGGCAAATGGAATGTTATTAGTTTTCAAAATTATATTTTGCTGGAACATTTAACCCTGTTATGTTGCTAAATGAGGAGTTAAGGAATCTTTTAAAAACATTTTATTTAACCTTTATTTTTCCAGATAAAACATTCAAGCAGCTCAGAGTAACATTTAAATATCTTTTAAACAGCCTCATGTTTCCTCACATAATCATAAATTACCTTTAACAGCAAACGAGACCATCAGTGCAAAGAAAGATGTTTTTATATAGTTTTTATTACTGCGTTTGGTCTGGTCGCACACCCAGTCCGATTTTCGGTTCACGCATGCATGCTCTATGGTCACATATCCGTATTGGTCGCAGATTTCAGTGTGGCGCTGCAACGCGATTTGAGAAGCCTATCCCTCCAGGTGAGGGAAGGGGAGCGGGAGCCTTGTTTGAGACAGATATTTGACGTCATAATGACTGATAACGGGGCTGAACCATCAAAGAAAAAAAAGAAAATGCAATGAAGAAAAGCTATAAGGGAGAGTGATAGGCGGGCGGGAGGGCGTTGCCAAGCAACATACACAATTGCACAGGAGCGAATTAGACTGCAGTGTTTACTCCTAAATGAATGAGCGGTAGCCTACTAAAACACAGTTTACTTTGCCTCACCAGCATCATCAGATGACCATTATTCATTTGAAATAGTCATTATTTACAGCAACATAAACACATTACCTCATCGTGATCCATACTAACTGCCGTCTCTCGTTCATTCGCTTTGTGTGAGGACACGCAATCTTTCAGCTCCGTGAGAGAGAGTAGTTAGGTGACACTGCTGCATCAACTCATTGCAATCAGGTGTGAGTAGCACTGACTGGTATTAGTTGATGCTGTGTCACCAACCACTCTCACGGAGCCGAAAAGAGTCCGGTGTCCTCACACTTTCAACACACGGACATGCACTATATTGCTTCCTGATCATTTGAATCTTGCATGCCCGGCACGAGCTAGAAAACAGCTTCACGACAGCTGGCGTCGTAAAAATACTACCGCTTTTGTCAACGTGCCATGTTACTCGTAGTGGCTTTAAGAACAGTTTCTTATGCCTCATTTCCACCGAGTAGAGCGGGTCGGAGCGGTTCGGTCCGGGTAGTTTGGCTTTTCATTTGTAAAAAGTTGGGTAGGGTACGGTTTAAGCGCACCTAACCGCTCTGAGCCGCTCCAGATCTCAGTACTCCTCCGTAGGGGTACTAGCCGCCTGAAAGCGGACCGAAAATGCGGAGCTACACGCTGCCGTCATTTGATTGGTTGGTCGAAAGAATCATTTCCGCCATGTGTATTCATCTCGGCAAGAGTGAAGAGAGTCTTTGTTTTGGTGAAAATGTGAGCACAGCACTGTTTATTGTTTGGTGTTTTTCCTCGTCATTAATAATCAGTTGGTTTAGTTACGTGTCCCACTGCTAGCCTACGTAGCTGCCGCAGCCAGCACTGTTTGCTCACTGAGTTGCACCGAGCCGTCTCTGTGTGTTTACGCCATAGCCTAGATAGTTTTTGGCTAAATACACGCTCACAACACGGGGGGAATAAATAAAGAAGCGGCTGGTTTGACCAAGCAAAAACGAGAGACCGCTGGCTTGACCACAGTTGGTCGAAATAATCATTTCCGCCGTGTGTAGTCACCTCGGCTAGAGTGAAGAGAGTCTTGTTTTGGCGAAAATCTGAGCGCGGCACTGTTTATTGTGTGGTGTTTTTCCTCGTCATTAAAATAATCAGTTGGCTACACTGTGTCCCACTGCTATGATGTCACGTAGCCAGCGCTGTTCGCTCACTGTCTATCGGTTGCAGCTAGCAGTCTCTGTGCTCACAACAACACGGGGGGAATAAATAAAGAAGCGGCTGGTTTGACCAAGCAAAGACCGAGAGACCGCTTGCTTGACCACAGTTGTTCCACAACCCTATAGTTTGACCCATATTCTGGCGGCGGATATCGCAGTCCAGCCTAAACCCCGCCCTACCAGTAAGGGTAGGGTCATACACCCCGCCCTACCAGTAAAGGTAGGGACCGCGGTGGAAACAACACCGAGATTCTTAAAAGTGAGCTGTCCCGCTCTGAGCCGCTCCGATCCGACCCGCTCTACTCGGTGGAAATGAGGCATTATTTACAATATTGATCTGGTCCAACAGGTATCGCAGAAGTATTGCAATTCATCCTCAGGAGGATCCACTGAACATCTGACTGACAAGGCTATCACCACAGCCATGCCACTAGCATGGCTAGTAATGTGAATGATTCAATATACAACGCTAACGTGATGCTGCCACTGTCAATGGTCAGGGTTTGCTTAAAATGAAATAGTCTTCAAAACCATCCTGAAAAAAGGAGGGTCAAGAATCATACAATAGTTGATCATTGAACACACTGACAGACTATTTAGACTCTCCTGCTTAGGGACATTCATGGTGTTGCACTTAGTTGAAAAGTAATTGAAGTACCTGTGTAAGGAATAGAAATAGCTTGTGACTGAAATTCAAACCATTTTACACCACAAATTACCAATCTCTGCATGAAGTGGACTTTGTTGACATATTGGCAGTTTGAATTGGCGGCTGTCCATTCAATTCTGCTGCTTAAATGGGGTTTGAGACACAGTCAGACCATTTTATTTTTGGACTCTCATAAAAGTAGATCAACGTTCATTACTGAAGTAATATTTTTGGGAAAACAATTGGGGGATTCACTGATAAGAGTAATCATAATGAAAATGCCATCAGAAACACTGGACAAACATTGACATGACATTTGCTTTCAACTTATCATGGCTCAATCTACCATTAACCCGATTGATTCTAGCCTAAAGTCTAAATGAAACAGACCGAATGGATGAACACACCAGAAGTCATCTGACCCTGTCATACAGGTGAGGTGTGAACCTAGCCTAAAACTCAATACAGAATGTCCCAGCATGCTCCATTCTGACCTCGTGGGGCGGTGTGAGCAGTGTGTTTGTCCATTGGCATCACTGAAGTGAGTTAACAGCAACAGTCGGCAAGCAGCTGCTTCTCTCCGGCACTGAAACATTATGACTCTATCCAATACATACAGTATGTATGCAGACATATTACCACCTCTGCAACCCTCCAGATGCTGCTGCTGCTGCCGCCATAATGACATGCAACATGATCATCTATGTATATTTATCTCTGCACAAAAGGCTTGTCCCGCATCCCATTACATGGCAACAGTGCATACTGTGCATCACCTGATCATGACAATATGCGGGGAGCAGCGTCTGTAGCCAGGAGCCCCACCGCTGCCAGGGCACAATTAGCATCCAGCTGAGCCACAGAATGCCAACTGCTGGCTTCAAAGCAAATATGCTTTTACAAAGAGATCACTGAGAGGCAGGAGGAGGACTTGGTATCAGAAACATGACTAACACTGTATCACACCAGTCGCTTGAAGGAGGGCATCCGTACATAGCAATGCAGAAGATATATTTGTCTCTCACCGTAAAGACAAGTATGGACTGTAAGGAAAAACAAATGGTAGTGATATAGATCTGGGTGATACACTTAAGAAAATAAAACAACATTTTCTCATAAGATGAGAACATCACGGTCATAACACCATGTCCAGACATGTTAGCAAAGCCTTCATCAAAACGTTCAACTTCATTAAAGTAGCTATACGATGAACTTTCTGTTTTTGGGTGATAGGGCAGGGCATTGATGAATAACAGAGGAAAAAGGGAACTTTGTCATAAACATTTCAAATGTCCTCGTATGCTGATGATGAATGAGGATACTCTTGGCCAGCAAGAACATGTTTTGGAACACAAAAAATGCTTGGTATTTGGGGACAATTTTGGAGTCCATGCACTTTTCAAGAGAATATTTTTTTAATTTTTTTTATGAGATGTGGACATTTCATTTTCAAATCGGAGCATTACATACTGTAAATAGGAAGTTGTATTGAAAGTGAATTTTTTAAATAAATAAAGATGCTTTTTTGTACAATGAGGACAGTTGTCCAGTTCTCAATGCCTCAAAGAGCAGTTTTTTTCACATTTGGCTCATTTTAATTGGACTTTTCCATGCCAAGCTATGTTCACATGTTCCAACTGTGCCCTCACAGCGTAGGATCCAACTAGTCTATCTCCTCCCACAAACTAACGCATGTCACTGCAACAACTTCTAATTAAATGTGATGGGTTGGAGTAGTTTCACTCCTATGTTGCCGTGCAGACTACCCTTATTTTACTGTTTACTGAACACTCTCCTTCAGAGCGTGTATTGTTAGGCAGGTTTATGAAAGACAAAGTATTTATTGATAATTAAGCAGAACTTCATTAGCAGGGCTGTTCTTCAATAAAAATAGTCCACACAAACAGAGATATGGACCTATTTGGCACCATATGGATCCGTTTTTATCTTTGGATGTAGGAATAGTAGAACCAGAATGCCAGAGGGAAAAATGACACTTCGGCACTTGTGCTTTTCTTGAAATAGCAGACAATGATTAGGGTTGCTCATGGTTCAGCTCTGACAAGGAACCCATACATATGGAACAACAGCATATGGGAAAGGGCTAAAGATAGAATATAATCGAGAAGGTTTAGTTTATATGTGTGGATGCTTACAGTCTGCAGCATGATAAAAGTCTGTCAAAAGTTCCCAAGTCTGAAGTGGTTCTTCTGATCATCTATGCAACCAACGCTTTGAGACCAACAGATTCAGTTCATACTGATTTAGAAATGAAGAGAAGCAGCAAAGCATCAGTTGTTTATCAAAACAATCTTTGATTAATTATCGATTATTTTCTTTCTTTCTTCTTCTGCATTCCTCCTGCCATCAAACATCATAGCTGTTGCTAGAGAAAGAAGGAACTCTTTCCTTTTTTTTCCACATACCTCCTCTCACATCGACAAATGAATCAAAATGTAAAATAGTGACGGTTCAAAGAATAAAATGTTCCAAACACACAGGTTTACCTTTCATTGATTTTCAACATCAAATCTCAACATAAAACCAAACCACAGACACACACACACACACACACACACACACACACACACACACACACACACACACACACACAGACACACAGTGACAGTGTGGGGGAGACATTAATGGAGACAGAGGAACCCAGCTGGTCGTCCTGCCGTCTGCAGAGAGGATGAGCAAAGAGGCAAAACAGACGGCCCCGTTGGCTGCTGGGAAACGGAGGGAGACACCCCTCCGGCGGAGCAGTCATCCCCACGCCTTCGTCCCACCTTCACCTCGTCCGTGTGTTCCCACCGCCCGTCGCCACTGTGAAGACGGGAGGCTCAGGGCTGCCGGGCTGACTACCAGTGGGAGGATTAATCGCCGTCGGATGGCGAGGCATCTGCTGCTCGCTTCGCCACCAACTGCTGCTGAAAAATGATTAAATGGCCTCTCCCAGCTAACATGTGGAGCGACCACGGCGTCCGTCCCTCCCTGTCTGTCTGTCTTGCCGTCCTCCACTGTACCACTGCCCTACTATCTTTGCGCCAGCCTCCATTCCACCCTGTCTCCCCTGCTTTGCTTATTGACTCCTGTCTTACCAACTTAATAACCATTTGAGCCTCTGTAGCACTGTGACGAGCCCTGCCTCTCCCTTTAATCGTGTTATTTGATGTATCTTATGTGGTGTGTTATACATCACTTTGTTAAACCCATTGTTTGCCATGGCCTCTTGAGTTGGTAGTCATGACAAATTGGGGGCTCGTCAAATTTGATTTGTTTGGTGCGTTTGAGTATCTCATTTGTTGATTTGGTACTTGTTGGGCCATGAGGTTAGGATTTGTGAAGTTACTGCTAAGATGTTGGGAGATGCAGATAATGTTGGTTGAAGCACTCTTTCGAGGAGGATATTTGTTGTGATCATACGAGAAGGTGAGTGTGATGGCCTGTATGTACTGTCTGTTTGCATTGCATTCCTAACTCAATGACTCTATTACTGCCTATCTGTTTGACTCGTACATTGAAAGAGGCCTATAGATGCTGCTAACATCCTGTGTAGACCAAGTACTACTGTTTTTGTATTCCCCCTCTTTCTTTTTTCCAGCTCTACCTGTCTGTCTCTCCGCCCTGGAGGCCTGCACCCCCCTCACCGTACCTCTCTCAGCCCAGCAGCATCTCCCTGTGTTTGAGTCTAAAGGTCTCGGTCGTCCTCAGAACACAACATGTTGCCATTTGTTCTAACTGGCCTGTTTCTGCTTTCTGCAGCTCTCTGCTGTTTCACCTGCAGAGAAACCTTTCTGTTTTTGGCGACTGACTGCACTCACAGCCTGCAAGGAGTTTACAAAGGACACCACCAACACCGCTTCCTACATACGAGGAGAGAACACGCCTGTCCTCATGTGAACTCGCATGATGTCACAGGCAGAGGAGCTTTAACACGTTTTCTCTCAGCCATCAGTAAATAATTGGAAAGATCCGGTCCAGTATACATATAGGGTCCTATATTGATTCAATTATCTCACCGGAATATCGAACTGATGCCACCGATCCAAATTCCACAGTCCTTTTCTTTCTTTTTTTTCTTTTTAATGATCCTTTAGTCAGACGAGGCAAACCCCATTTTCACGTTTTTAACCCACAAATGAACTTTAGGGGAGGCTTGTACATGAAAGAAAGTGAATAAATACAGACTTGTAGACTTTTGTTCTCTCTGCTAACTATCAGTGTGTAGAAGTAGTATTCTGCTTTTTTTTGGCTGCAGATCAGAGTACAACATTGTGTCCAACTCTTCATAGTTGTATTGGCAAATCCTGCACAGAAGGTTACCAAGGACAAGCTGGTTTGCATTCCGAATGTGAGAGCGATCTGCAGTCACCATGACAGTACAATACACATTCCTAACAGGGAACCTTGAGAGTTCTCAGAAAGAATGCAATATTTTTTAATTTATTTTTTACTTAGCCCTTGTCTGAGCTTAAAGTCTGCTCCACACCACAGAAGGCACCTGCCACAGCGAGGTCAACAGCCCCAGTGGCCTCCACGTCATCAAAACTCTCAAGCAGAAACACAAAGAGGCTTTAGATAGCACACTCAGATAGCACGCTCAGTAGAGGCTTAAAGAGCAAACTTTGTCCAAGGTTTGGTCAGAGAGTGTGCTCAGTACAGGGTCGGAGACGGTATACAGAGAAGCACAGATAAGGATGCAGACAACAATCACGTGAATAGAAACCGATCAAACTGTCTGGGATGGAGCATATCAGTTTCGTACACACTGATTTGTTTTGAACCTGGAACAAACAATATGAAAATATGCGGCTGTCTGGATTTATACTTGGGGAAATAATTCATGGCAGAAATGTACTTTATGTATTGTGCGTGACTATTTTCTTCAAAGTAATTGCTTCAAATCTTTAATTTGGTATTTGATAAAGAGCGATGATGAGAAAGACTTCCAAGATTGCTTTGAGATCGGTGTCTGTCAGCAGACAGTGGTGATTGAGGTGAGTGGAGGGTTTGCAGTGGAGATGTATTTATTGAATGAGTGTTGATAGCAGATGATAGAGGGTTTTCTCCAACTTGATTTGTGGTGTCTTCATTCTCAACAATCTCCACCAGCATCAGACCCTTGTAGAAGAAAAACAAATGCCCCCCAACCTGACCAATAAAGGTTCTCATTGTCTCCACGTGATATCTCTGAAGATACCAAACCCCTGATGTTTAGTTACATTTGTCCGTTTTCATTAACCATGTCACCTGTTATCTTGAAATAAACAAACTAAGATGTAATAGTCCACTCCAGCACCACATTTTGCAAGACGCGTCAATTTTTGTTTGTTGCCCACAGTTGGATGTGTGATGCAGCTGGATCTCAAAGCAGCAGAAAGTACACATGTCCCCAAAATAAAAATAAATTGTATGTGTGCATTTATAAATTATGCAGGATGCTTCATTACGAGAACTGGCCAGGAATTGATGTACCTAATTTTCTGTATTCTGCTTCAAATCCACACAGGCCAGCTGTTACACACAGGTCCAGGTTTATATGATGAAATTGTTTGTAATGACAAAGCCCTTATGGATGAATCCTGAGCTCCATCAGAACTGTTTCATTTTCAAATATGATACAAGCTCACAACCAACTCGATTTCCCATCTTACTGTATATTTTGCCCATGATATCAAGCAAAGAGAGAGAAATTGTGCCTATGTAATACACCGGTCTCAATGGCGTTAAATTGCATCACTGACTGCCTGTGGCAATTAGTAATGGAGTTTGCATAAGAGGTAGCCATTTTGGGCCAAATTTTGGAATATTCCCTAATTTGCTTACATGCAAATGGGAAAGGTGCACCCAAGATCTCTGCTTGGCACTGCAGTATGTGTGCAGTGTGCATTTCAACTTTTGTGATTGCTTTGAGAGCAGGTTAAGCGCAAAAGCAGCACAATACATGTGTTGATTGGCCCTTAATTGGCATCATGTTACTCTATTAGCACCATATTTTATTGTAATGTCACTTTACATAGATAATGACAATGACGAGGCTCTGGTGAAAATATAATGAAATAATGGTAAAATGGCGCAAACACAGTATTGTAAACAGACAACTTGAAAATGTGTGATAAACTACAATGATGGCCTTCTTAAAACTCAAATGATGACGCTTATAATAATTCATTCTAATAAAATAACTTCCGTGTGTCTCGTTTTGATTAATTGTTCTTACCTTTTTTAACCCTATGACTGCAGTGACTATCTGCTGCTGAGCTTCACACTTTACTAATTAAACTATGGACTTCTAAAGCAGACTGTGTATTGACAGGCATCTCTGGTAGTTGCTGTGGATCGACACACATGTAGAAAGGGAAGCTTAACTGTGTCTATGCTCCTGACGGCTGTCATTGTGGGTTGTGTCCTCCGGTCGTGTAACTGTTACTAATGAGCAGCGACTGGAGGCCGCAACAGTGTGCTGTCGCTGGTATACTGAACAGTGGCTCTGTGTTCCCTATGTTGTAGAAGAAGCTGCTGTTTCTCTGTACAGTAAATTACTGGGGATCACAACGCAAGCAAAGCCGACCAACTATTTTAACTGGAGCTCCCCCTCTCCCTCTCTCTTGTCCATCTGTCCATCATACCTGCCTTCTCTCCCCTCCATCCTTTCATCTTATCTGCTCCCTCTCTCTCTGTACAGCAGGCTGAGCGGACAGCCATGGAGTTTCTCACTGGATGGGAGTATGGCGCCCCCTAGAGGCTAGTCCTTTCAAACCTAGTCACCACCACCACTTCCTCCTCCACCACCACCTCCTGCAGCAGTGGGGCACGTCATGAATATTTCACCAGGTTTAACTCCACTTAAAATATGCATTCTAATTGGGCCTAAGTGCCGCAGCTCTGCTCTAAGTAGCTTTCCAGATTTCTACCCCCCCCCCCCCACACACACACACACACACAAACACACTTTCCTCTCTTAACCGACACGTTTCATATGCTTGATGTATTTTCAAAATGTTGCTTACTAATCTGTTTCCTCCCCTCGCGCTGAACTTTGCTGAACCTTCTCGCATTTCAGAGAGCCTTCTGTTTCACATGTGGCATCATGTCGTGCAACAAGGAGGCACATGGGAGATCGCAATCTCACACCACCAACACACACTAAAAAACAGGATGAGTCATATACATTATTAACTTGTAGAAAATGACTATTCTTTAATCTAAAATATGGTTACGTAGGGTGACATTTTAAAGCAAGATCAGATTTTGCGTTGTGAATGTTGTTGGTTTTTCTTTTACTTTGGTAAATCAGAATTTCTTTATGTCAACTATCACTGACGCTGAATCTGTTTTGGAATTTCTCTTTAACTGGTGAATTCCTTGCATCTTTTGTACCTTCGCCATCCTGTGTGTTCTCCTTCTCTCATCCCTTCCATCACACTCTGTGAATCAGTATGTATCTTGCATTGCGTTTTCAACTGAAGTACCAGTTGTATTTTCCATTTTCTGATGAGATTTGTCCCCTAAATGTCCATATTATAAGGTACATCTTGTTTTGACTCCTAAAGACTAGAATCAAATGTAATGTTTTTTTTTTTCTTTGTGTGCAGTACTTACTGCATTGTTCTCTATCAGGATCTTAAAACTGACACTCATTAATACTAATTTGTTGAGACAACTTTAGTTTACTGGACACAAGTCAGTATTATAAGGTCAGGCCTCTGTGCAGGCCAATCCATTTATTCTATAACAAAGTGTGACACATGTTTCTTTATGGAGCTGGCTTTGTACACAGAGTAACAACACTGTCTAAGATCTACACGTTCTGATCCTCAACTATGGTCATGACTTTTGGGAAACGACTGAACGGATGAGATTTGATCCAGAATATGGTGGAGCGATTACATATCGCATCTGTCTGACTCGGGAAGAGCTGAAAAAAAACTATGGAAATCTACCTACGAGGCAGAAAACAGATGGATGCTGTCTAATGTGTGCTTGTATGATGTAGCGTAGAGATTTCCCATCACTGTAACTGAGGACCAGACAAAGAAAATCACACATAGAGCAAAAATACATTTGATAAGTATGTAGTAAGTAAACATATTAGCCACACAGTGTTTCAGTATGTATTGTACGTGTAGTGTACATTTATTTCTTCAGAAGTTACAACCACAGCAGTATTTAGACACAAACAAACAGCGCCAACATTTGTATACACTTACTCAGTGTCAAACACCTCACTGTCACACATCATGCACTCCCTAAATTCCAAGCTTGCTTAGTTCCGTCAACACATGAACACACACACACACACACACACACACACACACACACACACACACACACACACACACACACACACACACACACACACAGGGGGTCCACTAAGGTTTGGAGTAGAAAGAGACTCACTGTTGGTGTCATCCTCACCCGTCGCTGTAGTGACCGAGCTGCTTTGATCCGCCTCCACTACATGTCTCTCTCTCTCTCTTTCTCTCTCTCTCTCTGTCCCTCTCGCGCTCTGCTCTGAAACATAATGGACGGCGGTAAGGCAGGCGCAGCGCTTTGTTGCCATGGCAATGGCAAAAGGAACTAATAACCTGGTGTAGAGAAGATAAGGCTGTGAACAGAGAGAGAGGAGAGGAAACTGAAGGATGGAGACACAATGAAACACAAGGTAAGGTGAGGGGAGGGGCAGCATGAATATTATTGCTATGAATATGAGTGTAAAGAAGTATAAAATAAGTAGGCCCTTAAGGAGGAACCTGAACCATGATCTAACCATAAGTCTGTCGGAATGTACAAGTAACACCATGCAATTTTAAAAGCTGTTAAAGGAGGCACGTATACAGCGTGGATACACATGCTTGGTTCCCAGCTTAAAATATAACTTCACACATTTAGCATTGCACTACTCCTGTTGTTGGACTCATGATGGGCTGTTAAGAAAAGAATCAATGCAGCAGAACCACAGATCTGTCTGTGTTCTCAAAGTGAGGCGCATACATTACCCACAATACAACACAACTTCACACAGCTCCCTGCGGAGACACGACTTCTTCACAAAATTATTTTTGTTTATATTATGATTGAATGCGTGATTGCTAAAGCTGAGATTCTTATTATTCATCATCTATCTTGTTACAGAGTGAATCTCTGCTCATAGTATTGAATTGAACTCCTGATGGGTTTGGCAGTTACATCTAACCTGAATGCAAATTAAAGAAGACCTGCTCAAACACACACACACACACACACACACACACACACTCACTCACTCGCTTAGAGGGCCAAGAAGGTGTGTGTGCTGTAGGGGAGGTGTTGAGTGTTGGATGTACTTTGAGGTGTTTTCCTCTCAGATGTTCCTGCTCATCATTTGATGTTCTCAGAACGCTTCCAGGACGACGTCAGAGAAACACCTCGTTGCTTTGATCTCCGCCTTCAACGCCGTCGACGCCTGGTGAAGTTTGTGTTTGCGCACGGCTGCTAGATTACACAGACTCTGCAGAAATCCTACTTAACCTCACTGCTGCCTCACATGCACACACATGCACCCATCCACTCTCGTACTGTGTTAATTAACTTCTATGTGATCTCTTACGGCGCACTCACGTTTGGCCCAGTTGATCGGTAACACCCCTCCCTCCTCCCCCGCTGGCCAGACCTGGCCTGCACTCCCACTGCTTCAAAAGATCCCGGCCTATACACCATTGCTTCGTCTCAGTTCATGCTGGTTTAGATTATTGGCGTTTATTTTTGAATATTTCCATCTGGCCAAATTTGCTGCAAACAATCCACTTCCACATCAGACCAACATGAACGCCTGATAAAAAAAAAAGTGTTCAAATGTCCCCCAGTATGTCCATTGCACGCATGGACATACTGGGGGACAGTCTCATATGAAATGACCTTATGGTTTCATAATTCAGTACTGGCGGATGATCCTTTACTGGTAAGCATAAAGAAAACCATTTTTCACCCTTTTCCGGCTTTTATGTTTCTTCTTCTTTCATCATTCGGCTCTCGTCCCCTGTCACTTTGCACTCTCGACTGTGTTGTGAAAAAAATTATCTTGCACGGACTGAAAGCGAGATGGAAATGTCAAATAATTCCTGATACGGGAGGAACGACGGAGACGGCGGAGTCTGTTTCTGACCTCAGAGGAGATGTGAGATGAACGTTATGCGCCAAACCCGCGGTGTCACGACCCGTAATCGTCCAATCTGCCGGGCGCCGGGCGAAGCAAGTGGCGAGTGCCGGGCTGTTTGTTGTTGTTCTGGTTTGGAGGTCGAATGTGTGAATAATCCAGCACCGCAGCGAGCACCGGCATTGATGGCTGATATCCTCATGCCTTAAGCACACAAACACACAAACACACTGAGAGACCTTTCCCCTTTATACATTTGCAGCCTGAGATATATGCTTTGGCTCTAAAATGCAAAAAAAGAAGGTTCTATTTATGTGGCTAACAACACTTTACATATTTTGTTTCCACCATTTTACATATTGGTCTGTTCTCATTTACCCCGTTATAAGGACTGCCGGCATTATATCTAGTATAACTTTACCCAATATACCCATCATACGCATGACATACCTAGTTTACCCAACAACTATCTATCTATCTATCTATCTATCTATCTATCTATCTATCTATCTATCTATCTATCTATCTATCTATCTATCTATCTATCTATCTATCTATCTATCTATCTATCTATCTATCTATCTATCTATCTATCTATCTATCTATCTATCCATATATCTTCCATCCATCCAAGACAACACAATGTACACATAGTGGCAACACAAGTACCCCTTTTACCAATTATACTATTTTCAATAACTTTATCAACTGTATTGTGATGCACTATACATATTACATTATGTACAACATGCAGTCCTTTACCTATGTGTTATACCCAATCAATCCAAAATTCCCAAAAATACCACTATATGCATTAAACCCAAATAACCAATGACCAATAGGCATAGTGGGGTGGACAACGTTTTGAAGTTGCGGTATATTGAACGGACTTTAAGCATTGAAAACATACAGCTCTGTCACACAAAACACAGCAACACATATACGTTCTGATAGCACAATGCCAAACATTTCCAGGAGTGCAGATCAAGCTCTCGCCTCAGCATTTTCCTTTCTTTTTCAGCCAACGGTGACGGCAGCAAACCCCCATTCTCTCTGCCCTTCCGCCTCCCTCGCTCCCTCTGTGAAAGGGGTCCGGAAATCTCTGAAATATTTAATACACATTACAATGGAAAAGGTATATTCATTTCAGCATGTCTCTGAGCCAAAATCTAATGAAAAGATTCCCTGACTTTGGCATTTAAAGAGCGCATTAAAAGCCAAAGAGAACAGAGAAAGATGGGAGCTTTCACCTCTGCTATTTGTTCGCTGCATCAAAGAGCTGCAGACAGTTTTTCCCCCCTATTATTTTTTTTTCTCATTTAGCCTCGTCTGAAAAGTTTGGTACTTACACGTGTAACTACTCAAATTCAATTTTCTGTGGATAATTCTAATGTATTGCATATATTAAAAATGTATTTGCACATACGCAGGCACAGCTGAATAGTTTAAAGGGGGAAAAAAATCCTACATTTGGCGCTTATTACCCACATGGACTCAGGCAGGGAGCAATTAATCATATTTTTGCTTTGGGTTAGAATACTGATTTCCATCTCGGCACACAGGAAATATAATATTTTCGGAGCTGGAAATTCATCCAGCGGTAGGTACAGTTTGGCTCTGAGGCTTTTCTGCTCCCCGCCAAGCCGAGCGCCATAAAATAATGTGAGAGGAGCTGGAAGACAGAATGGCTGCTGCACAGTTGGACAGTGAAAATGAACTGACGGTCTCTCTGGGTGTTTGGTTATTGAAAGCGCTGTGTGACAGTATTTTATGTAGTGGTCCCGTTTTCTGGTGACAGCACCCTTGGGGGGGGCCTCTGTGGTTTCGCTGGTGGTTGACTGATTTGGGAAAATAGCTTCTGCTGTTGTTTAGAGGCCTGTTTTGTTTTTATTTCTCCAACATTTGATAAAGAAGTGAGTTTGTCTGTATTATTTATATATAGCTTTTTCTCTAGGGTTGATGATTACTCTTCTTTTTTTGATATTAGGTTTGTCTTTTTGTATGTTTGCACTCTAACCCTGTGTTAGCCAAAAGCACAACACGTATAACACTTATTGTGTGTGTAAAGATGTACGTATGCATGTAACGCTGTACTTGAATGTATTGGAGTGTTGGTGGGTGGTTCATATTCCTGCCCATTTTATTCATTTATATCAGGACTTTGCCGTGTCCATGGACAAGTGAGTGTGCACGATTTTGTTTTTGTTTTCCCCTTATCAAAGTGGCTCAGAAATGCTTGTAAGAGCCTGAAATGTCTACACAGCCTGCATAGCTAAAGCTGCAGCAGCTCCACTACTCTCTCTGTGTCTGCACAGGATGCGTTCAGATGTACAGTACTGAGTGTAGGTAGAGCTCTGAGCCAGACACACACACACACACACACACACACACACACACACACACACACACACACACACACACAGAATCCCTGCAGCAACGCACTCAAAAAGGGATGGAAATAAATTGAAGAGTAACAATACACACGTGATAGGCTACTTGGTCCAGTATGCATCCTCTGTAGACAGCTGGGTTGTTTATAATAGAAGTGTATCTCTTCTGATCGATCACACATGTGTGAGAAGGACCACAGAAAAACAGAGTCGAAGCTGCACAGCCGACACACACTTAGGCGATGGTATCGTAAATACAGTACACTACCAGTGTTGTCCTAAGGTGCTGCAAGAATCAACAAAAACTGAAAGTTGGTATGCCCCTTCAATTAACCAACATGCCTCAGGATGCCGTAGTGGCATAGTTGCTTGTGGCGCACGTGCACTTAACCCAGTGGCCCAGCACACTAGTTTCCATATAGTAGCCCTATAGTGTAACTTTTAACTTTACACTATATAGCTTTTGGTTTTGTTCCTTCGTTCCACTTTGCGATCAGCTCAAATGAAGAACCCACAGTGATGGAGTTGGCAGATGTAACGGTTCACACACAGGCACAAGGTTAGTATTTAGAGGCACATTTTCTTTCCACACATCCTGAGTGTTGTTTGCCTTTCACCACATCAAAACTATTGTATGTGCTGCTGATTGAGGTGGCAGTTTGATATTGAGGGAAACCTTGAAAGCATCACTCCGTGTACTGTATGAACCACCTTTTGATTTCAAACTCCTCCCATTTAGAAGTTTTATCGAAATTCTATAGTTGTTTATAATTAATGTTTTTCTAGCAATTAGTGGGATGTCAGCCACAGACCATTGTGTGATGTGTCCTTGGTTTGTTCATCTGTGAGCGTTCACAGAAAAGAACCTGTTCACAGAAAATAAGCTGTGCTCCTTCTAAACAGGAAATGAAAACACACAAAGGCATATTTCATTACTATGTCTATCACCTTGAGTCAGGATCAGCGGAGGATGAATACATAAAAAACATCAGAACAGAAAAACAAAACAAAAACGTCAAAAGCACAATGCCAACCGCATACTTTCATACACCTGTGTCTCAATATTTTATATTTTTCTCTCAGCTCAGTTGCTGCTGTTGCTCTGTGGAATCAGTTTTCTGACACCCAAGCCTTTCCCCCTGCATCGCTTCCAAAATACATATCAGAGGAAATAACTGCCGTGTTCCTCAATACAAACAACAACAACCACAGTGTTGCAGAGTTGTTACATTGTATTTCTAAAGCTTTATTTTGTACAAACTCAACATTTAAATTGTTTTACTAAAGAGTTTTAACCATACAAAAAGTATTGAGCGATGAAGCCCGAAGAATAGGAAATAAAAAAGATGTAACCAATCAAACTGCTTTTGTGGGGGCAATAGGTAAACATGTTTTCCTTAAATGGATTCAAAACTGAACAGAAATGACATTATTCATCATAAAATTTTATTTGTATATGAATTACATTCATATTTGCTCATAGTAAGACGACCAAGTCCCCCCTATCTTTGCCTTTAAGGCCATTAGAAAAGGAGTGATATAATTAACTATTTTAAGTTTATTCAATCTTGCTTGAAAGAGTAAAAAAAATAAAAATAATAATCCGTCTGAACTTTAATGAAAATGATGCAATCAGTGTAAGCATACAGCTTTGATGAGGAGCTAAAACAAGCTGATGCGCAGTGTGTGATTTTGAGGAGAGATTTGCAGACTTTAAAATGTGTGCATATCCAGCCCGATGTGTTGTAGGTGCCAAATGCAGTGTCACCCGTAAATTGTGTTGAAGGTGAAGGAGAGCAAGCCGCTACAACTGACCAAACAGATCTTCAGTGTTCCTGTTAGATGAAGCCTACACACAGTGCAGCTAAAGCCATCAAGAGCTTTATCAACAAGGAGTCAGAACCATAAAGCTCAGTGAAGGTTGCTGAGAAAAAAGGGATTGATGCGGTCGAGGTTTTTTTGTTCACCTGACAGCAGCAGTTTGTCTCCGAACTGCAGCCGTAATGGACCGAGCTCCCAGTCTTGACTGCCGCTGGCTTTCACATCAACCCATCATCATGTCAAGAGAGTTTCTACTTCCATCCAAGCTCCACTGCCAATCCAGAAACAAAAAAAAAAAACAGCTGGATGTGCCAATTAAAGCTGCCATTTTCACTCCTCCTGTCTAGTCAAAGATGTGTTCTACCTCAAAGGAAAAGAAAACCCTGATGCATTCATTTATTCACATTGCAGGGTATAAGACATGCAACCAGAGTGAATGGATTAAAAAAACATTGTGAACTTCAGAGATGGAAAGATTCCCCTTCGTTTTATACCGAATGTAAGAAACGCTGTCTTTATTTATTACTCACTTTTATTTCATTTGCCGGATCAAAATGTTCTGTTATTCTCTCATTCCCTCCCCAGCTTGTCAGAAGACACAGGCGTCTGATGAAACTTTTAACCATCTGATCAAAAGTGCTTTTGAGGTTAGGCTTGAACCGTTTTGATCAGCTCATGTTAAGAAATTCTTTTCAAGATTTTTTTTTTCTAATATAAATCATTCGCTCCATTCAACTCCTCAGGGAATCAGATAACAACAGTAACAACAGTATGTACCCCCCCCCAGCAGCCTCCCTGATTCCTGCCTGTATGTATTACTGGAGGCGGTCGAGGAAGTGAGATGCACCAGAGACTTTACTTACAAACACTGTTTCATTGGTGCTTTAGAACAAATAAACTTTGGGCTGGTGGTCAGGCTGACAAAATAGGTCAGTTTGAAAGATGGTTGAACAAATTGGTGAAAAAGACAAAGGAAAGTTTGTTGCCGCTCATTTTACTGACTTTTAATTAAAGCTTTGCCTCTGCTCGCTTGGGAATTTTCTTTTAAGTTTGAGCAAAAACTATAAAGAAAAAAGGAAAGTATCTAAAATGGAGCATCACTATGGTTGAACATCTCAAAGCTCTTTAGTCATATTGGACCTGTTGTTGAGGGGCAGGTGGACGTTACATCGATATAAAATGGCACAAGTCTTAGGAAGATAAGGAAACAGTGACATACTGCAGCTGATATGGCTAACAGATTATCCTTTTTGGCCAAATGTAAAGAGTTAAAGCTAAAGTGTGTAATTTTTGTCATACAAATGAACATCAGTTACGTAAAACATCGCAAATCAAGTTGACAGACGATTGATTGAAACTGCTGTGAGCCTCTGACACTGACAGATATGCTCAAGAAGGGCCCACAACATGTTTCTGTATTAGTGTTGCACTTTAGCTATAAATGTCTTCATTTGTTCCACGTCTTCAATCTTCAATGCAGAAGTGATGTAATCACTAAAATCTTACTGTATAGCACAATGTGTTCCACCAAGTGTGTTTCTTTTTTCAATTGCAACAGAATATGACGTTTTACCACCAAAGAACCTATGCATACACAACACAACATAAATAAACTCTCCAGTTGTGAATGTCGACAGTGGCTGCCTCAAAAGATGTGAGCAGAGACGTGATTGGATCATTACTGGGATATCCAGGGTCAGCTCTCTCTAATTCACTATTGACATGGTTAGCATATGATGAATAATGAGGCTGATTCCATATCAGCTCCATACCATTTCAGTCTTAATGAAAAAGATATGAAGCCATGACATGTGAAATGATATTACATTTAGGTTAATAGCTGCTTCCATATAGATCTTTCATCGTACAAAAGGCTAATTGATTGTAGAGACATGATAATTATCGAACACCTGGCAACACTGACAACAGCACTAGACACATTTCGAAGACGGCAAATAAAAAAGTTGTTTAAGCTGACTTGCAGTGGATTATCAGCTCGCCTTGCTTCAGCGATGCAGAAGCCTGAACAATGCCAAAATAAAGTGCAACAATGTTTCTGGGTGGTCCTCACAAAAAAAATGTTTGTGTTTATATATATATGTTTTATATATTGTCCCCAACTCGGAAATTTCTCAGTCGAATCGGATCAGCCTTTTATATTCAGAGATGCGACTATTTGCAATACAATTTGGCCATCAGAAAAGTGCATTGATTTAGATATTTTGTCTTCCGTCTGAATGAAAAGACAACAGAGTTTTAAATCACCGACAACAAAGCTTTTTATAAAGACAAATTTATTTATAGTAATTTATACATTTTTGAAAACTCAAGTGTGCCTGTATATAAAGTACGGATGAAACAGAGATGATAGCGTTCCTGTTAAGACCCACTATCAAGTAACGAGACGCTCACAGCCTATACAGGGAGCTTAATTGTTTTCCAAGGTGACCCATCTGTACTACAGCATAACTACAGATATCAGAATTAAGTCTGCATTGGTTTTTGCTTCTGCTTTTGCCATTTCCAGTTTCGTTTTGCAGCTTGCTCGAGACAATGCTCAATGTGCATGCACACAACTGGCATCTATGGATTTTGATGACACATATGGCATGGCATGACTACTTTGGTGTTTTGCTTTTATCCTGTTTCATTGTAATGTACTCTGACTGACAAAAAGATACCCGATGGCTCGACTTGAGGAATCTACAGGTATATCGACTGCCGGGGTACCGACTGATAATTCAAATCATGGACTTTCAGGGGACAGCCCTTTTTTATATAGTATATTGATAAGAGCTCTCTAAGTGAGCAACCTCCCCTACCATTGAACTTGAAAAAAACGTAAAACGTTGCGCTAAGGCAATATCCCGTTTTAGTTTTTAGATTCAGCCGAGTCTTAAAAGGAAAATGCATTCACTGGCACGCTAGCATGAGATCCAACCTGTACAGTAACACTGTGATCACTCATTATCCCTGAAAAACTCTCAGCTTTTTTCGACTCTCCCCGTCGCATTGCTGACACGAGGACACTTTCACTCTGTAATAAAGCTTATCATGGCTGGTAATTGCCCCTCATTACCTCGGCATTTATCTGCCTCCCATCTCCTTAACGGGATAAAAATCAATCAATGGCTGCTCGTCTGTGCTGCTACTGCTATTGCTGCTGCTGAAGCTGAAGTTGGAGAGAGAAAATGGTGGTGGCAGCGATGGGTTATGGAGTGGATTAGGGCCGCCGCCCGGAGCTGCTGCGATGACACCATACAATCCTAATGGGCTTCTTCACGCCGTGCTCACCTAATCACCCATATCAAACCCTCTCACAGTACAGCCGGAGCCTCTTATTTATTTGATTTCTCTCACATTAAATTATATAGGATTTAGAAGAGGGATTAATTTTTTTTTCTTTTTCACCCTTGTAAGAAGCCTTAGCTACTTAATTAGGGATAGAAATAATACTGCAATTATTTGATTTTTTCGCAGAGGTTGAGAATGGAAGTTTTTGTGGCCTCAGAGTATTTAGTTAATTACAATGTTGCATTCCGACTGCTAATTCGTCTTCAGAAACTTTCCGGCGTTTTATGTTGTGTGTGTTGGAGGATATTTTATTTATTTTTTCATTCAATCTACTGTGACTGCGAGGCCATTGTTATGCAGACTGTTGTTTATCAGCGCCGCTGCTATCAGTTACACAGCTCATCATTCACTGCCATATTGTTCCAACAAACAATGGATCTGTGTTTGCAGCGCGCCGTACAGAAATCTGATTTACAGATCAATGGGCTCGATGGTTTTGTCTTCCACACAATGAGCCGTGATGAGTCTGTGACAAGCTGAAGGTGGAACAATAGCAGCCAGGAGTGTGCTATACTTTACCGCTATGTTGTGTGTGTGTGTGTGTGTGTGTGGGTGTGTGTGTGTGTGTGTGTGTGTGTGTGTGTGTGTGTGTGTTTGTGTGTATTTTTTTCTTTTTGTCCCCATGCAAAAGAATAGAACTGATTGTTCTCAAACTACAGCTTCCCACACAACGGATCCATCCAACGTTCCAGGAGTGGGAAAGTGTTGTTCAGAAGGTGATGGGGACACACTTGAGGTTCAGTCAAATCTACAGGCGCGTTATTACTTTTTTACACCACATCCAGTAAATAAACTCAACGTCCTCGGGTGCTGGCTGTCTGATAAAAAAAGGGGGTACGTGATTTATCTAGTGTGAGCATGGTAGACGCTCAATCATTTCAAAGTTGGTCTTATTTCCTAGCTTTCCTGTAAACAAACATAAGGTGTTACTCGCCTACATTCAATGTGTTTCCAAAGTGTTGTCATATTTATGTATGTGAGCAAATCTGTTGTTGAACAAAATTATCTTAAGAAATTCTTGCAATATATCAATTTATTTTTTTATTTTTTTGTTATTTGCTAAAGAGAGAGCAGCAACAAGCGGAGCAACTTGTTTCCCTAACCCCTCACACACCAACTGTTGTAACACACTGAAGTAAAGACAGGGATCTTCAGATACAGAAACAGCTCAATGCAGCATCCTTGTATCCAACCTGCATGTCTGTGATCCGGGGGTTGTAAACACCTGGAGGCAGTCAGACGGTGACTTCATAGTGTGTGAAACCACACTATGAACCCCTGTGTCATGTGAATCTTGATTCAGCATTCTTGCTTCTTCAAGGTGTGTGTGTGTGTGTGGGAGGGGGGGGGGGAGGGGGCGTAGGGCGTCAGCATCAGGCTCTGTTTGGTTTTTACTCCCATGAGACACTCGTTAGATGTATGCAGGAGAGGTGTTGTTGTTTGTGTTGGAAATAGACCAAAAAAAGAAGAAAAATTGACAGCTTTGATTGACACCTTTAAAAAAACAAAAACAAGTGGCAAGTAAAGGTAGGGGTAGAGAAATCCCCACGGTGCTTCTTCACACTCCGACAACTTTCGTCTTCACGGCAACTTTTTCTAATGTTTTCTAACAAATGACATCCATTCATTGTTTGCTACAGAGAAAAACAATGTGTGTGTTCTGTGAGTTGTAAAGGGGGGGGGGGTCTCTTTCGACCAGCTCACTCGTCCGTCATCGGTCATGCCTGTCACGCAGCAGCTGAAGCGTCCCTCTCAGTCTCTGGTTTGTTCCGTTGACGTTCAGGCTCCGGATGGATGAAGCTCCAGCGCTCATGGAGGCCTCTCGTCGTCTACTCAGGTGAGAGGTTTTTTTTACTGTGTTAGTAACAGTTTGCTTTTTTTTTTTTTTTATGAAGACAGATATCACCGCCACAGGCTGCAGCTCAGGCCACCTGGGCCTCCTGCTCACAGTTCATGAAGGAGGCAGGGGGCTCCGAGTCAAAGAACGGAGCAGATCATTTGTCTCTGTTTCCGCCTGTCATATTGTTCTGCATCTGTTTTTTTTTATGTTCAAGAAAAAAAGAAGAGGCAGAAGCGAAGAAAAATGAAGAAATAGATGGGAAATGGATAGAATATGAGAGGGTAAATAAAAAAGCAAAGGAACATGTCGGTTCAAAATTGAAAGGAAAGGGAGTCTACAGGGAACAGATATTCTACCAAATGCATTATCCCATAGGGGATCATTATAATATCCACTATATTATAATTATAGAAATATGTGCTGCCCAAAAAAGCATTAAAAAGCTCAGAGAAAGCAAATGTACAGTGTCACATCGAACACAGTTACAAATCTCAGTGTCCATGTAAACCAGCAACAGTGAACACAGCAATTGTGTGACGCAGACCAGCTGCTGAAGTTCAACAGAAGAACAACAACCAAGTAGAGAGGAAAGCCATGTGCAAGTACAGCACGTATAAAATATTTGAAGATATAAAGTTATCCATGCCACCGCCCGACATGGTACGAGTTAGCTGCTTGCTAATCGTTAGCTGCCCATTTGGTGATCCAAGAGCATGATAAATGCTCTGCACAGACAATTACAGAAAAACAGCATGTATTCAACTGAAGTCGATAAAAGACCTAAAGGACTGTCTCAAACTTGATTAAGGAACACTACAGTCATATGAAAAAGTTTGGGAACCCCTCTCAGCCGGCATTATAATTGACTCTGCTTTCACAAAAAAAATATAAAAGTGGTATGTCTATAATTTACCAGGAACAGCTAAGTACTGGGATGTTTTCCAAACAAAGATTTTTTGAAAAGCAGTATTTGGTTGTATGAAATAAAATAAAATGTGAAAAACTGGCTGTGCAAAAATGTGGGTACCCTTGTGGTTTTGTTGATTTTAATGCCTGTAACAGCATGTAAAACTGATGACTTTAAACACAAAGTTGGTTGGATTATGTTGTTAAGCCTTGAACCTCATAGAAATGTCTGTTTAATCATGAGAAAATGTATTTTAGGTGCCTAAATGCAAGTTGCACTTCTATTTGACTCTCTGCTGAAGTGAGACAGAATGGGATCATCAAAACAGCTCCCAAAAGATCTGAAAAACAAAGATTGTTCATTGTCATGGTTTAGGGGAAGGCTACAAGAAGCTTTCCCAAAGGTTTCAATTGTCAATTTCGACTGTAGGGAACGTTGTCAGGAAATGGAAGGACACAGGCACAGTGGCAGTTAAACCCAGGCATGGCAGACCAAGAAAAAAACAGGAATGGCATAGGTGGAGGATTGTGAGAATGGTTGCACACAACCCACAGATCACCTCCAAAGACCTGCAAGAACATCTGGCTGCAGATTGTGTATCTGTACATCGTTCAACAATTCAGCGCAATTTACACCAAAACATCTGCTTTTTATAAAGACCAAATAACTTAATTTTTGTCTCATCAGTCCAAAGCATTTTCTTCCAATATGAAGCTGGCTTGTCTAAATGAGCTTTTGCATACTCCATGCAACTGTATCTGTGGCGTGGGCGCAAAAAGGGCTTCCTTCTCATCACCTGGCCATACAGATGTTTTGGTGCAAATTGCACTGATTTGTTGAACCATGTACAGATACATAATCTGCAGCCAGATGTTCTTGGAGTTCTTTGGAGGTGATCTTTGGGTTGTGTGCAACCATTCTCACAATCCGCCGCATATGCCGCTCTTGTACTTTTCTTGGTCTGCTAGACCTGGGTTTAACTGCAACTGTGCCTGTGTCCTTCCATTCCCTGACAACGTTCCTTACAGTAGAAATTGACAATTGAAACGTTTGGGAAAGCTTCTTGTAGCCTTCTCCTAAACCATGATAATGAATAATCTTTGTTTTTAAGATCTTTTGGGAGCAGTTTTGATGATCCCATTCTGTCTCACTTCAGCAGAGAGTCAAAGAGAAGTGCAACTTGCATTTAGGCACCTAAAATACATTTTCTCATGATTAAACAGACATTTCTATGAGGTTCAAGGCTTAACAACATAATCCAACCAACTTTGTGTTGAAATTAATCAGTTTTACATGCTGTTACAGGCATTAAAATCAACAAAACCACAAGGGTACCCATATTTTTGCACAGCCAGTTTTTCACATTTTATTTTATTTCATACAATCAAATACTGCTTTTCAAAAAATCTTTGTTTGGAAAACATCCCAGTACTTAGCTGTTCCTGGTAAATTAAAGACATACCACTTTTATATTTGTTTTGTGAAAGCAGAGTCAATTATAATGCCGGCTGAGAGGGGTTCCCAAACTTTTTCATATGATTGTATAGTGTGCCGTCATATATACAGCATATCAACAAACTTTTGTTTTGCCGAGGATGAGGATCTAAGTTGAGTCTATTTATTTTCTCAGTTGGTCTGATAGGTACTCTTAGACCTTTTGAGGCTCTCCTGTTCCTGACTGCACTCCACTCTGCGAGTAGAAGTGAGGAGTGTTTTTTCAACAGCGAGGCATTGTTCCAGCGCCTGCCAGCAGCTATGTGAGTCTCTCTCCTCAGAGGCAGAAGAATCACAGAAAAGGTCAGGAGTCGGACGATTGGCAGCTGGTATTTGCAGCGCAGTCAGCCTCCAACCCGTCCACGTGTTACTGCGAGCCGCCGCCATTACACAAACAACTACTGACTTCTGTTCGAGTGTTCTCCTGCTAGACAGACGGCACTGGGGGGTTTAAAGGAATGTGTCACTTTACAAAGGATGAGTCGCCCCTCCTTATGTCAGCAGTGGTGTGAATATGAAATCAGATCGGGCTGAGAGAGCAGGCAGAAGGGAAAAGTCTTTTCACTTGCTGAATGGTCAATGATTAAAGGCAGTCAAAGTGGATTGTGGGAAACAACATCACAAATGATCATCTTCCCGAGTGCTATAGCTGGTTATTTTCACCTTTCATTTCACCAGATTTTTTCAAGCCATACCTAATGAAATACCCATCAGCCACCGTTGTTCTTCAGTTTTCCAGAGCTACAAATGTTAGCATGCTAACTTACACACTAAACTAAGAAGGTGGTCACGGCAATACCTTTTAAATATCAGCATGTTAATTAGCAACTTTGAAAAAAGGATGAAAAAAGGAATTAAGGCAGAGAAAAAGGAAACATTTCTTAAAATGTCAGATGGAGGGAAAATTCTCAGAATCCTCTGCCAGCACATTCCGCTCTGTATCCCTCAGGATGCCCTCTTCCTGCGGTCTGTGCAATCCCAAAGCTCTGCATGACATTTCCCTTTCTCTACCTTTCCTCTCCTTCTTCGGGTGCCGCCTCTCTCTCTCTCTCTCTCTCTCTCTCTCTCTCTCTCTCTCTCTCTCTCTCTCTCTCTCTCTCTCTCTCTCTCTCTCTCTCTCTGACCCTCCTTTACTTGCTCTCTGCCCTCACAAATGTCAACCTGCCAGCGCCGGCCGAGCGTGGGACAGTGTCAGGTCTCTTTCAGTGCTGCGAGAGAGGGAGAGAGACACTGTATTAGCAGCGAGTGTGTGACAGCGCTTTGCTCCGCTGTCACATTTAGAAGGGAAGCCAAGCCGGGAGCTTCCAGCATCACCTGTAAAACTCAGCCAACCCCCCTCCCCCCCGCTGATTCTAACAGAGAGGCAGAGAGTCGGAGGGGGACAATGTATAAAGAGCGAGTCAAACAAAAAGCGGCATGGCAGCTGCTGGCAACTGGCCTAAAAACAGACCATTGTTTGGTCACATTGCGATGGTGCTCATTGACACACGCACACAGGCCTGCACAGAAACACACACCCACACACACATGCATGTGCACACACACACACATGCATGTGCACACTCACACACACACACACACACACACTAACACACACACACACACACACACACACACACACACACACACACACACACACACACACACAGTGGCAGCATGAGTCTGTTAAATGGTTATTTGCTCTGGCTGCCTGAGCCAATAGGATTCAACCAGCCGTGGAGGTGTGGACACTGAGCGCGGCTTCGGCCATGATTAGAGAGAGAGCTCAGAGTTGAGTCCAGGGATTACCTGTGAGTGTGTGTGTGTGTGTGTGTGTGTGTGTGTGTGTGTGTGTGTGTGTGTGTGTGTGTGTGTGTGTGTGTGTGTGTGTGTGTGTGTGGAGGCTTGGTTTTGTTCCCTGTGTGTGTGTGTTCTAGGACTGATATTTAGAAATAGTAATACTCTTACTGTTGCGGATGCTTGTTCGGGCAGCACATGCTGTTAAATAAGAAATGTTCTGCTGTCTACAGAAGGGAGACTCAGAGCAAGAACAAATAGGTTGAGTTTGTTGGACAAAGTGAGTCGCTCTGTGCACGTGTGTGTTCATTCTGGTCAAAGGCAACTTTTATCAGATTAAGGCTGAAAAGTTGATTCGACAAAACTGCTTGTTAAGTGAATCCTCCTCCGTCTCTGTGTGGGAGTTTAGTCTGTTAACGAGATAAACCGCTAAATAAAAAAAGAAAAGACAGAAGGTGAAACTAGCCTCTGGGAAAAAAAGAGAGTGCTGCCCAGAAAGTAAAACTCACAGCTGAGACCTGGAGTTCAAGTCAGAAATGTTGCTAAGAATGGCGTGTTTTTAATGAATCAGTTTGATTTAAAGGTAGTAACCTCCTCGTCTGCTTTTCATGTGTTTCCACCAAGCTTGTATTCATCACTCCTGTAGTTCATTTGACATAAGTTATGATGTGAACAGTTCGACTAACAGTCAGGTAAAACAGAGCTCCAAACCAGACCAAACTTTACGAATGTCTGTGTAAGTCATTAGAGAAATAAACCAGCATTCTGTGAACAAACTATAATGTGAGCAGCTTGACAAAAACACAAAATAGTCTACCTATCTCCGCAGTCCAATTAAGTGTCTGAATACAGCAGCATTTTTTGAAGATATATCACAAATGCTCCTTTAAGCTCTGAGTGGGTAGGTAGATGTGTTTGATTGACAGCTGAACCAGCATCACTGAGACACACTGTACGCTAACTGCAGCTTAAGAGCATCTTACAAGCAAAGCAAGATTCACACAAGTCACCCACATTAAAGTGAAAAAAGCATCCTTTCTCAGTAAAGCTAATTGTTTATGTTGCGGTGTTATCGATTCATGGAGTACTCTGAGGCTTGACTGTACCTGCTTTGTCCGATCATTTTTTTCTTAAGGATGAGGATTGTATAGTAGATCGGCAGGGTAAAACAAATACAAATAAACATGTAATGTCAGTTAGACTTTAAACCTTGCAGTGTGAAGATGTCTAAATTATACTGATAACACTGCTGGTAAACATCCCCTCTTGCCTGCAGTGTTAACATGTTAAAGTGTGTCTGCAGCATTAGAATATCACTCAGTGCTGATGTTTATATGTGTGCATTTGCTGCAGGTGAAAACAGCCTCAGAGATACATTAGTTTAAACTAGTGTTACCTGCAGCAAGAGGCTCCTGTTACCTTTTGAGGGTGAGCTAATGAGAAAGCATTGTTTCATTAAAGGTGACATGCGTCTTACTTCCATGCTCCCCTCGCACCAATACTCAGTCCCACACTCGCCCCCGGGCTCCAACAAGCATTTCCTCCATTTAAAAAATAAATAACTCTCCCCTCTGCCTTGCCTGTCTTTGACATTTGAATTGAAATTACTTTTATTATTGTGGCAAACTCAATGCATTCTGGGTAAATGTTGCTGGTTAAGGTCACAGAGGGAGCAGCTTGTTTTACAAAGTGAAGCCAGAGGCTGCTGCTGCCGATCAATAAAGCGCACAATACCTTCAAAAGAAATAAGCTTTTCAAACTTTTAAAAGCATGCGGCTCGATCACTAATAGATAAGTAATGGTATGTGGTAATGTTCAGCATGTTTACTGTGTTTGTGTGTGTGTGTGTGTGTGTGTGTGTGTGTGTGTGTGTGTGTGTGTGTGTGTGTGTGAAGGCTGTTTGCTAATGTTGTGTACCACTTGTCCTGCACTAAGTATGAAAAAGCTTCTCAAACTTTTAAAAGCCTGGACAATAATTTAATGACATAATAACATCGCACTGTAGATTTTGAGAGTGTGTGGGCAAGGACACAGGTTGGGCTGAAGAGTGCACGATTAAAGGGAGAAGCGCTCACCAAAACAGCAAGGTTACATTCATGTCAAATTCATGACTGTGATTATGAGCAGCCGAGAGGGATCAAACGTGTATGTCAACCTCCTTGTTCTAATTTGCAACTGATATTCAACAATTCTAATATCATCACAACTGTATGAACAAAAGCTCCTCTGGGATACCAATGTTTGTGTATATTCTTAACCCATGGTTTAGGCTACATCATGACAAAAATACAATACATTGTGCATTTAGAGCGACATGACAGTGACTGTATGATGAGTAAAATAATCATATTTCATGCATCTCCATCAGGACACGCTGCATCACAATGTCTATTCAAATGCAGTGAGGAGGGAAACAAACCTGAATCACACTGATGCTGGACTGACCCATTTATGTAATAATGTATTTATTTCCCAGGCACAAATGAAGATTAATGACGCAAAAACAGAGTGAAAAAAAATCATGTTACAGGGCAAAGCTCCATTATTACAGTGCAGTGTGTGTGTGTGTGTGTGTGTGTGTGTGTGTGTGTGAGAGAGAGAGTTTGTGTAAACCACAGCAGGGGGAAAATAAGGATGGAGATAATGGTTGGAGGCTGCCTCTTTAACTCAGGAAAACAAAAGTAGAACATTTCGACTCATCTAACACACAGAGGCAGTAATAATCCAGATACTTTACACTCTAGTCTTTATCACCACACGCAGATATACACTGTTAAAAACTATTTACAATCTCAACAGCAACCTTCCCTGCTGCTTTGCAATTGTATGTGACTGAACTAGAATCAGTGCTATGACATGTAAGACTAATGTGTTTTATGTGGAGGAATAACCACACAACGGTAGGATGTTTGCTTGATGTTGGGGGTATAAGGCTTTGAGAATTAGGCTAACTGTGGAAATTGTCAACATTTATAATGCGTAAACTTAAACAGAAATACATAGCTAACTAGCTTTAGCTTAAACCTCCTACAAATAACTTAATTTTGTTTATAAAATTATTATATATTATTATATATTATTATTATTATATATTTTCCCTCCGATGTCCATGGCCATCGGTGAAAATAACCCTATTTTTCTATAGTATTATGAATGCCTTTGTACATGTCCAATTCTCCCCGGGAACTTGGACAAAAATAAAACCTGAACATTTTCTTCCCATAACTCTCTTCCTCCCCCCAGGTGCATTGTGGGATCGGTCCCAGCAGGCCGCGGTTCCTGGAGAAACCGTACTATAAGTCAGTAAAGTGTAAGGGGATCTAATTAATATTGTTCTAGAATTGTTTTTTACAGTGTAAAACATAAAAAGAGTCTAAAATTAGAAGAGACTTGGCCTTTTGCTGGTAAAATGCCTCCTTTAGGCGAACCCATCTGGGAGTCCGTTCTCTGCAGCAGCGTGCGTGAAGAACAAAAGAGATCCATGACGAGCGATCAGGGACCTCCACGAACCACGGCCTGCTGGGACCGATCCCACAATGCACTTGGGGGGAGGAGAGAGAGTTATGGGAAGAACATGTTCAAGGTTTTATTTTTGCCACCACAGCAGGACTTGACGGCCAGCTGCTGATGGCCAGGGCAAAGGGGAGTTTCTCTGGGAAAGAGGGAAGAGGAGACAACTCTGCTTGTTTCTTTGGGGGACTTCTTGGTGGAGACTGAGGCCCCAGAGTGAGTGTGTGTTTATGTGGGAGAATTTAGATGAGCTTCTTCCCACGGGACGGGGAGCTGTGCCAATTATTTCTTCTTGGGAAATCACTCGGGGAAAGATAGAGAAAGACAGATGAAGAGGGGAGAAGAGATGAAAGGAGATCAAATTTGGTGGGTTTTTTTCTTGCTCAGACTGATTAATCACAGAATGAGGCTTTGTGGCGCAGCAGTTTTTAGGAAACAGCAGCACAATACTTTTTTTGGATTTATGACTCGGTTGGAAAGAGAATGGTGTGGAGAAAACACCCAGTCCCAGCCAGCACCAGTTGGAGTGTCCTTAAGCAACACAATGTCTCCCATCAGTACAAAGATTCTGACCTCTGTGTTGGAATAAAGACCAAAACAATGGCCTTCCCTCCAGAGACACAGCTGGGGTTGTAATGAAAGCAGTTGGAATAATACAAATTATAATGAGAACTCTTATGACTGTCTGTATTAATATGGTTACCATGTGGTGAGTGAGCTCTCCTTTCAGTTTGTTCAAATGGCCAACTGCATTTGCTGCTACCAAAAAATCCCCAAATATAATGTCCTGTAAATTTTAAATTTGTACACCTGCAGATATGGTATAAATATACAAATGCTGTATATGATTTGTTGATCTCAGACATATTATATTATACTGTATATTGTAAATGTTTTGTATACATCAAATTTATTTTCTTCTTTCTCAGATTATAAAGTGCAGTGTAAAGTCTATCGGATAGATAAGGAACCAAACCAGGACAAAACAGCAATACAGGGGAAATAAAAAGGACAATTTGGTCGTGAATTGGGGTGCAGCGAGCATACAAAGCTGTAGTAATTGATTTTTGGCCGCTAGGGGATGGGAGTTATAATGCCCCTGTCATGCTTTGAAAATGACAACCTGCTCTGTCAGCTAAGTCACTGTCACCTGGATATAATAGGAAACAGTCCCAGTGACAAAAAATTCAATAAAAATGTGAATGAAACCTTAATGTTAATGTGATTTCCTTGAAGATGGTGTTTTATTGAAGCCAATGTAAGTGTGATTTATGTGCTGCGGCACGGTGAATATGATCCCACATCATTTAAATTCAAGTGTGATTATTTTGCATCCATTTATTATGGAGGAACGTGAAAAAACGTCTGAGATACAAGTATGAGATTGGAGAGCCAGGAAGCTGCCGCAGCTGTGGGGGGGTCATGGGAAATAACATAGAACCCAAAATGGTTCAATTAGCCTGTCAGTTTATGCCTTACATCAGGATAATATATTCCTCATGTGCATAGATTATTGGGGTCAAATGCCTCTCCGGATGCAGAGTAACATGGAGGAGAAGTTGCAGCATGAGGCAGATACGAGTGCTGCTGCAGGACTGCAGGCAGTCTGTACACACAGGGGACTAAACTCCACTGAGGATAACTAAATACTCTTGTTCTGCTGCAATTCTACAACTGCAACAACGTTCATTGTATGTAGAATCCTCTTATTGTTCAGCCATCAAAATCCAGGTCAGAGTTCCATTTATATTATAACATCATAAAAAAGACACAAATTAAGACCTCACCCAAAATTGTATATATACATTCAACAACGGAAGACAACATTGAAGGCCCATCGGCGTCAGTCTAACCCTATTCAATTTTGCAACCCTCTTTTTCAAGATTATGTTTTGGTATTTCCAATGATTTTTATGTGATAGTGCAGAGAGACAGAGATGAAATGGGCCGACCAGTGGTCGGATAAGAACCGGTTCTCGGTTCTGCTGGGAAAAGGACTGGGCCTAAAGGGGGTTACTCTTCACTTTCTGAAGGTGTTGACCTGCTATCAATGGAGAGATTGTATATCTCATCTGGTCTGGGAAAGTATCGTAATTGTGTTAGTGTTGATAACAATATAATTACAAAACTTATTTCATGTCAGGCTATGTGGGCCTTTTCAGTCATTGCCAATTGAGTATCGCATTCAGTGGGAATGCTAAGGTGTGTCACTCTCTACAAGTGCTCTGCGTCTTTTAATTAAACATGGGTTTTCAGTTAAGAAATGTCCTTTCCTTTTTTTACAAACTGTAGTCAATGTTTTGGTCCAAACCCCTTCGCTTGAACTGTAATAAACAGTGTCCGTGAGCATTATTAGTGTGTAAGAACATTTGAATGGTGGAAGCAGGTCCTTCATGGAAGTGTAAAGCCTTGGTGACCTTGTGCTGAACTTTGAAAATTACTTACTGAGGTGAATTCATGCGGTTTGTGTATGCGATGAAAAGAGGGGCACAAGAGGAGCCACTTCATGTGCCATTGCTAGTTATTCACTCAGCTTTCCTAATATGTGGGTGCTTTTGAAATGACTGTGAGCCTTTCAGCGCTGCCTGTGCACAGCGCTTTCACACAGCTTTTTTTCTGAAGGAGGATGGAAAAAAATAGGACCAGAATTAAAGAAACTCACTGACAGGGAGACACGCCTCTGCCTCGACCTGCCTTTGAGACGCAACGTAGGTTGAACAAATAAATAAATAAAATCACATAGGAAGAGAAAGAATGATCGTGGAGGTGGCATCGGCAGTTGTGCGAATGTGAGGCAGACATATGTCTTAACACTCACTGAAAGCCTTAACAGATTTGATAAGATTAGAGCTGAGAAAGGCTACAGAAGGCACAGAAGAAAAGTCTAAAAAGTATCGCCTTCTTCTTGGAGAGAGGACTTCCAGCTTTTTTGTCATGTTCCACTTTGGTCCCACGACTTTCTGCTGCCCCGAAAAGAACCTGTGAGCCAACCATGACTATATGAGTACCAGTCCCATGTCTAAAATAGAATAGAATTAAACTCAGATATTGTCATTGAGCTTCCACACAGCAAAATTTAGGCACACTGCAAACAATATAAAATATACAAACTGAATTTTTTTAGCGTGTTCCCTGTGTCAAAAAAGAGAAAGAAGAAAATCCACCAATGCAGCTTCATACCATCAACTGAAAAGTGTTGTGTTCAAGGTCTGATGCCTTTTTTGTTTGCACAGAAAAGTTGTTTACAAAACAAAGTCAAATTTTGCCGTGAAATAAAAGCAATTAGATCTCCCCAAATTGATACTGGAGATGCATTATCCCAGCATCTGATTTCTCCTGTTGAGAGCCCCGATTGATACATGGTGAGAAATGCTGCAAGCTCACATTCAAAAAGCACGGGTGAAAGCTTCACAATGACAAAGGTTGCTGGAGTGAAACATACCTATTCAATACATTTGCGGGAGCTGATATTTGTCACTTATTCTCCTCTGCACCTGTCTGCATGCAGGTGTGCAGAATCCACTTCACTTGTAATCAGGGAAGTCACACCCACTCACACACACACACACACACAAACACACACACACACGTGGCTACACTGCATGCTACACCTCAGGGAAATCTCTTTTAGTCAATTCCCAAATACAGAGTTCACCACTTTGATATGTTTTTCTTATAGTGGATGCTCAAAAGTGAATGCTTGAAGAAATACAGAAACTGGTACAAAAACATATGTTACCGACCACGATTTAAGGGGATTTGCCAAATACATGTTTATTTATCTAAATAAATAATCAAAAAAAATGTCCTTTCTGGTCTGTACAAACCAATGTGAACACTCTATTATCCCTCCATCTCACACCCTATACAGACGGCACACGTCCTCGGGAACACAGCCAGCTCTGGTTGCTCATGTGTTCTGAGGGATACAGTAGCTTCTATTAATAATCCCTCGCTTGAACACATTTGTCACCAGCGTTGTGAGCATGACGATTTCAGCACACAAAGCAATCCGCTGGCAGCTGAGAAAAAAACTCTGAAATGTTCCTGTCACCCCCCCCCCCACACACACACACACACACACACACACACACACCCTCCAATTCCCTCTAGTCCTTGAACACAAACGACAGCCAATCAGCTTGCGCGGACGGTGGCCTGAAGGAGTACATTATGTGCATTTCCCGTTAATGGGAGAATCACTTTGTTTGCCTGTCGGGGGTTTGAGGACCCTGCGATGATAAAACGACACATTTACATTATAGTTCACATGGAGAGACACTGAGGAGCAGTTCAGAGGGAGCAGGGCCCCCCCGACATCTGATACATACTGTTATTAACCCGACACACACACACACACACACACACACAGAAACAACACACAACTGGGAGCTTTCTGAAGGGAAATCACTGCTGCGTTGTCAACGCTCTTGCCGGTTGTAATGAAGAGATCAGAGCAGAGTAGCATCTTTTCCGTCTTTTTTTTTCTTTTAATTTTTTCCTTCACTCCTCTGGAAGCCTGGCTCTCAACACTCTTTACACCAGTGCCTTTTTGGAGGAACATGTTTGTATTAAAGCTATAGTGAGTAACCGAGGTAAGCTTTTGGATAGTTCTTCTGCTGTACGTCCAGGTTTCTTCTAAGCAATTAACAACTGAAACATTTAGTGGGTACTTCTTAAGCTCATGTGCCAGTGTCAGGGGGCGACAGCAGTTTGTAAACACTGCCATTCTGAAAAAATACAGAGAGTTTTGTCACTTTACTTCAATCAATTTGGTAATGGCTTGAATGTGTCAGGAGCTTTCTCCCTCTGCCCTGTTAACAGCACTAATTGCTGCCGCTCCAGTCTGCTCAGCCACACCTGTATCCACTCCTGCCCTAATTAACCTGCCAGCTGAACTGCATTCCCTGCTCATTACCCTCTGTATATAAACCCTGGCTTTCAGTTACTCCTTGTCGGATCGTCTGCTAACCAGCACCAGTTACTCTGCCTGTTTCCTTACGCTTCTGACTCCTATCTGCAATACCGGACCTGCTCTACTCGTTCTCTGAACATGCCCATACACTCCCTTTCCCCCAATCCTTTAATAAACTGTTGAACGTGACGCTATTGTGGTCCTCGCCTTGTTTGGGTCTGACAGAACGATCCGACCAAACATGGACCCAGCGCACGTCTCACCCAGCATGGAACCCGACAACCCTGGACAACCCGCCGCCATGCAGCGCCTGGAACATACAGAGAGTAAGGTTGACCGCATGACAGATGACGTCGCCTCTCTGCTCCAGGTCAGCCAGCAGCAGCAACAACAGATTCAGCAGCAGCAACAACAACTTGCCATGGTTATCCAACTTCTCACCAACCTTACTCCTCCGTCAGCTTCAGCCAGTCTGCCCACCGGCCCAGCCCCCGTGTCCTCTGCCCCGGTCACTGCCGCCGCAGTTGTTGCATTCCCCGAACCCAAGATTGGCAATCCTGAGCGGTTCAATGGTGACCCAACTCAGGTACGAGCATTCCTGACGAGGTGCCGTGTCCAGTTTAGCCTGCAACCCCGAACCTTTGCCACTGAGGGGGCTAAAGTAGGTTATGTGATCACTCACCTGACGGGACGGGCTCGACTGTGGGGAACGGCTGAGTTCGAGCGCCAGACCCCTGCATGTGCTGCCTTCAACCTGTTCGCCGAGGAGATGCTTAAGGTCTTCGACTTGGGATCCACAGCAGCTGAGGCATCACAGACCCTGATGAGTATTCGCCAAGGCAGAAGGACCGTGGCGGATTACTCCATCGATTTTCGTACAGTGGCAAGTCGGAGCCCCTGGAACATGGAGGCGTTGGTGGTTGCGTTCCTCCACAGCCTAGCGGACTACATAAAGGATGAGTTAGTTTCCCATGATCAACCCTCCACCCTCGATGAAGCCATGGCTCTGGCTGTCCGCATCGACCGCAGGATCCAGGCCCGTCGTCGAGAGGGGGGGCGCAGCCGTCCATCCACCAGCACACGGAGCAGCTCGACCGCTCTCCCGTCTTCCCCTGCCACACCATCTTACCAGCCAGACCAGCCTGAACCGATGGAAATCGGCCGCGCCTCACTAACCCCTGCAGAGCGACAGCGACGCATCACCTCTAACCTGTGTCTGTACTGTGGCGGTGATGGGCATCGAGCCGCCACCTGTCCAGTAAAAAGCCGGAGCTCACCGGATGTAGGAGGAATCCGGCTGAGCTCATCGAACATTCGGTCCTCCACCAATAGTAAAACCCTGATCCAAGTCTGTCTTTACCTGTCTGATACAACCCACACTCTGGCAGCCCTGGTGGACTCTGGTGCAGAAGCAAACATTATGGACACAGAACTTGCTCGTCAGCTGGGCTTGGGAAGCCACCGCTTGTCCGCCCCCGTTCCAGCCCGGGCCCTGGACGGTCACATACTTGGCACAGTTACCAGCATCACAGCCCCCATCTCAATGTTGGTGTCAGGCAACCACCAAGAGACAATCCGCTTCCACCTACTCTGCTCCCCGGGCCAACCCTTAATCCTGGGTCACCCATGGCTCCGTCTCCACAATCCTCACCTCGACTGGGCCTCCGGAACTGTCAAAGAGTGGGGAGATGACTGCCACCTGACCTGTTTGCGTGCTGCCTCGCTGCCCACCAGCTCTATACCCCCCAGCACTGCCCCTGACATTTCTAACCTTCCTGAATGCTACCATGGCCTCCGGCAAGTGTTCAATAAGACCAAAGCCACATCTCTGCCCCCACACCGTCCGTACGACTGCGCCATTGACCTTCTTCCTGGATCTACTCCACCTAAGGGTCACCTCTACTCACTGTCTCCTCCAGAAAGAAAGGCCATGGAGGATTACATCAGGGACTCCTTAGCAGCTGGTATCATCCGCCCGTCTTCTTCTCCTGCTGGTGCCGGGTTCTTCTTTGTGGGAAAGAAAGACGGTTCTCTTCGGCCCTGCATTGATTACCGAGGTCTTAACGACATCACTGTGAAGAACCGGTATCCTCTGCCCTTACTCACCTCTGCTTTTGAGCTGCTTCAGGGATCCACAATTTTCACCAAGCTGGACCTTCGTAATGCGTACCACCTAGTGCGCATACGAGAAGGCGACGAGTGGAAAACAGCATTCAACACCCACACCGGCCACTACGAGTATCTGGTCATGCCATTTGGCCTCACCAACGCACCAGCGGTATTCCAGGCTCTGGTGAATGATGTGTTGCGGGACATGCTGAATAAGTTCGTCTTTGTGTACCTGGACGACATCTTGATTTTCTCCAGAACTCTGTCTGAACACACTCGTCATGTCCAACTGGTCCTCCGTCGTCTCCTGGAGAACTCCCTCTATGTCAAAGCTGAGAAGTGCGAGTTCCATGTTCAGTCTGTGTCATTCCTGGGATACATCGTGGCTGAGGGAAATATCCAGATGGACCCCGCAAAGGTCTCGGCAGTTTCTTCCTGGCCAGTTCCGGAGAATAGGAAGAAGTTGCAACAATTCCTTGGCTTTGCCAATTTCTACAGGAAATTCATCCGGAACTACAGCACCGTCGCCGCTCCCCTCACCACTCTGACCAGTACCAAACATCCCTTTGTCTGGACCCCAGAGGCTAACAAAACCTTCCAGACCCTCAAGGCCCGCTTCACCACGGCACCCATCCTCCTGATGCCGGATGCAGACCGACAGTTCATCGTCGAGGTGGATGCCTCGGACATGGGAGTCGGGGCCATACTTTCTCAACGGGCAGAGGAGGACAACAAAGTGCACCCCTGTGCATTCTTTTCCCGCCGGCTTTCGCCTACAGAGCGCAATTATGACATTGGAAACCGTGAGCTTTTGGCCGTCAAGCTTGCCCTGGAGGAGTGGCGTCACTGGCTGGAGGGGTCCACGGTCCCGTTCCTGGTCTGGACAGATCACAAAAACCTCGAATACATCCGCACTGCCAAGCGCGTCAACTCCAGACAATCCCGCTGGGCCTTGTTTTTCACCAGGTTCAACTTCACCCTGTCATACCGCCCAGGTTCACGTAATACCAAGCCGGATGCTCTTTCCCGCCAGTTCCAGAAGGAGGACGCCCCTTCCCAGGAACCTGCCCCCATCCTGCCTGATCCCTGTATCATAGCTGCTTTGACTTGGGATGTCGAGGAAGAGGTTCAAGAGGCAATCCGTGACCATCCCGGCCCCAGTGCATGCCCTGATGACCGTCTCTTCGTCCCTGAGAACTTAAGATCCCGGGTCATACAGTGGGGACACAACTCCCGCCTTGCCTGCCATCCGGGTTCAGCCCGCACTTGCCATCTCCTTGCCCAGCGCTTTTGGTGGCCCTCCTTGAGAAGGGACGTCAGAGAATTTGTCCGTGCTTGCCTCACCTGCAACCAGAACAAATCCTCCAATCAGCCACCCGCTGGATTACTCCAGCCTCTGCCGGTGCCCTCACGACCCTGGTCCCACGTCTCCCTGGACTTTGTAACAGGCCTGCCCCCATCGGATGGTATGACTGTCATTCTCACTGTGGTTGACCGGTTCAGCAAGATGGCGCACTTCATTCCCCTCCCGAAACTGCCATCTGCTAGAGAGACAGCCCAGAGTGTTGTAGATCATGTCTTCCGTCTACACGGGCTGCCCAAGGACGTGGTCTCAGACCGAGGCCCACAATTCACCTCTACATTCTGGAAGGAGTTCTGCCATCTTCTAGGGGCCACAGTAAGTCTCACATCTGGGTTTCATCCCCAGTCCAATGGTCAGTCAGAGCGGGCGAACCAGGAACTGGAGAAGGCGCTCCGTTGCATGGCTTCCCGTAAGCCCCAGACTTGGGCGCAACAATTGACATGGGTAGAGTACGCCCACAACTCCCTCACCTGTTCTGCCACCGGTATGTCTCCATTCCAGTGTGTATATGGCTACCAGCCCCCTCTGTTCCCCAGCCAGGAAGGAAAGGTTTCCTGCCCGTCTGCCCTCGCCCATGCTCGCCGGTGCCGCCGCACCTGGTCACAAGCCCGTGCCACACTACTCAAGTCAGTAACCAGCTATGCCACTGGGGCTAACCGTCGGAGGACACCAGCACCCACTTACTGTGTTGGCCAGAAGGTGTGGCTGTCAGCCAAGGACCTGCCGCTGAGGGTGGAATCACGTAAGCTAGCACCTCGGTTCCTCGGCCCATTCCCTATCCAGAGGATCATCAGTCCAACCGCAGTCCGGCTCCAGTTGCCAGCTTCCATGAAGGTGCACCCCACTTTCCATGTTTCAAAAGTCAAACCAGTGCATGTAAGCCCACTGGTCCCAGCGGCACCTCCTCCTCCTCCTCCTCGCCTCATTGACGGTGGGCTGGTGTACACCGTTCGACGCCTGCTTCAGTCCAGACGGAGGGGTAGGGGCCTCCAGTATCTCGTCGACTGGGAGGGCTATGGGCCTGAAGAGAGAATCTGGGTGCCGTCCAGTCGAATTGTGGACCGGACTCTTATCGCCGACTTCCACCGTCTGCACCCGGACCAGCCTGCCATCCGTCGGGGTCGTCCTAAGGGGTCCCGTCGCTCCTCCTGCCCAGTTCCTGACCCTGCCCTGGCCCCTGATGGCACCTCTCAGGCCCCCTCGGAGGATGAGGCCAGGGAATCTGACCGCTCAGAGGAGTTCTGACCCTCCGCCCGCCCTGTTTGACGTTTTTTGGGGACTTCTGGGGCCGTCCCTTAGGGGGGGGGGTTCTGTCAGGAGCTTTCTCCCTCTGCCCTGTTAACAGCACTAATTGCTGCCGCTCCAGTCTGCTCAGCCACACCTGTATCCACTCCTGCCCTAATTAACCTGCCAGCTGAACTGCATTCCCTGCTCATTACCCTCTGTATATAAACCCTGGCTTTCAGTTACTCCTTGTCGGATCGTCTGCTAACCAGCACCAGTTACTCTGCCTGTTTCCTTACGCTTCTGACTCCTATCTGCAATACCGGACCTGCTCTACTCGTTCTCTGAACATGCCCATACACTCCCTTTCCCCCAATCCTTTAATAAACTGTTGAACGTGACGCTATTGTGGTCCTCGCCTTGTTTGGGTCTGACAGAATGTTACCAACATTCATTCATATACAGTTACGCACTATAGCTTGTTCAGTCAATAATATAATAAAAGGTGACTTATTGGGGTAATTAATCCACCTAAATCTCCTTCCTATACACACCCGCTTTACAGTGTGATAGAAATCCTTCCCTCAGTTTGGTTAGAAACTGAAATAAATAACAATGTGACCATCTGAAGCGCGCAGATTCTCCTCCCAGCTGGCTGGATTGACCCCAACATGGCTGCCTCCACCCTGGCTTCACCCTGCCCTACCTGGGAAACCATGCTGAACCTCTCAAACTGTCACAGGTCAGTGGGGCCGAGCTGCTCTGCCGAAGGACCGACGGTGACTTTGGAAGAGTTTTAGAATTAAAGTTGTGTTTGAGCTGACATTATCATGACTGTGGGTCAGAAGCTTTTTGAATTTTCTTTACTTTTTTTTAATTACTTGCTTACTTATTCCAACCCTTTTTATGTGTGCTTAGTACACAGATGATTCATATGTCTAAAATGATTTATTTTATACTTTATACATTACATTTGACTTGTTTTTGAAGTATTCTATATTCAATCTTCTTCTTATTTTTCATATCAAAGGAGCGAATGTGATAATTTTTTAATAACATCACATGCACATAAAAGAGAACATAATGCAGTTGGACAGTGCCTTCCTCTAAGAGCTTACCTCTATGGTTACATCTAGCAACATCTGTAATACTCTAGACCTTCAGTTTATAACGCTGTCTTATTGTTACCAAATTTGTAAATATTGAAGAGTGTCTCTATGTGATGCCGTCAGGTTAATATGCGCTTTCCCTGGGCTTCATATATGACACGGAGGGATTACATTGAAATGAGTTGAAAACCCCCTGCGTGGAATGAAGAAGCACACGGGTACCCTTTTGCGATAGCAGCTGACGCCAAAAGCCCCTGACCAAGCAGAGATTTTCGACGAGTTCGGAGTGAGACTGTGTTGATCGATTAAGTTGACAGCAAGAAAATTTACTTTTACATGCAAGAAATAATTTTTTGTGAAAAAAACGTGCTTACCACAGCACCATGAGGTCCTCTCTTTCATGGCCAAGGGGAAATGAGAGGGGCTTGAAAACATATATCTCACATGTCTCACATTACCCGATGGCTCACATTCCCCCGTTCTCCCCTATGTGGATTGCACATTTTGAAATGTTTTCTTAAATAATTGAATTTAACTTATTTTATTATGACTTTCCATATTTGATGTGTTAACACTGATCTGGAGCTGAACTGTAATTGGGATTTATTATATACTGTATAACTTATAGAGTTGTTCTTTACCCCTCACATTTCACTTTTTTTTTCTCTCATTTCCGTCACAGCAGAGCCAAACAGACCTCCAACATCTCTGTTTTCTCAAAAAATATGTTTTCTATTATTTATTTTTCTCCACCCGACAGACTTTCCCCTGACCTCTAACCCCTTCTGCCCGCAGCCATCATCATCTGCAGCAATATTACACCGCGCTCAGCCCTCTGCTGTGACTCCAGCCAAACACCTTCTCCACTCCCACAGAAAATAAAAGGAGAAAAACAACAACAACACTGCTGACTTATGAGAGTTTGACGGCCATTCTTCACACAGAGGAACATGGTTTATCCAGTATAGTGAACTTTGATTTTGTGGTACCAGGGGAGGGGTAAACATTTGGTAGCATGGATGGGAGGATTCAACGTATAGAAAGTGGCATATTTTACCCTGGGGGTGTTTCCATCTCTCTGCTCCCTCTGCCGGCTTAGATATTACATGCTGTAATTCAGCCGCAGAAATAATTGACCTGTCGACGCCACCAGTCCCATCACTCGGAGGCGAAGGCCAGCCTCGAATATAGGCTTCTGTTTCCCCAGATTGATACATCCTGTTTCCCCCTCAGAGGCCTAACAATGTTACAGCCAGTGTACAGTAGAGGCACATATACAAACACACACTCTCACACACACACACACACACACACACACGCACACAGTATATATATATATATATATCACTATGGAGCTGTTGAACAACCGCATGTATTCCGCATAGAAGGAAAGGTCAGTGTCCGAAGTTGTAAGACTGGTCAGAAAGGTGCATTATATTTGGCCAAAGTATTGGTAGTGCTGGTGTGGTGTTAAAGAACATGAATGGCCTGCACAGAGTCCTGACCCCAGGAAGTTGTCAGTCACAGGTTGATTCTCCAGATGAAAAGGTGTAATCTTGTTCAATGTGAATAAATAATAGAGACTAGATATGATAGCCACTCCTGATGTTTCTTAACTAACTTAACCACTAACATCACGTTCATACTGTTTCAGGAACAATTACGGAAACATACATCAATGAAAATAATTCAGCAACACAAAAAAAAAAGTAAAATAGTATATCTAGGGACTAAACTATTTATTTAATCAGAAAAAGTTAGATTATAAATTGCATTGGCATTCATGTTTAATCATCTGTTTTAAGTTGAACTTGGATGTTTTGCTATGAGCTTAATGGCTTTATTTTCCTGATGGATGGCAACTCTGCATCCAGCACTAGCAGGAGCAAATATTTGACAAACAATGACAGTGACCCAATAATCCCACAGATTGGCATGCTAGCATACAGTATGTTTCAGAAAGGATTGTCCACGCATGGCTGCAGCGCGCCGTGATGCCGTCGCTGCAGATCTGATCATCTGCGAGCGACGATAACACGCAGGAAGATTAAAACAGGACCAGACTTTGTCCTTGTCCGGGGTTCGTCTATTAATGAGAGAGCTGAACCTGTCAGCTGGTGGACGGGGAGGGGGTACGAAAACACTCACACACAAACACACACACACACACACACACACACACACACACACACCTTTATGTTCCAATTTAATATAATATTAGGTCAGCAGGCAGAACATCCACAAACATACTTTTTTTTTAGATAATTTTTTGGCATGTTAAAGCTTTATTGGACAGCTTTGGAGAGACATGAGAGATGAAATGGGGCATAGAGGGGAATGACATGCAGAGAACGACCACAAGGCAGATTCGAACCTGTGGTCTGCTTCGACTGAAGACTGAGCCTCTATAGGGGGGCCCTAACCACTACATGAGCGCCCCCCCCCCAATCCACAAACATGCTCTGTTGGAGAAGTGTCCTCATCAGCTGTAGAAAGTGTGGTTTTAATACAAAATCAAGGGACGCAAACAGGCATGGATTCACTCCAGGGGTCCTGTTTCCGGGATTTAAAATTTGTGATAAAAATGTCCCCTTAATCCTGAAGCAGTTTATAGAGACGAGAGGAAAATAAATAGCTAAATTTGAGTAAAATGTCAGAACGAGCTGTCGGTTTATTGGCTGTTTATAGGGAGTAAACCGGATCTGGCATAGCAGCTTTCTAATACAGGGGATGTAAATGTGTGACTTTCCTGTGGCACACGCTGGGCTCACCATATCTGTTCAGAAGAAGAAGTTGCAACATACAGCAGTGAAGATGTGTCTATACCATGTGTTAAAGTCACACATAGTAGCACCAGGAAATATGACTGTAATGTCCCGCTGACGTGTCAAAACCTCACAAGTGTGGAGCAGAGAAAAAAAAAATCCACATACGTACGCCGCTGCAGTGTATTGGAGAGCTGTGGAATAGATATAAAACATTTGCTTAAGGACTGTGCTATATTCAAGGTTACTTTATTGATGTATGTTCAATGCATATGCAACTTTCTGCTTAACTAAACTAAACTAAACTACATCTCACAAGAAAATATTGTTCACTACTTCTGTCTGATTAGTTGAAACATTACACTTTAGATGTGCTTCGAGGAACTTTCAGTTTGTGTTCATTCTTGCACCCCCTTTGGACAAAAGCGGTAATGTTTGTACGACTCCAGCTGTAGTTCCTGGGTGAGCGTACTACCCACCCATGATGGTCTTGTTTGCTGTTACATGTCATTTACGTATGATCATCATTCGGAAACATTTGACTGTTTCCGAAATGATATATTTAAAAGTTCCTCGGAGCACCTTTTTAAATAAATTAACCAAAGATGATCCCATCACCAGCAGTTTGTGAGCATCCACAGTAGTTCAGTATAAGCAGTAACACGTTCCTCTGTTTAGCTGTTTATTTGCCACTCCACCCTCTTTAATACCAGGGAGTTCTGCCCCGCTCAGACAGAAGCTCTGTGGTGAAGAGTTTCCTCAGAGCTGATTGCGTAACCCTGTTGTGCTTGTTGAGCAGCCGTCAGAATAATGGCGCCCCGAGCTAATCGATGCTCAGAGTGTGTGATTTATAGTGTTTGCTGAAATCAGCAGTATGAGCTGCTTCAGAGCGACCAGGGGATTCTCTCTCCGGCTTCCCCCGCTCATACTCCGCTGCTCCCAGTTTTTTAATTGGATCCCTGTATGAGGCTTCCAAAAAGGTTTTCATTGGGGCTTTACCCACAATGCACGGCTCTCTTCTCATAACCTACATTACTAATGGAGACAAATGTTGCAATGCATCCTCGGAGAGTTCTCTCGTAGGAAGGAGTAGGAGAGAGAAAAGAGAGGAAAGAACGAAAGAAGGAAGTCTTGGCCACAAATCCTAGAATTCTACACGTGAGGGGGGTAAAAGAGCAGCAGAGGTAACTTACTACATTTATTTCTTTTAGTTGTGCTCTTTGTTTTAAAGCTCCTCCTCTCACACTATATCGACAAGAACTGCTGCGGCTGCATTGCATTCTCAACTGTAAAACTTCATAGTGTATTTCACAAAATATTTTTCACTATATTTTAGAGGGAAAGATAGTTCTCCCATGGACTTTATTTGACTGCTGTGGGAATGTGGAACTCATTAAAATGGATGCCGGTTAAAAGTAGAGTTGTGACAGAAGCATGGAACTTTGGTCATGTGATGATGATACATTATGACAATATTTAAATAAAGCATGTATTCCCAGGTCTCGATACCAGGTTTTAGAAGTCACTGGTTTAATGTTTGATGTAAAATCGACCTCTCCATCTGTGTGCCCTGTTGAGACATGTTTGTGCCACACTATCTCGAAATGTATTGCTGCCATTAGCCACTGCTGTAAAATACAAAACAACAATAACAAAAGATAAGCTAATCCCTTTAGAGACAACAATGTACACTTCAACAAACACTAAAAGATATTTCATGAGTTCCAAATCCTAGCCGCCATTCTGATCTCTATTAAAAACAAATATCGTCTTATTAAAAAAGCCGAGAATCTGGGGAACACAGTGCGGTGAAGTAATAACTGTATATCTCACGGCCTAAAATGCAAGCCGGCTGAAGGACCAGCTCACACTTTTATATAAGCATGTTTTTTGTCCCTGGTGGACTCCTTTGCAGCAGGAGAAGGAATCAGCTCAGTGACAGGGTGTGATAGAAGCAAATGTAAGTGTTGAAAACAGTAAGCAAAAGGTGGAAATTAGTTCAATAGCACCCAACTTCTGGGTTTCTCACATTCAAACTCCAGACTTCTCGTAGAAACATCGAACTCAGCACAATAACACATCAAACTGTCCTCACCTCTGAAGGAAGCCCTGAAGCAAAGTGTCAGCCAGCAGCAGCTCCATAAACCACAACAGAAGAAGAATATTCACATAAATGGACCCCATCCACACTCACACTACCGTACTACTGTATGACATTTTACTTAGACGCTGTGCTGTGAGTGGAATAAGCCACATTGATTCCTTTAAAGAAAGTGAATCATTGAATTACAACACTTTTACACTGGAGAAGAGGGAAACACACCCTGAGGCCACCAGCTGACAGTCCACCACTGTCTGTTCTGTTGTAAACATCCATCAGTTTACAGAACGACTTGCTGCTTCAACTTTGACACGCTGTACTTACCGTTGGTGGGCTCACACGGTCTTTCTAGATTAACTGTTGCTTTGTTTCCAACTTGTCTTGACCACTGACTGCTGGGTTTCTTTGATTCGTCTGAAACCTAGATATGAACTCTGACTTTAAAATGGTGTTGTTAAAGATGAAAAAAAAAAGATTGACAAAACTTTAGAAATATGACCACAGCTATGGATAGAAGCTGGATTATATTGCAAACAAGTGATCAGGCATACAATCCATCATGTCAATCAATACAAACTAAATTGGCACTAAACAACATAAAATGACCAAATGTGCATTTTCATTGGGAGCCATCATCATCATCATCATCATCATTGCATCTGATTCACCAAACCTGTTTTCTTTCGGTCTGAGACATGTATTCTGATTATATTTTGTTGTAAGCAGTAACACTGAGGCTCAGATGAGTTGCAGTAAAAGCATACATTTTATTTAGGAAACGTAGTAGAATAAAAGTGTAAGTTGCCAGAAACATGAATACAAAAATAAAGTAAAGATATGTGAAAAATGTGACTTAACTAGGCCTACAGTAACAAAGCATTGGTACTGTGTTGCATTGCAACACTGAAAATGACCAACCCATGTTGTTTCTCTGCTGAGGATAGTTTTAGTGTAAAGACGTCAAAAGATCTGTGCCTTTGAAGTCTGTTTACGTCTTGTGCTGTGGGTTGCACAGAGGCAGACAGTCGGAGGGTGTCTGAGGCTCACAAACAGCAGCCTTGAGCAGATTAATCTGCTAAACTCTCTGCGCTGATCGCAATTAAGAGATGAGAAACTTCTAAAGCGCTCTTCCTTCACTCGCATTTTCCTCTCCCTCCCTCCATCTCCCTTCCTCTCTCTCTCTCTCTCTGTCTGTCTGTCTCTCTCAGTAACGAGGCCTCGCTCATTCCTTCTTCTTCTTCTTCTTCTTCTTCTTATTCTTCTTACCTCTCTGATATTCCCCCTATCTGTGTTCGCAGTCACACTGGGATAATTGTGCACCTATAATGGAGAAATTAGTCGGCCCTGAAATGAGCTCCTCTCTCTCTCTCTCTCTCTCTCTCTCTCTCTCTCTCTCTCTCTCTCTCTCTCTCCCTGTGTGTGCTCTGGGAGAGGCAGAACGCCGCCACATCAAAAAACCCTGACGAGCTGCCGAAGAAGAGGAGGAGAGGAAGGATCACCGCTGCGAGGCATCCTCCGCAAATCAGCTTTTAACTCTGCCAGCTTCCTATCTATCGTCCTCCTCCCTCCGCTGCTCCTGCTTCTTATTAGGCGATCACTATATTGTCACACTGCAGGTGTCTTATTACTTCAGAAGAAAAAGATGAAAAAAAGAGCTCTCTGGCTGTTTTACATCCAAAGAAAGTGCCCCGTCTCCATTTGTTAATGTGTCCCTGAAAAGGCTAATATCAACGAGTCTGGCACTGAAACGTGACCGTAGCTTTAAGAAGGGGTTTTTAACCTTTTGAACCTATAGCAATTTGTTTTAAAATGTCCCCATAACCAAGCATATTCTATCCAACATCCTCTCTGTAACATCTCCACAACCACAAGCTCTACACGTATGAACGTGTAGGCTACAAAAAGGACAATGCCCTCTACATGAATCAGATAAACTGATATTTCACTAGTGTGTGTGATGCCTGTTTTTTTTTTCCGGAGTCTGTTTTGTTTTTTGTCTGCACATTTGAAGTTAAGTGTGATCTCTAGTGGGGTAAGTGTAGTTTGCTATACATGCATATTGCATGCCTGTCCAATCCACATAACTGAGGGCATTCTAAAATACTGTGTGTGTGTGTGTGTGTGTGTGTGTGTGTGTGTGTGTGTGTGTGTGTGTGTGTGTGTGTGTGTGTGTGTGTGTGTGTGCGTGCGTGTATAGGTTCGACATGTGAAAACTGATTAGAGTTGCTTCATAGCACTGCTGCTATGTCATTCAAACACATATGATGAGAGGTAGCCATGTATTATGGATGGACTGGTTCAGACGTGCACATCTCTGGTCATTGAACCATCAGCAGGAAAAGACAGATAGCGAGTGTGCAGAATGAGGCGACCGTCAGGATATTTGCTGATTGAGAGCTTTAAACCTACAAAGAAAGTGTAATTGAAAAGGCGAGTTTAGCCCGACAGCCTTTTGTGATATCTTTTTAATTAAGTTCCCTTTTCTAATATATGCGATTGGCGAGTGCGATAGGAGCGGCGGCGACACGCACAAGGTTTTGTTCATTAAAATGTGGATCTTCAAGAACGTAGCTCTAATTAAAATTCAGCCGGATGAGAAAAAAGCTGCTGTGGATACACAGTGACAATGAAACACAGTGAGTCCACTTTACGGGCAGCTGGGAGGAAATAAACAAAGGATGAGCAAAGGAGGACACATACATGTATGTACATATGTATATGATGAGTGTGAAAACCATATGTTAGTGTTGTAGAACACAGCAGCTGTTCGTATAGAACTCTTACACATTAAACATGATGAGACATATCAATAGCTCAGTATGAAAAGTGTTATACATTATACATGTATAGATTATGTTGCACTAAATATAGCATCAGCCCTACTTAACCCAGAGTTTTAATTTAAAGGCACAGTATTGGTGCATACTGGGAACTTCATTTTAGTTCAGAGAGCTCTTCAAATGGATATCAATCTCTTGTCTGATTACAGACAGTACAGAGCTGAAGTCATAAAGGCTGAAAGCAATACTATATAGCTAGCCCTGCTTGGTCCAGGATATCATTACCCGGTCATGACAACTTTTTTCTCATTCCTCCTTTTGAAGCCTAACATTGCCAGCAAAATCTTCACCAATTCAATTTGTAGGTCAAAAAGTACAAGATAATCCTTTATTGGTTTTAAGCTGAAGTGTTTGTGGATGAGCATCACCCTTGTTTGTCAATATTGATCTTGTTTGGTCATCTTTGTCCGGGCTGCCTGAATGTGTGATGGAGCCGTATGTCATGCAATGTGTGTATTTGTGTTTGTGCTTGAGTAACATGTGGGGATTAATCAGTCAGTTCTCGACAGCCATGGCAGTCCATCCTACACAACATGTGATATACATTAGCAGTGAGGACAGTAATTCAAGCAAGCAAGCCAGTTATATAGTGTTCAATGGTAACCTAAGCACTATTTATATTTGCAATGTATGTTTAGTTATTTTCCCTGGGTTACTCAACTGTGTTGTCTTGTTCAAGCAGGAGAGTGTGCCGGGGGAACTCAAAGCTATTGCTATAATAACTATATACTTTCTGACTACCCATGGACCATGTTATATGCCTTTTTCTGTAATGTGTGTTTGCTACGAGCAGCGCATTATAACAATGCACATTGTTATTGTTTTTAATTTACGAAGCAAATTGTACAATGCTCAGGTCGTAATTTGGTCAAGAGTGTGTATGTGTAATGACCTCCTACGCTGGTGCTTTTGTCCTCCTTGATTAGTTGGAGGGAGAGTATTCAAAGGGAATGTTGGGTTGGGCTCGTTTGTTATTTCATTATACATTGTCCTTCAATAAATGCACACTAGGGCCAAACAGACCTCTGCCTCCACACGTATCCGCAATTAAAGGCCAACTTCAACTAATGAATCAAGTGAATTGAATTAGTATAGGGTATCCTAACCAAGGCAAGGCAAAGCAAGTTTATTTATTAATCACATTTCATACACAAAGGCAATTCAAAGTGATTTCCATAAAACCTTTAAATAAGAAAGGAGAAGAAAAAAAAAATGAATAAAAGAGGGGGATAAGAATACTATGGATGTACCGTACATGAAAAACAAAAGGATCATACAAGTCACAATGCATAGAGAATATACGTATATAGAAATAGAAAAATATATATAGAGTGTATAATTACTTTGTAACAGCAGAGGACATTGTGCAAGGTCGTCGAGCCATACACTATAGTTGAGTCAAAGGTACATTTCGACGTGCTGGTGATGCTAGTTGTGAAACATATCCAATTGCATTATGCAATATCTCCCTGGAGACCACATCTGAATCAAATGTCATAGTAATCCATCCACTTCATGTAGATTCTTAATCCTCTCTTCACAGAAGTGTAGTGTATATACAGACCGATGAACCAATCAACATCTCTAGAGCCCCGCTGTGAATACATAGAAAAACACAGTACATTGTGTGCAGGTGTCTAGCTCTTGAAATATACAAGGCTATAGTGCTTAGTTTGACAACAAGACACAGACAGCTAAAAATATCAAAACTTGAAGTGTCTTTGACTTTGGCTGTTGAAGAGAGAAGATGGCATCTGTCTGAAGGAAGAGGAGTCTTTGTCGTCAATGGAACAGAAAGAGGCAATAAGAAGAAGACGAAGAAGATGATGATGGGAGTTTTGAATGAAAAGAAATACTGAAGAGGCTTTTCAGTGGGAGCTATAAAGGCCTCTCCAGTTTCCCTTTTCAAACATCATTGAAGTCAGACATTGAAAGGCCCAATCAGAGCTGCAGGTTTTTAAGAACAAATCCAATGGAAAAAAGGGTCACTATAAACACAACAAGTTGAACTGATGGCGCTGATTGAAACACAGGGAGTACACAAACGAGCAGCTGCTTGGGGCTGCATTCATGCTTCCTGTTAGTCTGCAGTTTAAAGTACTTTCATCTTAAGGTCTATTCAGCCTCGATGGAAACAGACGTTTTGCCTGTTGTGCCTTGTTGATGACATTGGAGACGAGTTATCGAAAGGCGATGTGATGCTCTAAGCGGCAAGCAGCATAAGAGGAGAAATAAAGTCCAGAGTGTTGGGGGGTTTTTTTTATACACAAAATGCAGCCAAACACAATTATGGGATGTGGATTTATGTGTGAGTGTGTGCTGCGTCTCCAATGGAAGTACTTATAAAGTTGGCTGTGTTTGTTGAAGTGTTTGTCCGCTGCATGGAGAAAGAGGCCATCCTCTCACTGAAGGTTTAAACATTCAAACAAATTACTTTTACCAAGTTGTATTTTCATATTATATTAATGTGTTCCCAAGAAAGAAACACAGCAGTCCACCTGGGTAACGTATCCATTCTTGAGAGTGATGTTGTGGTAGTCCCATTGAAGAATGTCTGGGCTAGCGAATCAGAGCTTTAGCCATGATGTGGCGCCTCAGTTGCCAAGCTCTTCCAAAATCAAAAAGTTAACCAATTAAACTGATGTTTTTTTTGGGTTAAAGCCACATTGTCCATAACTGTTCGAATATATTGTGTCCGCAAGTGGAAAAAAGGACATTGTGTGTGTGAAATAAGGGTGTACGATGAAGGGGGGGGGGGGGGGGCGGTTGTGTTACAATTGTAGACGTGTGCCAAACATTCCAAAACTTCTAACTTACATAGTTGTTGTAAACTATGTGTAGCCTACATTGTTGAAATTGAGGCAACAAAAGCATTTGTGATTTTGCTTCTGAGATGCATTAATTAGGTTGATGTCTTCATTTAGTTCAGGCCCTGATGGCTTCACAATGAAAAATATTCACAATATATTGTGGCAGAATCAGAAGAAGAACCATTTACCAAAAGCAGGTTATCTTTGGATCCCTTGATTAACCCTCACACCATGGCACAAAGAGCCCTCACACCATTAACACTTGATGCAGATCATCGCTTTTGTCACAGCGTTCTGTGAGATCACACTTATATAGTATGTACACATTATTTTAATAATGCATACACTATCTCCCATGGATATGATGGTTCTGTGTATGGTGCATTTCACCTGTGTGTGTGTATGTGTGCGTGTGCGTGTGTGTGTGTGTGTGTGTGTGTGTGTGTGTGTGTGTGTGTGTGTGTGTGTGTGTGTGTGTGTGTGTGTGTGTGTGTTAGTGTGTGTGTTTGTATGTGGCTGCACTAATGAATTAAACAGAAGGCTCATTACACACCGCACACATGCAAACACACAAACACACACTAAACATCCTGCAACAATGGCCACTCAATGAATCCCATTCAGTCCTGATTTAATCAAACTCAGCTCGGCCTTTTGTCTTTCTATGATTATAGTTTTCCTCTGCGGTGGAAACGGCTGCAGGGGACGGACAGAGAGAGAAAACGCTGCGGTCAGATAAACAAATGGGATGAGATAGTCTTTTGTCACAGATAAAATAGCGGCTCTGCTGCCTGGAGGGTATTTATTGTGAGTTTTTATTTTTTATTCATACAGTTCAATTCATTAATTGCAGGAGACAACAGCAAGGTGAAAAGAAAATGACAGACAACATTCATGTAGAGGAAGGATTTAGGAAAGGGAGGGCATTTAAACAGAGAGTACAAATGGGAAGAGTTCAGCTAATGATGGTTTTCATTTATGTTAAACTCCTTCATTTCTAACTGTTTTGGTAATCAAACAAATTATCAATTCAAATTCAGCAAATACACAAATCACATTAACCCTGGGGTGTTGAGCTTGTTTGCTGTTTGTGTGTGTTCAGTGGAATTGTATATCGTATATGTTAACATGACGGAGGAGGAGGAGGCTAACTCCAAAGTTGTCTTATTTAGCCAACATGTCATGTTTCTGCTGGCAACCTAGGTAAGAAGCTAGCTGTTGCTGGTAAGAATTGCAATGGTTTTGAGTGGAGTAACTGTATAAAATATTTTGTTTTACAATACCTTTAACCAAAAGCAATAATCTTGTTTTTGGTATTTCTTCTTTATTTTATTTTTTTGTTGATTTTCACAATTGCTGTAAGTGGAAACTACAAAGACCCATCTGATCTAATCTTGTAGCTGGTCAATTTGGAGCGATTTCAACTACTATAGGATATAAGCTGAGGGGTAGTTTAAGATACATCTTATTCAATTATTTGATCATTTGTTTTGGAGTCAAAAAATACAATATGCCTTCCCTGAAATGTAGTTGAATTGGTTATGAGGAAACATTACCATTTAATGGAATTGCTTGAATGTAGTCTTCCTTAGGATATTATTACCCAGCACTCAGTGAGTAGCCTATGTGGATATGAAAACTCAGAAAGACCTCACTTGTTTAAGATCTCCACAGTAGAATCAAAGTTGGGAAGGCTACAAACCTGTTAATATCATCTGTATCCTGACTGAAAAAAAAAATCACTTTTTTTCCAATGAAAACACATCAGATGAAGAATGTTCAGAGCAGAAGAATCACAGCAGAAAATAAAATTAGACCTCCGGCTGTGCGTTTGGGAGAGAACTACCTACTGTACACTCAAGGCCTCCGTGTAAATGTGCCCTCCTGCTGTCTGCTGATATTGTAGTTGAATTATGGAAGTATCCCGGGGTTCATTTATGAAATGCCCAGTGAATAACACAATTTCATTCCCTTGACTCTTTCGGGACACATTTCGGTAATTCTCTACTCAACTTGAGTGCGGCCAGTTCTTCCATTAAAGGGCTGTGTGCTGTTTGCTCTGTAATTACTACGGCGGCTAGGAATGGGCACTGCTAATGTTCAGTGTACTAAAGGGGCTTACAAAATCATACAGTTGGCTCAGTGCTGCTGTGCTTCTGAGATGACGCATCAATAATGCAGCAACAGCAGGAGCAACTGTCTCCTATTCACAACTGGACAAAACAAATATAGCGAAGGGTTAACCTCCTGTTTTTAATGTGTCTTCTGCGTCCCCTCCAATATGTTGGTGGTATTTCACAATGGGATTATATCCCTGCTTTTCACAAACAAAGGAGATGTAAATTTCCTCTTAGAGTAAGTTTAAAACCGTGTATTTTTCCGTGTACAAATGCCCTATAGCACAAAGCGGCTGTATAGATTTCATTGGTGTTATAAAATAATGTCCCAAGTTTCAATAACTTTAATAACTTTAACAGTTCCCAGCTTCAGAGCGAGGACCAGCTCTGTAATAATGAAGCTAGCAGCAGTTTCTCCTCAGAGGAAAGGTTTTTACTTGTAAGGAGGAGGGCACATATTCCAATTTCCCTGCCTGTGGTGAAATAAAACAAAGAACAAATCAGGGCCAAGCTGACAGCACGCTAGCAGGATGCCCGCTCCTCATGAAGGCCAATTACTGTACCTCCACATGGGGTTCACACCAACTTCCAGTAGTTGTTGTTTTTTTTCATGTGAGGTTGAAAGAGGTGAGAATGAAGCGACTGGGTTTTTACCTTCACAAAGGGACAGAGGAGACATGTCTGGCAGATCCTGACATGTATTTTCTCCTCACCCAGCTGCTGCGTAATGAGCCTAGCTGGCCTTAAGAGAGCGCATTAGCAGTCCGCCAGCCCTCTCTGCTATCTGTGACACTCCACCGCTGAGAAGGGAGGAGAACCATTTTTCTCTTTGAAGAAGATATCAGAATCATTTCATATTTCCTGCTCATCATCTTTCTGAGCAGAGCTGCAGGGCTGCTGAGCGCTGCTCCGTCACGGCTCGACACGTCATATGTTACGGTCAGTTGGGGTAATTTAAGGTGTACATGTGTAGAAATACCTGTTGGCATGTATAATTATGTGTTTTATTTAAGACTAGTAGCGAGGATATCAATACATTTAAGTAATCTTTTAGACTCTGGAATAATGTATGATAACATTATTCACTGCAGAAAACGCTTACACCCTTGGCTGGACATTTAGGGCGCACTCAATCCGTACCGTGCAGAAGCACACTTGACACTTTAAGTCTAGTTTTTATTTACCAGTGTGAGTGTGCATGGAGTGCTATGGGGTTGTGCTGAGTAGATAATGAGAAGTACTGCATGGTTCATTTCTTGTTGAAATGGACTATGTTTATTTGGTACTTTTTTGGACAATGACAATCAAGCTCTCTTGAATCTACCTCAGATGTATGTGTTTGCAGTAAAAGCAGAAGTACTACAATTAATTGTAGTAGCAGTATGTGTATTTGATGTGCTCCAACTGCCAATAAATTAACATTCGTTTACTATGCTACTCTATGCTACATCTAACCAATTAGCAACACATCTGTCTGTTTTGGCTAAATATCAAATATGGCATTTCACTGATGGTTTTATATACAGTGCTCACTCTTTGGTGTAGGCAGTGTGGAGAGTGATGAGGCATTAGGGAGTCAGCTTTGTCCTCACCCTGCTGTGTGTCACAGTCATATGGCCACAGCAGCCGGACGGCTATTTTTTGCCTTTTGAAAAGACCTGATTACAAAAAGAGGAGAAGTGGGGGGAGGGCGTTGATCTCCTTTAATCTATAATGGAACAGACGTTATCATTATTGTTAAATAATGCACACTGGCCACCAGCATCAAGTATTAATAACGTATTGAACCGAGTTTCCAGTGACCTGCCTCTGGGCCCAAGTCATGACTGTGAACAGGACCTCTGTATGTGTGTGTGTGTGTGTGTGTGTGTGTGTGTGTGTGTGTGTGTGTGTGTGTGTGTGTGTGTGTGTGTCACACACACACACACACACACACACACTTATTGACAAAAGGCCACTGCAATATTGAGGGTTGAAAAGAGGAGGTTATTTCTGTGTTGCCTTTGCTACAGTGAATTATTCTCTTACTTCATCTGTTAATTCGTATGTGTGTACATCATTTTACATAAAAAAAACACACACAACTTCCCCAATTTAGTGATGAGACCTCAAATGACTTTTCAGGATTTCTCAATACGGACCTTTTCTCTGATCTAATAAATATTTTAAAGATTCTATTTTTACTCTCTCTCTCCCAGAGTATTACAATGCATTGTACTGATGCTGTGACTGTTGAATAGTCTACCAAGAATAACAAAAC